>NC_137359.1:9787455-10267455 GCF_965287045.1 Carcharhinus amblyrhynchos | reverse complement strand
TACCAATAATGTGGCACTTCAGAACTGACAGTATCTGGGGGTCATTCATCACATTCAGGAGCTTGAACAAGTGTCATCAAGTTGGACAAATTATAAAACCTGCTGAGCCAAATTGATTTTCCTGGGCTTGTACTCACTTATGATTTTAATGAGACCGCTAGTCAAAACTTAAAGCAATAGTGTTACAATTACCCATAAACTGCTCATCTAACTGCATTTGCTAAAAAGGTGAAGTATCTCAACAAAGTCCCTTATAGAAGGCACTAAGTCTACATTAACTGAACAATGATAAGTCTGTGAAACATAACGGTCCTTCATCTGCTGAGGTCACTGAGATGCCATACCAAGAAAGCAAGTTCAGCAATACACAATACAGCATGCAAAGTTAGTTAGATCTGGAGCTTTGCTTTTAAAACAGAAACCTCAATCTTTCCTCAAAAGTGTGGTTGGATACAACCTAAAAGTGAAGAGTCTGTGGGAGTGATGGATTCAATGGGATGAATGGACTTTCCACTCCTTGTGCCAATAACCATGCCCTTTTATTGGAAAAGATTTTCTTCAGTTTTTTCACAGGAAATGTACACAGACACCCACACTATTCTTGATGACATTTTCAGTAGTGCTGTTCAACTGACAGTAGTGATGCGGAGATGCTAGTGTTGGACTGGGGTAAACACAGTAAAAAGTCTCTCAACACCAGGTTAAAGTCCAACCAGTTTATTTGATAGTAAACCCACAAGCTTTCAGAAACACTGTTCCTTCGTCAGGTGTGCGGAAGGTTCTGATCAGAGAAGGGCATATAGAGGCACACACAGTTTACAGAATACTGATTAGAATGCAAGTCTTTACAGCTAACCTGCTATTCAAGTCTTAAAGATGCAGACAATGTGAGTGGAGATAGCATTAGACATAGGTTAAAGGGATGTGTATTGTCTCCAGACAGGACAGTAAGTGGGATAGCGCAATTTCAGGCAAGTCATGGGGGTTACAAATAATGTGACATGAACCCAAGGTTCCGGTTGAGGCTGTCTTCATGTGTGCAGAACTTGGCTATCAGTCTCTGCTCAGTGACTCTGTCGTGAATGTCGTGTATGTCGTGAAGGCAGTTTTAAAAGCTGCAGAACCTTTTATTGTACATACTACTGGAATTTGGTTTCAGCATTACTCAAGTAAAATTTTTTGAAGGCCCAATTTGCCTCCGAGAGCTGTATAAAAAAGGTAATGCTTCAACATTAGGGAGTTGTGGGCCAGGCTCAGCACCATAACCTGCTCCCAACTCAGCTGTACAGTGTCTCGGTGGCTCATCCACATCTAGTGGATTAAATGATTGCAGTCTAAACATACTCAAATGGGTTTCATCTTAATCTTAGCTGAAATTTGTAGGTTGAGATTAGCAACATGGTATTTTTGTATTAACAGATCTCCTTCCAACATATAAAGACATTTGGCTAAATACTTAACTGAAGGAAAATAATCTTAAAGGAACACAGCTCTGGGTAAAACAAGGCAAATGATGGAAGCGGTCATCAACAGTGTTGTCAAATGGCACTTACTCAGCAATTAACCTGCTCAGTTTGGGTTCCGTCAGGGTCACTCAGCTCCTGACCTCATTACTGCCCTAGACCAAACAGGACAAAAAAGAGCTGAATGCCAGAGGTGAGGTGGTGAAAGTGACTGCCATCGAGATCAAGGCTGCATTTGACTGAGTGTAGCATTAAGAAACCCGAGTGAAACTGGAGTCAATGGGAATTAGGGAAAAATCCTCCATATAATTCAAGTCACACTTGGCACAAAAGAAAATGGTTGTGGTAGTTGAAATTCAGTCATCTCAACTCCAGGACATCACTGCAAGAGTTCCTTAGGGTAGTGTCCTAGGCCCAACCATCTTTAGCTGCTTCATCAATGATCTTGCTTCCATTATAAGGTCAGAAATGATGTTCACTGATGATTGTACAATGATCAGCACTATTTGTGACTCCACAGATAATGAAGCAGCCCATGTCCAAATGCAGCAAAACGTGAACAATATTCAGGCTTGGACTGACAAGCGGCAAGTAACATTTGTATCACACAAGTGCCAGGCAATGACCACCTCCAACAAGAGAGAATTTAACCATTTCCCCTTGACATTCAATGGCATTACCATCCCTGAATGCCTTACCATCAATATCCTAGGTGTTACATGATAAAAATAGAATTCAACTAGCCATATATAAATATTGTGGCTACAAAAGTAGGTCAGAGGCTGGGAATTCTGCGACGGGTAACTCACTTACTGACTCCCCAAAGCCTGTCAACCATTTCCAAGGCACAAGTCAAGAATATGATATCATACTCTTCACTTCCCTGGAAGAGTGCAGCTCCAAAAGCACTTATGTAGCTTGACATTATCAAAGTCAAAGAAGTCTGTTTGATTGGCACCCTATTCACCATCTTCAACTCTCCCTCCATTATTGATGCACAGTGGCAGCAATATGTACCAGTTACAAGATGCAATGCAGCAACTCGCCAAGGCTTCTGGGCTGAGTGAGTGGGCAAGGACCTGGCAGATGGAGTATAATGTTGGCAAATGTGAGGTTATCCACTTTGGTAGAAATAATAGTAGGAGGGATTATTATTTAAAAAGGGCAAAAAGCTGCAGCATGCTACAGTGCAGAGGGACCTGGAGGTCCTTGTGCACGAATTGCAAAAACCCAGTCTGCAGGTGATCAAGGCAGCAAATGGAATGTTGGCCTCTATACTGAGGGGCATAGAATATAAAAGCAGGCAGGCCTTGCTGCAACTGTACAGGGCACTGGTGAGGCCGCAACTGGAGTACTGCGTGCAGTTTTGGTCCCTGCATTTGTGCAAGGATATATTGGCCTTGGAGGGAGTACAGAGAAGGTTCACTAGGCTGATACCGGAGATAGAACATAGAACATAACAGCGCAGAACAGGCCCTTCGGCCCACGATGTTGCGCCGACCAGTTAAAAAAAACAATGACCCACTAACCTAAACCAATCCCTTTTCGTCCATAAACCTGTCCACAGACCTCTTAAACGGGGATTAGACTATGAAGAGAGATTGAATAGACTGGGTCTGTACTCGGAGTTTAGAAGGCTGAGGGGGGATCTTATAGAGACTTACAAGGTAATGAAGGGGCTAGATAGGGTAAAGGTAGAGAGATTCTTTGCGCTTAGAAAGGATAGCGCAACTAGAAGGCACAGCCTCAAAATAAGGCGGGGGGTGCAGTTTATAATGGATTTGAGGAGGAACTTCTTCACCCAAAGGGTGGTGAATCTCTGGAATTCTCTGCCCATTGAAGTGGTGGAGGCTACCTCGCTGAATATATTTAAGTCACGGGTAGATTGGTTTCTGATAGACAGAGGAATTAAGGGTTATGGGGAGAAAGCAGGAAAGTGGAACTGATCCACTTCAGATCAACCATGATCTTATTGAATGGCGAGGCAGGCTTGAAGGGCTAGATGGCCTACTCCTGCTCCTATTTCTTATGTTCTTCAACAACACCTTCTAAACCTGTGTCATTTCGATGATCTTGTTTGATAAGGGTGGTAAATACATTGGAACACCACTATCTGCAAGTTCTTGTCCAAGTCACATAATCCTGGCTTGGAACTATTTCACTGCTCCCTTCACTGTTGCTGGGTCAAAATTCTGGAATTCTCATCCTAACAGCACTATGGGTGTACCTATACCACAGGCTACAGTCAGTTCACCACCACCTTCTCAAGGGCAATTAGGGATGGGCAATAAATGCTGGCCTAGTCAGCAAGGCTCACTTCGCATGAATGAATATATAAAAACAAAGGAAATAGTTAGATTATCAGCAACAGGAAATTAGAGGAAGTTACAGTAAAGAATTATGGTGATATTACCTGCAAGCTGGCAAGTTAATTTGTTTTGCAGCTTTCTAAAGCTGCCTAGTCAGTCAGCTCATTGTGAATTGATAAATGGAATTTATAAACCTTGGTCACGTAGCATTGTACTTTACTAAATAAGTGGAGGAACAATCAAAAGCAGGTCAACAAATTGAAAGTGCCCAATATGAGAACTTCAGGGTTAATAGTTTAGCCATCGTCAGAGTGAGTTGACACTTTGCTTTAGAACTATGCTCCTGTTGCACATATCTATTTCAATGAAGCAACTCAAAATACAGATCATCTAATTGATAGCATTATATCAAATATCAAGCTACCTGTTCAAATAACACTGCTATTCAGGGTCATTGGATGCTGCTATTTTCAGGTCACACTGATCTCTTACTGAGCTGAAATTTCTGGAAAGGCCCAAGGTCTCGTGCTGGGCCATAAGGGAGAACTGTTACTGCACAAGAGGGAGGGGTGCTAAAGTCTGCAATTCCATTGCACTCCGCCAATTAATTGCCAGGAAGCAGAGGAGTGGTCCATTCCGGTGACACAGGGATGCACCATTTGAAGTGCTGGCACCTTATTTAAAGAGTTGTCAGTATTCTGTCAAAACAATCCACCCACACAGGCAGCATATATTAAAGCCCTGAAGAATGGGATAATACATGGAATGTGTGAAGAATAAAGTAGTATTGCTATAATTGTTTAGGGCTTTGGAGAGATTAAACCTGGAGTACTGTGTGCAGTTTTGGTCCCTTTATTTAAAAAAAGTACATAGTTGCATTGGAAGCAGTACACTGAAGGCTCACTAGATTGGTTCCTGGGATGAGGGGGGGGGTTGTCCAATGATGAGTGGCTGAGTAAATTGCTTCAATATTCTCTGGAGCTTAGAAGAATGAGAGGTGCTCTCGTTGAAACGTACAAGATTCTGAAGAGGTTGGACAGGGTAGATCCTGAGAGGATGCTTCCCCACCGTTGGGGGATCTAAAACAGGAGGCACAGCCTCAGGATAAAAGAGCTGATCATTAAGGACTGAGATGAGGAAAAATCTTTGGATTTCTCTATCTCAGAGGATTGTGGCTTCTCCATTATTGACTCTATTTAAGGCTGAGCATTCTGAGCGAATCCAGGGCTATGGGGTGTGGGTGGGAAGGTGGAGTTGAAGCCCAAGATTAGACATGATTGTATTGAATGGCAGAGCCAGGTTGATGGACCATTTGGCTTGCTCCTATCCTTAGAAGGATAATCCACAGTTAACAGGTGGATTTCTGCAGGTTCTCTTCCATATTGCTCAAGCAGAGGGAAGTCCTCTTCCCTCATCCTGGGAGGAAAATTACAGTCTGCCAGTCCAAGAAAGCCTGGATAGAGATCACAGAAGAAATCAGTAGCCATGGGGTTATCCCTCAAACCTAATTAGAATGCTGCTGTGACTTGCAATCTGCCGACACGAGCGCAGCACACATTGTAACAAGTGACAAGCCATGAACATTGGTTTAGAAAAAGGGTATGCCTACCCAATCACTGGCAATGGAGTCAGGCAGCAACATTGCTTGTTAATGGTAGGTTAGCCTCTCTGAGAAGGGCCCTGGTCTATCAGAATTGACTTCTGCACTATTATTTCTGAGTGACGGCATGCAGAAGATTTTTCTGTGGCATCACCAAGGACAGTCAGGCTGCCACCAGAATACACATACTGTCTTTGGCAGCTGTCAATCTCCGAGGGATCTCAAGGAGGTGATCCAACACATCATTTCCTGCACTTTCTCCATACACAGATATTCTCACATTGGTGAGTATCATTTTAGGTATCCACTTATGCATAGATTTGAGATCACAACTTGGTGAACACAGTGCAGATGCACCTGAGTGCATAATGGAGACAGTGACAGCTGATGCCACTCAAATGGTGGAGGCCTGTGAAGAGCCAGGTGATACTGAGCTTCAAGCTGGTGATGAGCCTCTGGAGTCCTCAACAAAGCAGAAATGCTGGATCAGCAGGATGAGGCACATCAATATCTGACAGATTTCAGAGACTGCACACCCAAGCATAAACAATGGAAGTGTCCATCCAGGGTCATGTCTCTGGCTTGTGCATGCTTGGCTTCCTCCATGCCGAGTGTGGTGAGCCTCTTGGAGGGTCACATTCAGCATATTCTGTGGGTGCTGGAGGTGCAGGTGAAACTGTATGCTATCACTACCTTTGTGAGCGCTATGGAGTAATAGCAGTACAAGATGCAAGAACTCACAGTTGGGTTCATGGACTCCTCAGGTGAGCAGGAAGGGGCAACTGTGTTTTGAAAGGCTAGATGACTGACTGTCTGATGCATCTGGGGGGGGGTTCTCTCAGGGTGCTGCTGGTGTGGACAGAGGTTCCTCAACCCCTCTGGCAGTGACACCAACACCATAAGAAGCCATGAAGGCAGAGAATGATCTTGCATTTGTATAGCAGGCCCTAAATATGCTGGAGCCCTCCAGGCCTCAGACAGCCAAAGAACAAAAGTATGGAACAGGCCCTTTGGCCCTCCTGTGCTGATCCCTCACTTAAAAAAACCTTATGCCCTAACTCAGTCCTTATCCCTCTATTTCCTCGCTATTCATGTACCCATCCAGATTCCTCTTAAATGTTGCTCATGTGCCTGCTTCCACCAATACTCCAAATGCGGCCTAACCAAGGTTTTATATAGCTGCAACATGATTTCCCAACTCCTGTACTCAATGCCCTGGCTTATGGAGATGGGTAGCACTGAGTCGCCGAGCAGAGACTGATAGCCAAGTTCTGCACACGAGGTTGGCCTCAACCGGAATCTTGGGTTCATGTCACACTATCTGTAACCCCCACAACTTGCCTGCACTTGCAAAATCTCACTAACTGTCCTGGCTGGAGACAATACACATCTCTTTAACCTGTGCTTAAAGCTCCCTCCACTCATTGTCTGTACCTTTAAAACTTAATTACCTGTAAAGACTCACATTCTAACCATTATTTTGTAAATTGAGTTTGTGTCTTTATATGCACTGTTTGTGAATAGAACTCTCACTCATGTGACGAAGGAGCAGCAAGTGCTCCAAAAGCTAGTGGCTTTTGCTATGAAATAAACCTGTTGGACTTTAACCTGGTGTTGTGAGACTGCTTACTGGCTGGCTGATGAAAGCCAGCCATATGCTTTCTTAATCACTTTGGCCACCTGTGATTTGACTTGATTTATTGTCACATGTATTGGTATAGTGATAAGTATTGTTTCTTCCTCACTATACAGATAAAGCAAACCATTCATAGAAGGAAATGAGAGAGTGCAGAATGTAGTGTTACAGTCATAATGAGGGTACAAAGATCAAAACGTGAGGTAGGTCCATTCAAAAGTCTGACAGCAGCAGGGCAGAAGCTGTTTGAGTTGGTTGGTATGTGACCTCAGACATTTGTATCTTCCTCCTGCTGGAAGAAGGTGGAAGAGAGAATGTCCGGGGCGCATGGGGTCGTTCATTATGCTGGCTGCTGTGCCGAGGCAGCAGGAAATGCAGACGGAGTCAATGGATGGGAGGCTGGTTTGCATGATGGATTGGGCTACATTCATGATCTTTTGTAATTTCTTGCAGTCTTGGGCTGAGCACAAGATATACCAAACTGTGATACAGCCGGAAAGAACACTTTCTGTGGTGCATCTGTAAAAGTTGGTCAGTCGTAGCTGACATGACAAATTTCCTTAGTCTTCTGAGAAAGTAGAAGATTCTCTGTTAAAGTCATCGTGAGATTGTGACGATGTCTGGAAGAGGAAAGACCGGCGGGAAAGCTCGGACCAAGGCCA
The DNA here is from genome assembly GCF_965287045.1 of Carcharhinus amblyrhynchos. Taxonomy (NCBI): domain Eukaryota; kingdom Metazoa; phylum Chordata; class Chondrichthyes; order Carcharhiniformes; family Carcharhinidae; genus Carcharhinus; species Carcharhinus amblyrhynchos. The sequence goes on along the minus strand of NC_137359.1, from coordinate 10,259,785 downwards.
AGTCTCGCTCTTCGCGGGCAGCACTGCAATTCCCAGTGGGCCGTATTCACAGGCTCCTGAGAAAGGGCAATTATGCGGAGCATGTGGGTGCCGGAGCCCCGGTCTACCTGGCTGCTGTGCTCAAGTATCTGACGGCTGAAATCCTGGAGTTGGCTGGCAACGCGGCCCGGGACAACAAAACCCACATCATCCCCAGACACCTTCAGCTGGCCGTGCGCAACGACGAGGAACTTAACAAGCTGCTGGGAGGAGTGACTATCGCTCAAGGCGGGGTGCTGCCTAATATCCAGGCCGTGCTGCTGCCCAAGAAAACCGCCACGGCATCGAAGACCAAGTAAAGCGACAACTGAAATCTGAGAAAGTAGAAGCGTTGGTGGGCTTTCTTAAATATAATGTGGGGGGCGGGGGGAAACCAGGACAGGTTGTTGGTGATCTGGATACCTAAAAACTTGAAGCTCTCAACCACTTCTACTTCGTCCCCATTGATGTAGACAGGGGTATGTTCTCCTCTTCGCTTTCTGAAGTTGATGACAATCTTTGTTTTGTTGACATTGAGGGAGAGATTATTGTTGTTGCACCAGTTCACCAGATTCTCTCATGCCTGTACTCTGTCTCATCATTGTTTGAGATCTGTCCCACTACAGTGGTGTCGTCAGCAAACTTGAAAATTGAATCGGAGAGGAATTTGGTTACACAGTCATAGATGTAGGATAATAGGAGGGGGCTGAGAACACAACCTTGTGAGGTACCGATGTTGAGGATGATCGTGGAGGAAGTGCTGTTGCCTATTCTTACTGTTTGTGGTCTGTGAGTTAGGAAGTTCAGGATTCAGTTGCAGAGGGAGGAGCCAAGGCCCAGGCCACAGAGTTTGGAGATGAGTTTTGTGGGAATAATGGTGCTGAAGACTGAGCTGCGGTCAATAAATAGGAGTCTGACATAGGTATCTTTGTTATCTAGGTGTTCCACAGTTGAGTGCAGGGCCAAGGGAGATAACATCTGCTGTGAACCTGTTGCAGCAATAGCAAAACTGTTGTGGATCCAGATAGTCTGGGAGGCTGGAATTGATTTGTGCCATGCCTAGTCTTTCGAAGCACCTCATCATGGTGCCACTTCTAGGGAATTGTGGACCTGCATGCCCAGATCCCTCCATATGGTAACGTTCTTAAGGATTCTGCCATTTGCAGTAAATTCATCCTAAATTTGATCCTCCGAAACACATCACCTCATATTTGTCCTGATTAAGCTCAATCTACCATTTCTGTGTCTATCTAGATCCTGTTGTATCCTCTGATAGTTGCTGATAATCCCCAGCACTCCACCAATCAGACCACCCACGTTTTCCTTCAGATCATGTATATATACACTACAGAGGTCAACTGCCAAAGTCATCAAAACCAACAGGTACCAAAATCAGCAGCCTATCCCAACCTCAGCTGTAAGCACAGGTGGAGCGCATGCATTTGAGTTAAGTTTGGCCTTTATAGCAAAGGGGATAGAATATAAAAGCAGGAGGTCTTGTGCAACTGTACAAGGCACTGGTGAGGCCTCACCAAGAGTACTGTGTGCAGTTTTGGTCCCCTTATTTGTGAAAGGATATATTGGCCTTGGAGGGAGTACAGAAAAGGTTCACCAGGCTGATACTGGAGATGAGGGGGTTAGCTTATGAGGAAAGATTAAATAGACTGAGCCGGTACTCGTTAGAGTTTAGAAGGCTGAGGTGGGATCTTATAGAGACATAAGATAACGAAGGGGCGAGATAGGGGAGAGGTAGAGATTCTTCCCACTTAGAAAGGAAAACAGAACTAGAGGGCACAGCCTCGGGTGGGGAGCAGTTTAGATCGGAGTTGAGGACAAACTTCTTCACTCAAAGGGTAGTGAACCTCTGGAATTCTCTGCCCATTGAAGTGGTGGAGGCTACCTCGTTGAATATACACAAGGGAATTAAGGGTTATGGGGAGAAAGCAGGAAAGTGGAACTGATCCACTTCAGATCAGCCATGATCTTATTGAATGGCAGGGCAGGCTCGAAGGGCTAGATGGCCTACTCCTGCTCCTATTTCTTATGTTCTTATGATCTAGTTGCATTTGAGGTTCACATGTTTATTTTGGTTAATTCATTCAATCTTGCTATTCTTGTACAGCAAGAATCTTCCATTTGTTGTGGGCCACTGGGCCTTTAACAGTACTCTGACACCCTCAGAGGGTGTGATGGGAAGCATCACACCATGCAAGGTCAATACATTCCTCATGCTGCTGCCCAATTTATTAATAGGTGCAGGTAAGTGGTCAGGGCAATTGAATAAATGGCACTAGGACTGCAGAATGTGGTAGCTTTATTGGATGATATTATTCAAACCCATTAGTGAGGCTAATCTGAAACGTGCCTGAATGAGCATGTTGTTAGAAAATAGAGATTGTTTGAGTAATTTATATTTGTACTGTGTGTTTTAGAGATGCGGTATAGTTTTAAGTTTAATTTCTGTTTCCATATTTGTGTGCTAAGGGTTAAAATTTCAGTTTAGCTCCATGTTAAACAAAAGGTGCCTGCAAGCTTATAGTTTAGTTTGGCTTAAAACTTCACCTGCATTAGAACTGCAATTTTACAACGTTAAAGCAATTGCATGCTTTTAAAAAAAAAAGCTGTTTCTTAGCAAAGAGACGCCCACACTGAAGAGCAGAAGCGTACGAGTTAAGTCGGATTCAGGCAACCCAGAAGCAAGAAGCTTTCCACAGGAATTGTCAATACAGACAGGGCAATACAGAGGGGCAGAAAGCAAATCCCAGAACTAAAGGACAGTTAGAAATAAGGAAATGAGTGTTCCAGGAAATTAAAAGGGACAAAGAACAAATCTGGAAAAAATTCTGTTCAGTGAAGTCAGGAGCAGAGAGAGATGCTCCCAGTAAAAGACAGGGCTGTAAGGTACAGACCTAGAGATGTCAGCTAGCAACAGCCAGATATCCAAAGGTGGTCCTAAGGTTGGTGACACCTTAATAAAGCCTGTGAAGCAGTGGTATCCTTTTGGCATGACTGGGTACCTGAGAGACTACATGGACATTTGAATGCCCATGGTGTTCCAGAGCAGTGGAATACTGAAAGGAAAGGTTAAGATCCTGAAATGTGGGTCTTTGGTGAAGACATCAGAGAGAAAACAATGCTTGATAGATCTTCAAGTGTGGAATTTGGAAAACCTTGTGTGATGACAGTTCTAGAGAAACTGTGGTTCAGTGTGACAAGCATCTTGGTAAGATTTGATAAGGAATCCACAATTAACCTGATTTATTATTGTCACATGTATTAATATACAGTGAAAAGTATTGTTTCTTGTGCACTATACAAAGCATACCGTTCACAGAGAAGGAAAGGAGCAAGAGTGCAGAATGTAGTGTTACAGTCACAGGTAGAGTGTTAAGAGATTGAATTAAAGCATTGTTCCAGAGTTTAAGAGTCAGAGTAGAGTTTTAAAAGCACAGAACAAGAATTAAAGATAGAATGAGGGTATGCTGGGCACAGCTTGCAAGTTGCCAGACTTCGGCACTATCTTGCAAACACTGGCATCTGTCACTTGGTTTCAGGGTGTGGTGTGTTGTATCTGACCATATTTTGCCTTGTGGTTTACATGGACATTGTATTTACCAAGAACAACACAGATTATAAGCTTTTGTAGCTTGTGTTTTATCCTGATAAGTCTGTATATATCTGTAAAGATATAGCTGGGGTGAAGTAGTGTATTTAGTTAATATTATCTTGTTTAATAAAAGCTTTATTATTTTGTTAAAAGATAATGGGCAGTCTTGTGACTCTGTTCATCCACATCTCCAAGCAAAAAAAAAAGTTATGATTTGTCAAGCTGGGTTTCACACTGGACCTGACTGTCCAGGAGTAACAGTGTTGTGAGCCTCCCCTGCACATATTTCATTGTGCCTTGCATACAGTTCTTGAGCTTTGCTTATAATGCTACATTTGGTCAGAATCTCTTTCCATAACCTCATCTGGGGAAGAGACATCACACTTCATACAGGATGTCCTCTAGTTTAAAAGTTCTCCCCTCTGTAAATCCAGGTTGTGAAGGTACACAAAAATCACACCACAATGTAACACAAGACCCTTGCAGGAGCATACAGAAGAGCTCTACTAGACCAATCTAGGAATTTGAACCATATCTTGAAAAGCCCTATAAGCTTGCTCAATGGTCACTCAAGTTGTCCCATGGCAGGTGTATCACTCCTTGATTAGTATTTGGATGCCATACAGCCATCTGTAGCCACATCTTCAGCACTAAATCATCCATTATCTATCCTTGAAGGTGCACAGGTGTAATAAAAAGACTGGAGACTTAGAACTGCCTCAGTACATAGGTGGCATTGCTTTCTGCCAGATTCCTTGCGCACGCCTGAAGGAACAGTTTGTGATGGTTGCAGACCATATGTTGAGCATGTGGTATCCCTTCCTATCAGTGAAGGCCATGCCTGAACCTTGGGACCTTTGCATTGTCATATTTATCCAGCCACTAACACCCTACAAACAAGGGAATCCAGCTATTCTTGATTTTCCAGTACTAAAAGTACATATATTATTGGCTGGCCCTCTTAAAAAGGGCACTGGTGCCCATCTTGATGCAGCAATAAGCTGCAGCTGGAAGATCCCACACATCTTCTGAGGATTCCTGGAATGACCCTGAAGCATAGGAATTCATTGCCATGGTGAACTTAAGTGCCACAAACATTGGGTGGTTACCATTTCCCATAGGGCTCAGCGCAACCTCCATCATGACACAGGTCTGTGGCTGCCTCCCTGGAGAAGCACAGTTGCCCTGACATTTCAGGAAGCTGAGCCTTTGATGGTAGACCTTCTCTAATGGTCAACATCCTCAGGGTACAAGCGGCTAGTTGTATGCCTCTGTGGCCCTTTTGGAGGTTGAAGCTCCCGTTGGCCCTCCCATTGCTCTTGCCCACTAACCAAGTCGTAGCTCCTCCACGCTAAAACACTTCTCAATGGATGTCTCAAAGCCTGAGCGAATGAGATGCTTGACAAAGAGCTGCAAGCATCAATTTCAGGGGCTTCCACTTGCTCTATGTATACAAGTACCATGCCCAGGATGCTACTCAAACAGTATGCCTCTGTCTTCTGGCGAGTTTACTCTTGTTTCCGACTGCCAATGCCCATGTTGTTCCACTCTCCCTGTTGAGCCAGACCACCACAACAGCTGCCATCCACAGCCAGCACCAATTTATTTATTTTTTCATTCATGGGATGTGGGCATTGTTGGCTAGGCCTGTATTTATTATTCATCCCCAATTGTGCTCAAGTTGGTGGTGAGCTGCCTTCTTGAATCATTGCAATCAATGCGTCGTAGGAACACCAAAAGTGCTGTTAGGGAGAGAGCTCCAGGATTTTGACCCAGCGACAGTGAAGGTGTCCTGCGAATCCACCACCTCCTTATTCCTGGAGAAGGCCTGAAGCCTATAGTTCAAGTGCACGCATCACAAAATCAGAAACCCTTAGTAAAAATAAGAGTTAATTTCCTGCTAAACAGACTTCATTACCTTTCTGCTTCATTTTAATCTGAGGCCCTCTTTCCAGCCCGACCGCCCCTCAACATACCCAGTTGTGACAAAGACATCAGGCCTCCTTCTGAACCTTTTTGCAATGTTACAACTCTCTCATAAGAACATAAGAAATAGGAGCAGGAGTAGGCCATCTAGCCCTTCGAGCCTGCCCCGCCATTCAATAAGATCATGGCTGATCTGTTGTGGCTCAGTTCCACATTCCCGCTTTCTCCCCATAACCCTTAATCCCCTCTCTTATCAAAAACCCATCATCCCGCGTCTTAAAAATATTTAGCGAGGCAGCCTCCACCACTTCAACGGGCAGAGAATTCCAGAGATTCAACACCCTTTGAGTGAAGAAGTTCCTCCTCAACTCCGTTCTAAACCGCCTCCCCTTTATCTTGAGGCTGTGCCCCCTAGTCCTACTGTCTTTTTTGAGCGGGAAGAGTCTCTCCACCTCTATCCTATCCATCCCATTCATCATCTCTCACCTCCCAGCCCATCATTAGAGGGGTGGTAAAATTCAGCCCATTCATGTGAATGGGCAGCTGTCAGCAAAAATGTAACCAATTGTGTAATATTACAAATTTTATATGGAAACAAGAGCAAAGAGTTGGGCAGGAAGATGCTTTTAATCTTGGGGCTGCTTTCAGCAATTTTTTCAACACTTGAGGTGGGATTTTCCATTCCTTCCCACTGGCAGGTGATGCCAAAGGCAAGCCCTCAGCTGGCATGAAGCACAAATGGCCATTGACTTCAGCAGGACCAAAAGATACTGTCAACAGCCAATGGCAAGGCACTTCCACCATTGGAAAACCTGCTCCAGAAGGGGCAGAAAAAAAAAACAAAATCCTAACTTTTGTTTTCTGAACATCCTGAACTTCCTCCAGCCTGCTGAGTTGAAAGAAATAAACTTTTCTGCACAAATCAGTGTTATTTCACAAAGGGTTACATTTCTGTAGAGTGGGTTCAGACTGGACACCTACACTAATTGCTAAAGAAAACCTCAATTTGCACTCCTGGCATCAATAGATTAAACTCATTCAGTGTGGAGCAGGGAGGTGGTTTTGAATAGGATTCAAGGTCACAAGCTCCATTTTGTTTTCTCAAAGCCAGGAACAGCACTAAAGATAATTCTTCGGGACTTTTTCACGTAACATCTCAAAATAATTATGAAAAATTAAACACACATCAAGAAAACACAGACCCAAAAGCCAAGCTAAACCAGTACTGTGCATCTCTGGCTTGCAGTCGATTTGTCTTCTCGTGTGTGGACAGAAAGATATTAGTGACAAATCAAGGCTAATTTTGGCTTGTTACAAGGAGTTCAACATAAAAAGTCAAAGATCAGAAAAACTAATTTCTTCAGTGAACATCTCTTTCAGCCCAAATGTTTGACAGTGTTGTAAGAAACCTGAAACACTTTCTCTGCTACCACTCCAGGCAGATTATTCCAGACACCATTATTTGTATTCATGATCCCTTTCCCTCCTAACCCAGCTTTAAAATAAAGGTCAGAACTTGTCAATTGCTCTGCCAGCAGAATATTCTGGTCCTGCCAACAGCACCCTCCTGCCACAGGTTGACAGTGGCGGGACCAGTTGATCTTGCCACTGGCCGATAGCAGACCAACCCTCTGCCACAAGAATCATGCTGAGAGGAGACTAGAGAATCCCACCCTTAAATTCTGGATTTATCTTACCTTAAGTATTTAACATACCTCAGTGAAATTCTTCTTCAGTGGTCTTTTTTCTGGGCTATACAGATAGAGCCCCTCAACCTCTACTTAGTCATTCTTTACAGAATGATACACCATGACATTTATACACCAGTGATGAAAGTCAAGATCCTTGCAACTGACATTTTTAAAAGGTGTAGGGGTAAATTTTCTGGTCTTGTTCACCATGGGACTCATCATGGGCAGGACAGAAAACTTAATGGATTTTTGAAAAGTCCATTGACCTCAAGCAGGAATTTCTGATCTCAGGGCAGCCAGGGCCAAAAAGTCCCACCCACACCTTTTAGAGAAGAAAGATATTGCTACTATAACTAGGTTTTGATAGCTAAACTGTGCCTTTTAAAACAGCAGAAACAAATTTGAGGCCCAAGAGAAGCTGGCACAATACTATATCTGTTATAGTCCAGTAACACCAATAACTCATTTGGACCATCTTAAAGATGTAATTTAACCACCAAAATTCATTGACTGTGTACTTTCTTCCAAACTTTCATGTGACAAAGCTAGTTTTCTGTTTGCATGTTTCATCAGTGATCAGTAATTTTCTCAGTTTGACTGGATCCAATGATTATTGGATGAATTTCCTTTAGTCACTAAATTTACTCATAATCCATGGCCACTTGTAAAGCAGCAAATTTATAAACAGTGGCACTGATATTTGACTTTTGAGCCTTTGAAACTACTCTGCTATTTGTCTAATTGTGATAACTTTCCTCTGGATGGCATTCAATAATTCTATGAAACAAAGCATTTTATTATAGATGATTATGAAACCACCAAAAGCCAAAATAATCAGTTAATGATCATACCCACTCTGAAGTCTCATTTTGTATTAGACTGAATTAATAGTCAAGGTCCAAGTAAACCCAACCTGCCAATGGGATTCATTTTCATGATGATTTGGTCATTTCTTTATTCTAGGAGTAACATGAGAATCTTAAAAAGGGTTTAAATATAAAGAAAAATGACAACTTTGTTAAATAAGGTGTGTCTGAGCAGAAGATTGGCTGGAATTTTACTGCCTCACCCACCCTGGAATTGGGGCAGGTGAGGCTCGCAGAACAGAATTTTCCATTGGCCTTGGATGGGATTTTACAAGCAAGGTCGTAAAATACCGGCCAATGTTGCAAAAAGTAAAAAAAGCGTTGTCAGCAAAATCTTCAATAGAACTTGAACAGAGTAGCCATGAAATAAAGACTTTCATTTTATTACACATTTCACCACCTCAAGGAGGTCCCATGGTACTTTACAACCAACTGAGTGTTATTGAAGTCAGTGTTGTAGTGCAAGATATTTGAACAAAAAGTTAAAAAAAATATAGCTTGTGACTGTAGTATCAGGGTCTTTCATGCATAGGGTTAAATGAATATCAACTCTTAAAATGTTAACTGTTTCTCTTTCCACAGATGCTGCCAAGCCTGCTGAGTTTTTTTTTCCCCCCCAGCATTTTGCTTTTATTTTAAGGTTAATGTGGGGCTGACTACAGTACGCCACACAGTGATTGATACAAAAGAGCACATGACCGAGACCTAGGAGTCAGTTGAGTGTTGGATAGAGGTGTGTACCAGCAAGCCTATTTGTACCCTTTACTATATACTTGTGAATAGTTCCAAGAGTCAGTAAAGACTTACAATTAACCCAGATGTACCAAACTAACAAACATGGTGGCAGCTTGTGAAAACCCAAAACCCCACACAAAAATGAGAATAAAACTAAAATGCTGGAAGACTGAACAAAAATGAGCAAAGCAGCATGACCAAAACGAGAAAGTTTCCAAAACACGGACACAATCAAGAAAAAGCTCCAACAAAAAAAGCTTGGCAGCTGAAGGCAGAGATTTAAAATTGCTTACCACAGCAGAAGACTCCATTGCATCTCCTTTGGAAATCCAGCTTCAAATCCCAGAGCACCTAGTCAGCAGACTTGGCATGGGTGAGCTAAGTATTTTAAAATTTCAGGCTAAAGCAACTCCTGAGAAATCTTTAAAAATTTCAGTCACAAGTGCAGTTTGAAAAAAGCCATCAGTAAAACCCAATTCCCGAGTCAGTGTTTTAACATTGAGCTGGCTCCAAAATGTTTATAATTAATTACTCCAAGGGAATTGTGACTTAAGGCTGGCAAAAGCCAAGTTTGTGACTTTAAACATAAACTCTGAGGAAAAGAATTCTATAGGCAGCCATTCCAGATAGCCATTGTTGAAAAACATTTTCCAAGCTGAGCACAACTGCCATTGTTACGGAGCCTGCCAAAACTGGCAAGTCATGATGTGGAGATGCTGGCATTGGACTGGGGTAAACACAGTAAGTGTCACAATACCAGGTTAATGTCTAACTGGTTTGTTTGCTACCAAAGCCCTGAAAGCTAGTGGTTTTTGCTACCAAATAAATCTCTTGGACTTTAACCTGGTGTCGTGAAACTTCAAAACTGGCAAGCACAGGAAATCCCTTGGCCTCCGTCTTGAAATTCGGAAAGCTGCAGCAATGGGATACTAAGTGGCCAAGGCTCCTCGTTTTCTCTGATCTCTCCATTCCTACCCCACTGCCAGCGAGCACTGAGAATTTAGCACTCGACCAAAAAATCCATTCACTGCAGTGGGATCAGAGAATCGCAGCCGCAGATACAGTCAGAGGTTCCTGGCATTCCTGAGAGAAGAATAAGTTTAAAAGATTGCCCTAACAGCACAACAAGAGCTTGCCCAAACCTGACGAGCATGGGAAGATCAAAGGGAAGGAAAACCCAGTCAATGCAGAACCAATTTAAAAAGAGGCTGCTTTAAATTCACCTGCTCTGAAAAACAGCCATGGATCATAAATTAAAACTACCAGACCAATTTACACCATAGCAGGGGCCAAACCAGATCCAAAATTGAGCATCTTAGAAGAAGGGAATTTTTTAATTACTGGAGTACATCAGGATTAAGTCAGAAATCCCAAAAAAAGCACAAGTCAGTATGTTTTTATATTCATTGATATATTTGCAGAAGAAATAATCCTAATGCAAGGCATTGACGAATCCTCAACCATCTTTGATGAAATATTAAAAAAGCTTTCGACAAACATTTTAATCTTCAAGCTGTGGAATGCAGAGAGCTTAAAAAGAGGGATATAAAACTCCCAGTAAAGCTATGAAAGGGAAAAAGTCATTACCCAACCAAATGACATGAGAGGCAAAGAACATTCTGGAGGTCCTGAAAATATGGGGGCGATACACCCAAAGTGTCAAATTTACAGGAAAACTGGAATAATTTGCACTTTTTTCAGTGGGAGTTCAGGCTAGAATTTCCTACACTGTGCATTGTAGAGACCACCAGCATGAATATCACTACATTTAAGGGGGCGGGGCCTATTCCCACCCAGTAGGCTGAAACCAGTGGGCCTCTGCGCATGCGCAGTGGCCCCGACCTGTCAGTCTCCAGACTGCCCCCCCAAACCACAACCCCTACCCCCCGCCAACTATTCCCCATCAACCCCCCCCAATCCTAGCTGACTCTGATCTCCAGCTCCCACATCCGTCCCCCACCCCCCTTGAGCATTGTCAAGGTGCCCTCTGGGCATTGGCAGTTTGCCCTTGAGCAGTGCCAAGGGACAGGCTGGCACTGCCAGGGTACCCATGATGTGGAGATAGACTGGGGTAAACACTAAGTCGTCTCACAGCACCAGGTTAAAGTCCAACAGGTTTATTTGGTAGCGCAAGCTTTTGGAGCATTGCTTCTTCAAGTGAGTGAAGAGATTGTTCACTAATAGGGCATACATAGACTCAATTTACAAGATAATGGTTGGAATACAAGTCTTTACAGATAATCAAGTCTTTACACGCACACACAATGTGAGTGGAGAGAGGGTTTAGCACATATTAAAGTGTGAATCGTCTCCAACCAGGACGGTTAGTGAGTTTTGCAAGCCTAGGCAAGTCATGGGAGTTACAGATAGTTTAACGTGAACCCAAGATCTCGGTTGAGGCTGCCCCCGTGTGTGCGGAATTGGGCTATCAGTCTCTGCTCAGCAACTCTGCGCTGTCATGTGTCACGAAGGCCACCTTGGAGAACGCTTACCTGAAGATCAGAGGCCGAATGCTTGTGACTGCTGAAGTGTTGCGACTGGAAGAGGACACTCCTGCCTGGTGATTGCCGAGCGGTGTTCATTCATCCATTGTCGTAGCATCTGCATAGTCTCGTCAATGTACCATGTGTCAGGACATTCACATTGTGTATACCTGTAAAGACTTGCATTCCAACCATTATCTTATAAATTGAGTGTGTGTCTATATATGCCCTGTTTGTGAACACAACTCTTCACTCACCTGAAGGAGCAACACTCTGAAAGCTTGTGCTACCAAATAAACCTGTTGGACTTTTCACCTGGTGTTGAGACACTTCTTACCGAGGGTATCCATGCCCAGGGAAGCACCGCCCCCCCCCACCACAAGACTTGGGGGGGGGGGGCAGGATTGCCCCCACTTTATTCCAGCAGGGTCATCTTGTTAATTCCTTGAAAGTGAGGAGCTAGTGTACTCCCTACTGGAGTAAAACAGTGATGGGGAGGTGGGGGGAGGCTAGCAGGCCCAGAAACTTTAGTCCCAAGCTAATCACATTAAAATAACATTAAAAATAGATGTAAATGACTTACCTAGTGTTCCCGCCAGCTTCCAGCGTGGATCTGATGCCGCTGGATATCCACGCTGCGAGATGTACATGCAGCGGGAACACATGCGTGAATCTCGCACATGCCCAGATGTAAGATTCTCCCACTATGCTGCATGAGAAAACTAGCACAGTGGTGTGGGAGAATCACCCACTATACATCTTTTTAGGAAGCCTGACATATAATCCAAATTACAACAGCAGATAACACTGCAGAGTGAGCAGCTGATTGGGAATGAAGAAAAGCTATTTGATGAAGTCCAAATGACACAAACCCTGAAAAATGAAAATGAAATAAAGTTGGAACACATTCACATCAAAACTGAATGGGAAGATTTGAAACAAAACTCCAGCTGAGTATATACCTTTGAAAATGCATGATAATGAACCAAACTATGAGGTTTGAACATGTAAATTTGAGGCATTAGAAAATTATCAAGAGTAAATAACAACTCTGAATTCCATTGTTGGCAAAACAAAGCAGGTGTTGGAAAACCTCAATCAGAAGTACATACAGGTGCACCAGCAGGCAGAAAATGCACTCAAAGTTGTGAACTTGAAAGACTCTTTGAGGAACCAATACGTGTCCCTTGCAAAACAGAAAAAGCGCTGTTGGAACTCAGTTGTAACAATGTCTTCTCACTCTGCACTCCAATGCAAGGGCTGAACAAGAAAATAAACAGTTGAAAGAAAAGCTAACAGTCCTTTGAGATTAAATTCAAAAACAGTGCATAACCCTTCAGCAGCACATAGGAATAAAGACTACCTTGAACAACAAATTGGAGCAGCAGCAGAACAAACTTGAGACTCAAATTACAAGAAAGCTCAAGCCAAAGTAATTTTGCTTCGTGAAGAAAAGGAAAACCTGCTAAAGGACCTTCTCGCACTACAAGGGTCCCTCAGATTAAAGTTTGTTGTTCCTCTGGAAAATTATGAAGTGAAACAAAATGAATTTAATGTCACTCAATGAAATGACAAAAAAAATGACAAAACAGTTGGCAGAGAAGACTCAGGATATTCTATATTCCACGAAGCAGCCAAGTAGTACAAGAATAAGGCTGCAGCACTGAAGAAAACAGACATCTGGAAGAAATCTTGGAAAAACATTACAGGCAGGATTTGCTGGCCACACTTGCCTCAAAAGATCAGAAAATCTCATCTGAGTTCAATGGACCTTTGTATGCCCTGTCCTGCAGCTACAATTCCTGTGATGGGTGGGATGGGAAAAATTCCACCCCACATTTCCAAAGTGATAAGAAGAAATAGAAATCAAGAACTTGGACTGGGATTTTCAAGCCCCCCCATGGTACGCTTTCTGGTGCTGGAGGCAGTCTGCCATTGGCTGTCAGTGGGATCTTCTGGTCCCACTGACGTCAATGGCCATTTGCATTGCTCACAGGCCATGTTGCTGTGGAACCCTTCTGTGGGACTGCAAGATCCCATTGATGGGAAGGGCCAGAATATCTCGTCCCTGGAAATGGTAAGAGAAAGTAGAACTTCCCACAAAAGAACATGAAGGGTGTCAGAAACAAGTGGCAGAAGTGCAATTACAAAATGTGAGCCTGAAGGACAGCACAGAGGAATCAGGCTCTGCTAAAGATTGATTGGCATGATGTAGAGATGCTGGCATTGGACTGGGGTCAACACAGTAAGAAGTCTCACAACACCAGGTTGTAAGATTACTATCAAAAACTGGTTGGACTCTAACCTGGTGTTGAGACTTCTTACAAAGATTGATTGTGAAAGTTGGTTCTCTGCACCAAAAAAAAAGATGAGTTTGTAAAGGAAAAATGAGAACTGATAAGAACTCTGGAATTTCACTCAGGAAGTAGAACACTTCCAAGAGGATTTGAAATGCTTAAATTAAGAAGTTGTAGAAGCAAATTCAAAAAAGATAGATTCTCAATTAAAACATAATAAACATGAAACATCAGAAGTCTCCAGTAAGCCTCATGCAAAATGCCCAGAACAGAAGAAAGAATTACTGCTGCTTCAGAACATTTGCTTGAAAGCAAAATTAACCAAAACTTATGAAATTTGGGCCAATCTGAACAAGAAGTTGAAAATCACAATATGGAAAATTAGATGCAGATTTTGAAAGCAGATAAGAGAATTCAATGAAACAGATTGTCTCTTTCAAATTCACTCATTAGGTAGTCAAAGGAGCAGTCATTGACGATGGAAGTTATTCCATTGAATGAAACAGAGCTGAGGGTGGGATTTTCTGGCTGCTCTCACCTCCAAACCGGAAAATCTCATCCAAGGTCCACAGACCTTTGCAGGTCTGCCCCCACCTGCTATGATTCCCCTTGAATGTCCAGATGACGTTCTCAAACTTGTATAACAGTTCCATTGGTAATTCTGAACAACTCAACTTACCAGAGTTGGTGCTAGGCTAAAATGAAAAGGCTCATAGGCTTGAGCAACAACTGGGAAAGAAGAAAGTGCTCAAAAAATTTGGGTCAAATCGTGAAACAAATGGTAATAAAGATTCCACTGTTAAGATGAGAGCTTCCTTATGCATCACCATGACCCACATGACAACAGAAGCAGCAAAAAAAAACAAGGAAGTGAATACAATGTGCGTCCGCCCATAAGATACGAGTTAGAATAGCAATCACCAGTGCAACAGCCAAACCGACTAAGAACAGCTTAACACTGAAGAGTGCAAGAAAAGGATCAAAACATACCGAAATGCCAGAACAACCTCCAAACCTACAGAAAGGTCTAGCAAACTTCTAACAGTACTGCAGACAAGATATGGAAGAATTGAAGCCCCCAGATTACCTGAAACTTTGAATTCAAGGACTTAAAAAGAGGGGAGATGGAGTAGTAATAATATAGTAGCGACAATATAAATGTGTGATAGCAATAAGATAATTTATGGTAAATTATAATCACTCAAAACGCATTTGATAAAGACTTGGGAGGAGGTTTAAGTATAAAGGTCTGGCACGCAAGAGGATTATTGTGCAACTGAGTACAGTCTCACTTACACAGCGAGAGAAGACGACATGATCAGCACCAACAGATCAGCTGAGTGTTGGACAGAGTGGTGTGTACCAGGAAGCATGAAAACAGCTCCTAGCTTGTACCCTTCATGGAATATTTGTAAATAGTTACAAGAATCAATAAAGACTTACAGTTAACCTATGTATATCGGAGGACTTCAGACTTACCAAACTGTAACCAATACCTTACAATAGTGACCTCATCTGCTACCAACATACAGGAGTTCAAGTAAATTGGGCTCTCAAGGAAGTGCACCAAGACCTAGAGCAGATGAGAATAGGGAAAACATACACAAACAATGGAAGCCTGGTTTCAAGCCAGTGATTTATGTTGGAGCAACTTCTCCATGGATGAATTGTGGAAGCAAAGCATGGTACTTATGAATCCTGTACACACAATCTGTGCTTACAAATTTTGTACTTGCCTCTGGTATTGGATGTAATGCTGGCTCCAAATGAGAAAAGCATATTCTGCATCTGACAGAACGCTCAATTGACACAGGATGCAATAATGTGAAAATATCTCACCCTCCTATACAGATATCCATCACCTTGAGGGATGACTCAACCACAACTTGTTTTACGGTCTGCTACACAGAACAGACATGGTGAATATCTAAATGTTATAGAGAATCTAACAAGTCGAGTTTGATCATCTTCCAGATATGATTTTAAGTTATGCTTTTGTACTGTTTGCCAAAATTGTACAATTAAATTAATCCAAAAATGCAAAGAAACCTATCTGGCTATTCTCACCAATTTGGAACAGGATAACAAAGTTTTACAATGCTGTTCTGCATTTAATCACAATTTAGTAGTATTCCTTCATGCAAGGTGATGACAATCTACACTAGTCGTATAAATATTACAGTAACTGATTTGCAAAACAGCTGTCCAGTGTTGATTCACATAATTCATTCATGACATGATGTCATCCTCAACTGCAAACTCCATCTTCCTTGATTACATTTATCAAATATAATACAAAAAGTGATCAACTCTTATTACTGGTCAGAGGCAGTAATGCATTAAACTTAGAGCAAAGATAGTGTAGCATGTGTTGTAAAATTGGAGTACAGTGTAGGAGCTATGGTAGTCTTTCAATTAATAGTGTTACTACTTTCCTTTATGGATCTGAAGTCTATCACACTCTAGCAAAGGTGCACATCATATTCTCCCCCTGATTAATTCATACTCCCAACCCCAATCTCCAGATGTACATTTCATACCCATATGGATAATCATGTCCATACAAGTATTAGTTCCAGTGTGGAATTATCTTCCTTAATACTATTTCTCTGCTCTTTCCCCCATTACCCAAATCTCTCAATATCCTAATTTTAATTTGCAATTATAAAGCACCTTTTGCATCTCCATGACGTCCCAAAGTGCTTCAGAGTTAAAGAATTACTACTGAAATTACAACCAATTTACAAAAAGCAAGGTCCTGCAGATGAATGGATACTTAACCAACACAACCAAAAAATGGTTTAACAGTCGAACGTTGGCCAGGAGGCTAGAAAACTGCCCTGTTCTTCATCCAATCGTGAATAGGTGGGTGGAGTTCAATTTAATGTCTCATCCAAAGGTTGGCACCTCTGTCAATGTAGCAATAGTTCACTGAAGTGTGAGGCTAGATTATGTATTAAAGTCTCCATCTAGAGTGAGACTTGAAACCTCAACCACTGGCTCAGAGGCTAGAGTGCTACTCCTTCAAAAGCCACTTGTGTTATCTTAACAGTCTTATATCAAAAATTGTCATATGATGAACCCCAATATGCTCCAATTCAGGACTGCTAGCACCTTTGGATTCATACCAAGCATTTTAACAGGATATAAACAGGGGTGAGGGAAGAAAAAGTAGCTCAAAAATGAAGCAATAGAAGAAGAGGAGAATGAACAAACATGGCACAGTACAACCAATGTGACAATGATTGAAATGTGCATTCTGTATCAAAATACACAAGTTAGTTTCCTAAATTTATTCAAAAGAACACTAGGTTACAAAAAGGAATAGGTGGTTATACACCAAGTCTATTTTACAATCACACATGACTGGATTTCAAAGGAAACCAATGTTCCAACATACTGAAGTGTAATTAGAGAAATCTTGGCATCAATTGAAAGTACAAACACTCAGCATTCATAACGGTCAACTGACACTAAATAGCCTAATTTTTAACATGTCACCATCACTAAATGCGCATGTCCAAAACATCCTACATGATACACATCCAATTTACAGAAAATGCATGTATAATGTCTGCAGAGTTGTAAAGACTGAGGTTAATACTAATCAGCTCAAGTGTTAGCAAAGCAGTTGATGACATGTGACTTCTAGTTACTGACAGGTTTTTCCAATAGGTCAGGGTGCAAGTAATGTGGTTTTCCCCTTCCATGCTATATAAAGCAAAAAGAAGGTGTGTACAACTTGGCATGCAGAACACGATGGCTAGATGAAGGGAACCTAAGTAGTCATATTGTTTACATCTATGTTATGATATTATTAGAAAAATGGATTCTGCTTGCAATGGATTAACATTGATACAAAAACACTTAATTAGGAATGATATCTTTGTGCTCAAGTGCTATAGGATGTTCTCATACTATGTCAGTTGTCACCTGGCTGCTAGAACAACTGTTACTCAACGTAGCTCTGCAGGAGTTTAATAAAAATAGAAAATGCTGGAAATATTCCACAGGTCAGGTGGCATCCGTGGAGCGAGAATTAAGTGTTAAACAAGAGTTAAATGTTTCTGAATGATCAGACTAGAAGTAGTGAGAAATGGAATAGGTTTTAAAACCAGTAAAAGAGAGAGGGTCCGAGTGGAGAACAACAACAAAAAAGGGAAGGCCTGTGATGGGGTAGTGAACAGGAGAGATTAAATGATAAAAAAGGTTGGTAACACAAGGCCACAGAGAATCACAAATGGGACAAGAAAGAAAACTGCGTCTGGGAGGAGTTGTGAATGGCAGAATAATGAACTGCTGCCATCCAAAAAGCAAAAACAATAGAGGGGAAAAAATAATTTTGAAAACCCTACAAAGAAAAAAGGAAACAAATGGGGACAGAGGTTACAGTCCAAAATTGTTGAGCCCAATGTTGAGACTGGAAGGCTGTAAAGTGCCTAATTGAAAAACAAGGTGCAGTTCCTTGAGCTTACATTGAACAGTGCAGTAGGCAGAGGGCAATGTGAGAGCAAGCTGTAGAATTAAAATTACAGGCAAAAATGAAGCTTGGGGTCACCCTGCAGACTGAGATGTTCCACATGGTGGTTACCCAACCTGTATTTGGTCTTCACAATATAGAGCAGATTGCAATGCA
Source organism: Carcharhinus amblyrhynchos (assembly GCF_965287045.1). Lineage (NCBI taxonomy): Eukaryota > Metazoa > Chordata > Chondrichthyes > Carcharhiniformes > Carcharhinidae > Carcharhinus > Carcharhinus amblyrhynchos. The sequence goes on along the minus strand of NC_137359.1, from coordinate 10,241,526 downwards.
AGAAGTGGATAGAATATTTTAAATTGAAAGTACATGTTTCACCTTGGGACTCAGACAGGGAGGAGTAGGTAAAATGGCAGGTGCTGTTGGAAAGGGAAGGGCGATAGAAGAGTAGTGTGTCACTGAGAACGGACCCTGAAAAATGCTGAAAGGAGGGTGATGTGTTTTGTTGGTAGCATCACATTATGTTGGCGGAAATGGCAGAGGTCGATGTGTTGAACACGGAGGCTGGTGGGGTGGAAGGTGAGGGCGAGGAAGGCTCTATCACGGTTCTGGTAGGGAGGGGAAGGTTGAGAGCAGAAATGCAAGGAACAAGACAGACAGAGTCAAGGGCCCCTTCAACCAGGATGGAGGAGGAGGAAATCAGTTGAGAGAAAAGAAAGATACATCAGAAGCAGTGGTTTGGAAGGTTGCACTATTAGAACAGATGAGATAGAGACAGAGAAACTGGGAGAATGGAATGGAGTCTTTCCAGAAAGCAGGATGTGAGGAAATGTAGTCAAGGTATATGTGGGAGCTAGTAGACTTAGAACTTATCACCAAAAACAGACAGAAAAAGTCAAGGGAGGGAAAAGAGTTGCAGGTGGAGGGTGACACAGTGGCAAGCACTGCTGCCTCACAGCACCAGGGGCCCAGGTTCAATTCTAGCCTGTGTGGAGTTTGTACATTCTCCCCATGTTTGTGTGGGTTTCCTCCAGGTGCTCCAGTTTCCCCCCTGCACTCAAAATGTGCAGGTTAGGTTGCCTGGCCATGGTAAATTGACCTTCGTGTCAGGGGATTAGCAGGGAAAATGTGCAAGGTTACGGGAATAGGGCCTGGATAGGATTGTGGTCAGTACAGACTCAATGGGCCCAATGGCCTCCCTCTCTACTGTAGGGATTCCATGATATGCTATCATAGGTGAATTTCCATGGGATGATACAGCACTTCATGTTTGAAACAGGTGTCCGAAGTGACATGATTGAGAATAAGTCAACAAATCCATAAAACGGTACAATTTACATCAAAAGGGTCAAACAAAATTCAAACAGCTACTCCCGAGACAGCTCAAGTTCCATCAACTCCTTTAATATAAATAATCTGAAGTATTACATGCCACAGGCAGCACAGTGGCAGTGGTTAGCACTGCTGCATCACAGCGTCAGGGACCCATGTTAGATTCCTGGCTTGGGTCACCATATGTGGAGCTTGCACGTTCTCCTGTGCCTGCATGGGTTTCCTTCCACAGTCCAAAGATACGCAGGTTAGGTGGATTAGCCATACTAAAATTGGCCCTTAGTGTCAGGGTGACGAGCTATGGTAAATGCATGGCGTTATGGGAATAGGGCCTGGCTGGAATTGTGGTAAGTGCAGACTCAATGGGCCAAATGGCCTCCTGCACTGTAGGATTCTTTGATCTATGGTTACTGGTATAATAGTATTTCTGTTAAAAGGATTTCAACACTTCGAAAACGAAGCAACAACTTACATTTATATAGTTCCTCTCAATGTAGCCCAAGGTGCTTTACCAGGAAGGTAATAGGCACCAAGCAGAGTGAGAAAAGAAGTGATCAAAAGAAAACAGCTTATTGGACTTCAATGTTAGCATGTTCAGTTTAGTAGCCTCAATGTTTCTTTACATTATCCCAAAATATAATCAAAGTCATGCTTGTAAATGTTTGAAGATCATGATGATCAATAACGATAGCAAAACATACTCCATACACTACTGCATATTCTAAACTACCAAAAATCTATTGACATGTGTGGCTGGTAGCACTTTGCCACAATGTAGCACCTTTAGCTTAACATATCTGGAGCGGAAGTTACAGGAGACATCATCATAGCAGCTACATCCATTGGGTAAAAGAATTACATTCATCTGGTGTCACATGTTTCTCCATTTATGGTCAGTTATATTACATGCCTATACACCTTGGCTTTAAAATTCTAATAGGTGAGAAGAGGCCATGTCTGTCATCCACCTAAATTGTAGCATTTTTACCAAACTGGAGGTGGGGGGGGGGGGGGGGCAGAATTTGGAGCAAATGCCTCCCCTTTAATTATATTTTTGTGAACCTATTCATTCTGAACAGCATGTCTGAACTGGATTCAGCATATATGAATGGTTAGCTTTTATTTCATGAAAAAGAGGGATGATATAGAATATATGATCAATGAAAGCAAGTTGATGGAAAGGTAGTTAAAAGGAACATTGATTTATTGGGATATTTGCTGTGACACCAAACAGAAAATCAGTACTTTTGGCGTTTGTTTAATAGGGACAATTGAGTCAATTCTCCCTTAAACAGAGTTAGTATAACTATTTTAAGATCTTGGGAAAACCATGGGGGTCCTGGCGCAAATTGCATTATGGCCAAAGAATATCACAAGGGGTGTGTGTGGTGTGAGAGAGAAGTGTGTCTCTGCGTGTGTGAGCGAGAGGTGAAGTTTATGTGCAAGAAAGGTGTGTATGTGGGAGAGAAGTAGGTGTCTTTGAGAGAGATGTGTGTGTGTGTGACAGTGCTGAGTGTGTGAGAGAGAGTGTACATGTGAGAAAGGAGCTGTGTGCAAGAGTGGTGCGTATGAGAGAGTGGTGCGTATGAGAGAGAGGGGAGTGTGCTTGTGAGAGAGGGGTGAGACGGTGCGCGCTTCTTTTGGGTGCGAGTTTGTGTGTGCATGCATGTGTCTGAAATGAGAATCCAGCTCTCCAGCAGTACTCCGAATATTAAATTAATTTTGAGCAAAAAGTTAGTATCACTCCTCCTCTTAAAGATAAGACTTGGAACTATATTTGAATGAGAGAACTTTAATTGTAATAAATGTATACTATAATAAATAAACCTTTTTACATTTATTTTTGTATGTTCGTATCTATTGCATAATTTTTTTTGTGGCTCAATTCATCAATATTATAATAATGCTTCTCGGGAGTTACATCAGCACTCTTGGAAGGTCAAAAGGGTTCAGTGGCTGCAAAAGTTTGGGAAACCCTATTTTAGATAAATCAATTAATATTAAGAAAATGTGCTGCTGAGAATGCTCGTGCCTATTTCTTGAGAAGGGTACATAGCTAATGACAAAGGCAACAGATTCAGAGATTTAGGAAACATGTGCAGAAGAGTGTGTCTACAGTTCAATGCATTTATTTAAATGAGTTGATTCAAGCAAGTGCACCCTTGTGGAAAGATAATAGCAAATCCTGTGTGGGAAAAACAAACGTGCGAGAACCTCATTAGAGGGCAAAAGAAAAAGGATTCAAAAGACACCATTGTACTTTAATGTTAAAAAGTAATTTTGCTGTCAGGCTACCAAATAACCAGAAAAATAATTCTGAAAAATGTTTCCAATTTTATTAAAGAGGCGTGAAACGCTGACCAGAATTTTCTGGCTGTTCACGCCTTGCCACCGCTGCAAGCAAGGACGGAGAATTTGATGTTCAGCCAAATCACCATTCACTATAGCAGACCAGAAATTCCCACTGAGGCGAAGCGCTGGAAAATTCTGGCCGTTATGTTTGATAGGATCTTGAAAAATAACACTCTACAAACACACAACAGGGGCTTGTCTTAAAACTGTTGACCAGTTGATCATAAACCATTATTAAAGCTAAAAATGTACAGATGAGATTTCAAGTCTTATCAAAGAGTTACAAGATGAACATGGCTATCCAGTGTGTACCCTGCTGCAAAGCAAGAAAATACAATGAACAGGAAATCAGGGAGAGCCATCCATCTTCAATATCTGGTACATTGTGCTTGATTTCTTGTATCTACAAAACTACTGTACATCTATCACAATATCAGCCAACTTCCAGAACCTTGCCTAAAAGCAATTTTGCATATGATATGAACAGAGTGAGATAGGCTGTTTATTTAATACATCACATATATGCATATGTACACACCTATGAGCATGGAGAACACTGATTTGATATTGTCACATGTATTAGTATACAGTGAAAAGTATTTTTCTTGCTCACTATACAGACAAAACATACCGTTCATAGAGAAGGAAACGGAGAGTGCAGAATGTAGTGTTACAGTCATAGCTAGGATGTAGAGAAAGATCAACTTAATGTGAGGCAAGTCCATTGAAAAGTCTGACAGCAGCCAGGAAGAAGTTGCTCTCGAGTCGGATGGTACATGAGCTCAGACTTTTGTATCTTTTTCCTGATGGAAGAAGGTGGAAGAGGGAATGTCTGGTGTGCTTTGGGTCCTTAATTATACTGGCTGTTTTTCCCAGGCAGTGGGAATTGTAGACAGCTTCAAATGGATGGGAGGCTGGTTTGAGTGATAGACCGAGCTTCGATCACGACCCTTTGTAGTTTCTTGCAGTCTTGGGCAGAGCAGGAGCCATACCAAGCTGTGATACAACAGAAAGAATGCTTTCTATGGAGCATGTGTAAAAGTTGGAGTGTCATAGCTGACAAATTTCCTTAGTCTTCTGAGAAAGTAGAAGTCTAGATGGGCTTTCTTAAGTATAGCATCAGCATGGAGGGACTAGGACAGGCTGTTGGTGATCTGGACACCTAGAAAGTTGAAGCTCTTGACCATTTCCACCTCATTCTCATTGATGTAGACATGGGCATGTCCTCCACTGTATTTCCTGAAATCAATGACTAGCTCCTTCGCTTTACTGACATTGGAGGAGAAATTATCATCATTACAATAGTTCACCAGATTCTCTCACTCTTTCCAGTACTGTGGCTTGTCGTTGTTTGAGATCCAACCCACTACGGTGGTGTCATCAGCAAACTTGAAAATTGAATTGGAGGGGAATTTGGCCACACACTCATAGGTGTATGAGTATAGTCAGGGGCTGATAACACAGCCTTGTAGAGCACCGGTGTCGAGAATAATCGTGGAGGGAGGTGATGTTGCCTATCCTTACTGATTGCAGTCTATGGGTTAGAAACGCTAGGATCCAGTCGCAAAGGGAGGAGCCAAGCCCTAGGCCATGGAGTTTGGAGATGAGTTTTGTAAGAATAATAGTGTTGAAGACTGAGCTGTAGTCAATAAATAGGAGACTTGTCCTGTTCACAGTCACTGTTTGGGTGGCGGAGGGGTGGCAGGTAAGACCTCACTATTTTTATAAAATATACATATCATGGCTAATTTATTAGGATTGTTAAAAAATGGAGAAACAGTTAAAATGACTGAAACCATAGCTGGCTATGACCCAAACAAAAGGAACTTACTGGCATTCAGAGAAGCTACCACCTCATTATCCGCAAAGATGCACTAATGACCTAGGTGATCTTCAGAAGGCCAACTTCCAAGGGAATTGTACAAAAATCATTTACTTTTTTTTAACCAAAGCCTAACAGACTGTCTAAGCCAAAGGACCCTGAAACCTATTTTGAAAATTTTCATGGTTGAAATATTAATAATCAAGATTATCACAAAGCCAAAGTGAAGCAGTGGAGTCACATGAACCCCACTTCTCACAGGCTAGTGGAACCTGTAACATTGCCTTAGTTTGCCATCTTCTATCAACCAACAGCTCAGAAAAAGGGCTCTCTAGATTTGAGCACCTGGCCCCATCAATGCTGTTTCTACTGGAACTTTTGAACTTCTGTACCAATGCCTCCAAGACTAATTCACCACTGCATGTCCATCACATTGTGGAAGTCATCTCTCCTACAAAAATGGATCATTCAGCATTAGTCTTAGCCTTGCTAAGGAATACACCATTGGACTTTTGACCCACATGATCTTTGCCCTGTATTTCTTTTTCTTTATCCTTCTCTTATTGTATGAATGCAAAGCCAAGGGATGGGGAAATATGCCACCATTCAAAAAAAAAATCAAAAACTGGGTGATGAGAGAAGAAAATCAGGGCCAAGTTAAATCCCCTCCTGTCCATAACAGGCACAGGGATCAATTTTATCACCCATATTGCTACCCCAGCTAAAAAATAGTCTAATTTAGCACAAACAGATCGAGTCTGGCACCTTGCATAGCTCACATCATCATGCAGTAACTTAGGTCTCAATGAAGATTGAAAATCAGTCCAAATTCTGTTTAATTATCCTCAAGCATAAAGCCTCTGACAGAATTGGATACATCACCTAGAAACTATAGAAGTGACCCAATTCACTTTCTTTTAAAAGATACATTAATTGCTATTCAAACTTTGAGAGCAAGAGCAGTCTTTTTTTTGTCATGGATGTGAGTATTGCTAGCAAGACCAGAACGCATCCAAGGGTTCTGAAGGAAATGGCGGAGGTGATAGTGGATGCCTTGGTGATTATTTTCCAAACGTCACTGGATTCCGGGGAAGTGCTGTAAGATTGGAAAACGGCTAATGTTACACCGTTGTTTAAGAAGGGTGGCAGGCAAAAGGCAGGGAATTATAGGCCGGTTAGTTTAACGTCTGTTGTAGGAAAAATGTTAGAATCCGTGATCAAGGAGAAAATAGCGAGGCATCTTGAGGAGAATTGTTTGGTAGAGCAGACGCAGCACAGTTTCGTTAAGGGGAAGTCGTGTCTGATGAACTTATTGGAGTTCTATGAGGATGTGTCTAGGGCGGTGGATAGAAGAGAGCCGGTGGATGTGCTCTTTCTTGATTTTCAGAAGGCGTTTGACAAGGTGCCTCACAAGAGGTTATTGCAGAAGGTCAGGGGGCATGGAGTTGGGGGTAGGGTGTTAGCGTGGATAGAGGATTGGCTGTCAAATAGGAGGCAGAGAGTGGGGGTCAACGGGTGCTATTCTGATTGGCGGTTGGTGACTAGTGGAGTGCCCCAGGGGTCGGTGCTGGGGCCTCAGCTATTCACCATTTATATAGATGATCTGGAGGAGGGAACACAGTGTACGGTGTCGAAATTTGCTGATGACACCAAGATTGGTGGAACGGCAAATTGCGCGGAGGGTGTGGAGAGTCTGCAGAAGGATCTAGATAGGCTGGGCGAATGGGCCAGGAACTGGCCAATGGAATTTAATGTTGGCAAATGTGAGGTTGTCCACTTTGGTAGGAATAATGGTAGGAAGGACCATTACTTACGTGGCGAAAAACTGCAGCATGCGACGGTGCAGAGGGACCTCGGGGTCCTTGTGCATGAGTCGCAAAAACCCAGCCTGCAGGTGCAGCAGGTGGTCAGGAAGGTGAATGGGATGCTGGCCTTCATAGTGAGGGGGATCGAATATAAAAGTAGGGAGGTCTTGCTGCAGCTGTACAGGGCACTGGTGAGGCCGCAGCTGGAGTACTGTGTGCAGTTTTGGTCGCCGCACTTACGCAAGGATATTTTGGCCTTGGAGGGAGTGCAGAGGAGGTTTACTAGGCTGATTCCGGAGTTGAGGGGGTGGAACTATGAGGAGAGGCAGAATAAACTAGGCTTGTACTCGTTAGAGTTTAGAAGAATGAGGGGAGATCTCATTGAGACGTATAAGATGATGAATGGGATGGATAGGATAGAGGTGGAGAGGCTCTTCCCGCTCAGAAAGGACAGTAGGACTAGAGGGCACAGCCTCAGGATGGGGGGGGGGGGGGGGGTGGTTTAGAACGGAGTTGAGGAGGAACGTCTTCACTCATAGGGTGGTGAATCTCTGGAATTCTCTGCCCATTGAAGTGGTGGAGGCTGCCTCGCTCAATATTTTTAAGACGCGGGTTGATAGGTTTTTGATAGGCAAGGGGATTAAGGGTTATGGGGAGAGGGCAGGAATGTGGAACTGAGCCGCAACAGATCAGCTATGATCTTATTGAATGGCGGGGCAGGATCAAGGGGCTAGATGGCCTACTCCTGCTCCTATTTCTTATGTTCTTATGTATTTGTTGGCTTCCTGAAATTTTTTTGAGCAAGTGATGGTGAGCTGCCCTCTTGAACCAGTGCTGTCCACACGTGTACACCAACGGTGCTGCTAGGAAGTGAATTTCAGGATTTTTGATCCAACAAGACAGCAAAAGAATCTACTGAAATTTCAAGTAAGTGGCAAAACATTGCAGGGACTCATCTTAAGGTACAAGCCCCTGCATTGACTAGAAAGAACTCATCAGCATGACCACATTTTGGGGTGTGGGAAGAAACAAAAGACATAGAATCAACAGGTAGCCATAGTGTAGAGTTGAAAACTATGAATAAATCGAAGTGGTTGTAGAAGAAGCAGGCTTGATGGAATAAGTAGATACTTTTCTCTTTCTGGACTTGTTCCAATAAGACCTTCCCCCACTACCACTCCACATTAATCCCATCAGACTTGGATTCAAATTTAAGCTCCCAATTGCAAGTGGAGTATGCTCCAACTCCCACCTCGAGAGAAAATGTTTATAGGAAAATAGTGCAGCATTGGTAGTGTCACAGGAACTTTCCCCTCAAATTTCAATGTAATAATCTTACCAGGACCGGCCTTTCATCACCATCACCCTTCAATTACATGTTCAAAGTGTTGCTCAGCAGCTACAATGTATGTGTCAGCCCCAAAGTTTTGACTGCTGGCTTGAGTGGAGCCAACTGGTTTTAAACCCCCCACTGCTCTTTCCCTATTGGGCAAGCATCCACTTGCCTAATAGGAGTGATTGTATTCTATGAGGCCCACAGGGAGATCTATTGATGATCCCCCATGGCCATCATAACAATGATCAAAGTAATCTTTGGTACTAAATTAAACAGGAACATAGCATCCATCAGGATTGAGAAAGGGGGAAGTTTACAGGTTCATGTCACGGTAGCTGTTATCACAACTAGAAAACAAGATATTGGCTGCATTCTCTGATCTTGTTCACCCTGCCACTGCTGCCAGTGAAAACAGAGCATTTGGCACTCAGTCAAAACTCCATTCACTGTAACAGGACTGGAGAATCCCAAATGTGGGCGAGGTTGAAGAATTCTGGCCATTATCTAAATTTGTGTATTTACATCCAACAGCAACTTATAAGAACAGGTTTTTGTTAATTATTCAGTTTGTCCACCTTCTATTCAATGCTGATCAAAAATTCAGATTTGGTTTCATTTAGTACCTCTGCACCACAGAAGTCAAAGATTTTGTACCTCTTCCCCCACCTCCCCCAACTCATTTTTCCATTTTATCATTTCTACTCATCTCACAGGGTTTCTGGTACACTATTACACCAAGTAGTGCTAAGTACTCGACAGATCTTTTTACTATTGAAAAAAAAGGAGGACGAACACATTTACAAGAAGCAAAGCAGCTCATGCTTCAGGAGCATGTGAACTACTCAAAGTCAATTCATTCTTCACAAAACATTCATTTAGTTCTCTATTCACTTCCAAGGTCAGCAACAGTATTCCAAATTGGTTTATAGATGAGTTGCTTGCACTCAGATCGATAGGGCAAGCAACTACAAAAGATCTTTAAAATAATGGGATTTCTCTTCCTCTTGTCCATAGCTTTGCTAGTCTCCTTAAGGACATTTTAGATGCTACAATGATAGCATCAGAAGACTAACTGAACAGATGGCTTTGACTTGACACAGTATAAATCAGCAACAGGCTGATTAAGTTCAGCTACACATTTTTGCCAATCTACACCAGATGGAGCTGTGCAAACACTACAAATGATGTGGAGATGCCAGCAGTGGACTGGGGTAAACACAGTGAGAAGTCTCACAACACCAGGTTAAAGTCCAACAGGTTTATTTGGTAGCAAAAGCCACTAGCTTTCGGAGCGCTGTTCCTTCATTAAGTGAGTGGGATTTCTGTTCACAAACAGGGCATATAAAGAAACAAACTCAATTTACAAAGTAATGTTTGGAATGCAAGTCTTCACAGGTAAAGGCTTTATCCGTCTTTGTCAGATAAAAAGGCAAGGATTTTATGTTAATTTTGTTTTACATCAAGATTTTTGTCATAGTGGGTACGAAGGATATGGGGCATCATTAATAGATCTCTCTGTGAGCTTCCTGGAATAAAAAGTTTCCTAATTGATTGAGCAGGAGCTCTCCCAGTGAGAGATGTGTGATGGGAGTTTAAACCCAGCACTCTCAGCCTGGACTGGGGTTATGCAAGTCCAAAGCACAGGCCTTGATTTGTTGTAAGCCACAGACATGGTCTTGGCTTCAAGAAAGCAGCATTGGCAGTGGTGAGGTTATTACATTGGCGACAAAAGTGAACAAGATTTTTTTTTCTTGCTCGTCCTGGTAAGCTTTGTCATCCAGCAGAAAGCAGCGATTCCTCAAAGGAAAAAATGCCTTTCTTCAGTAAACGCGAACCTTATGATGCGAACAGAGAAGACTGGGCCCAATATGCAGAGCACATGAGCTACCTCTTTCAGGCAAATAATATTGAGAGAGACGAAAGACAGAAAGTAATCCTACTCAGAGCATGTGGGGCTCTGACAATCAGCATCATAAAAAGCCTGACTTAGCCAGGTCCCTCTGATTTCAGTAAACCTGTACATTTGACTAAAAACCAGTGCGATCCAAAGCCCTCTGTCATAATTCAGAGATATCAACGGAGAGAAATCCCGGGGAATCCATTACAGAATTTTTGGCCAGATTGCAGAATTTGGCAGAACATTGTGGATTCGAGTCATCTCTGAACGAAACATTGAGACACAAATTGGTGTCAACGAACAACTCAAAAATCCAAAAAGAAATGGGCAGAATTTGATCTGGACTTAAAGAGCTAATGAAATGGCCTTGCCACTGGAAAGTACAGGGGAAAAAAAAAGGGGCTCAAGAGCTGCAAAGAGTGTCAGAAAGTGATATTTTCCAGATAGGAGGAACCATGAGCAGTAGTGATCATTCCTCAGCTGAGGGCACTTGCACAAGTAAACATCAAAGTTTCCTTTACAATATCAAAGCACAACTCATGTCACCAGGCATTTGAGAAAATGAAAATGTGAAGGAAATCATACTCTGGAAGGTTGCAAGTGGCAAAAGTTGGACCATTGTAGGCACAGCCAGGCAACTCAGCCAAGGCACAGTTGCAGGAGTAGGCAAAATGCTTGTTGCTCCAGGAGACAAAGGCCAGTACCAGCCCATAATCAGTAATCTGTAAACTGTCTGTGCTTTATATGCTCTGTCTGAGGCCAGAACTCTCCATTCATCTGACGAAGGGGCAAACCCCAAAAGCTTGTAAGTTTACTATCAAATAAATCGGTTGGACTGAAACCTGGTGTTGTCAAACCTTTTACTAATTCAGAGACCCAGTTGATTGCATTTGTGGGGATTATAAATTAACAGTCTGATTTACCAGCTTGAGGATGAGGATAATAGGCGCAGCCCAGTCTGTAAACTATATGAACCTAGACCTTCAAGGTTCCACATTCAGCTTCCACTTTTAGTAGGGATACTTATCCTTCTGGGTCTCGTCAGCATGTGCTACATTCCAACAGGTGATGGAGAACATACTTCAAACATTAAAATGGCACCTTACCACCCATCTTCAAATAGGCTGGTGGAACAGCAGTGCAAACGTTTAGAACTGGCACAAAGAAACAGCTTACAACACCTACAGACACCAATTTTAGCATGTTTCTTATTTGATTGTAGAATGACCCCATATGCTATGATAGGAATCGATCCAGCAGAACTATTAATGGGACGTTGGCATCGCATGAGACTAGCCTACTACTTCCAAACTTGGCAGAGAGGATGGAGTCTAGCCAAGAGACCCAGAAAAGAAATGACGACTCTGCAAGTGCAGGGATGATGTCTGAAATAAGTGATCAAGTGTATGTGGGGAACCTTGGGAGTGGGCCTGGCTGGGCTCCAGAGATCATAATAGAAAAGACAAGGCCAGTTTCCGATAAGGTGAAGGTCCGGGACAAGGTCATGGGAAAACACCTAGGCCACCGTAGGTGCAGGGAATCCGACCTCGAGCAGATGTTGCTTCCAGCCATAGAGGCAGCTGCGACAAGTACAGGACAACAGCTTGAGACGAACCTGGAGCCTGTTTTCCCACCCCCCCCAGAAGAAACAGACACCAAGATGGAAGCTGAGGAAGCAGGTGCCCTGAGTGAAACGAACACTGAAGAGGAACCCACATCAGTGACACTTTGCCATTCCCTCAGAAAACAAAAGTTCCTGATTAGGTTCACACCTCAGATCTGGTGCCATCTCCAGCTGTCTTTAAATCAGTTGCCAAGTGGAAAAAATAACTTTCTCAGCAGGGATACTGGAAGAGCTATGGACCTGGCCTGGGGGGGACAGCCTTTTTGTTTTAATAAAGCAGTGTTGTATCAAAGGACTGGCCTTTGCGAGGTCATTACAATAACCAAATAATGTTAACTTCCCATTGTTTTGCTTCTTTACACAACTGTAACTGCACATGGGAAACTGGTTTGGAAAATATATAGAAACACTAATTGTCTTCCCATACCATCTCACAATAGATTTTTTAAAATGCTCAGATTTCAAAGACCTTGCAGGTATGTTTTTGACTCAAACAAATCATGGGATATATCAAACCCCAACTGTGTTTGCTGATAACCAAAGGAGAAATTGGGAGGATGGGTGCCAAATTCAAGTGAAAATAGGAGTAAATCGCACTGTTCTTTACAAAGAGAATCTCCCACGCTGAGCACTGCAGAGTACACTAGCATGACTCAGGCAAAAAAAAAATCAGTTGGCAGGGCCTATTCCTGCTGGAGGCCGACAACAGCGCTGAGCAGCATCTGTCAGTGCCGAGATCAGTGCATGTGCAGTGACCTGTCAGCTGGCCGCCCACAACCCCGCATCGCTGGTCGTGTGAACCTCCACCTCCCCCACGGCCGCCGCTTCCCCCCAATGACCTGATCACTGGCACCCTGACCATATCCAGACCCAGCCACGACCTCCACACACCCCCCTCAGACACTGTCAACTCACCCAGCCCTGCGATTGCTGGCCTCCTTTCTTCACCAATTGATCCTGTCTGCAGAGTGGCACCAGTAGCGCCCCCCCCCCCCCCAATATGTCCCACCCCTTGGCACTACCCTATGCCTGATGGGCAGTGCCATGGTGCCCATGGGCATAGGCACTACCCAATGGGCAAAATGCCACTCGAGCTTTTTCTTTTGCCCACCACTGCTCACTATCATACAAATACGTACTGGACAGGATTTTCCCCTCAGGAGATGGGAAAGAGGTTGAGAACATTTCCATATCCCAAAGCTGTCCTGGGAGTGCAGTCACCAGTTGGAATTTTCACAGGGCATCCTTCAAATTAGCCTGGAGACAGGCTCACTGTCCAAGGACAGCAAGCTGGTTCTTGAAGCTGGAGGGTCAGAGGCCTCCCATCTTAGAAAAGGAGCTGTAGGCTCTCAGAGAGCAACTAAGTGAGAGGGTACTTCAAAATTTAGGTGCTCTCTCCAATAATTGTACATCTTGAATTAACAAATTGATTTTGCAGCCAGACCACCACTCTGAGGAAGAGAAGAGGAAGTAGAGTGCAGCCCATCAACAGGGCAACCTTTGGCTGCTCCTGCACCCAAGCAGGCAGTGAGGGCCTCTAATGCCTGCCAGAAGCACCAGCCCCTGGTCTGCTGACTAAATTTGAGTCAGCTTTTTAAAATTGTCCTCTGTTGTCTTCCTCCCATCATATCTGCCCAATTTGGCCTAGAAGCAGGATGGAGCCCAAGAACCAACACATCAGCCAGCAGGACTATTTTAAGTTCCCACACAGCTGCTCCCAGCTCCAGCAGGGGGCCAAAAACCTACCCGTTATCTCCAGCACAGCATATAAAAAAGGTGCAGCAAATGAATTGTTGCAACGATAATCATGTCTCTGACCAAGCTTCAGTGAGGCTTGCTGCATCTGTTCCTATACCCTTAATGACAGCCTCTCCCCAAACACCATATTCTGATGCTGCATCCTTTCACAATTTGTCATCTCTCATGCACTAGCAGTTACATACCACTATTAGTAACAGCAGATCACTTGATTTTTTTAAATTTAAAATATTGTCACATGCATTGGTATACAAAGAAGAGTATTGTTTCTTGCATGCTATACCAAGCTGTGATACAAGCTTTCCAAGGTGCATCTGTAAAAGTTGGAGTCATAGCAGACATGCCAAATTTCCTTCATCTTCGAGAAAGTAGAGATATTGGTGGGCTTTCTTAACTATACTGTTGGATTGGGGGGACCAGGACAGGTTGGCAGTGATCTGGACACTTAAAAAGCTGAACCTTCTTGATTCAATTATATAGCTCCTTTTATCTGACTATTCAATCTTGATACCCTTACGTCAATAATCTGTTAATCTCCCTCCCAAAAATGACAATTGACCCAACATCCAAGCCTTTCAAAGGAAATGTGTTCCAGACTTCCACCTACTTTGTGAATAAGCACTCCATGACTTCACTCTCAGCCTCGCTCTAATTATAAGATTGTACCCCTTGTTTGGGAGTCCCCAAGACGAAATAGTTTGTATCATTTTAAACATCTCAATTGAATCACTCAACAATCTGAGTTCAAGGAAATGCAAGCCAAGTTTATGCAACCAATCATCAGAATTTAATTAAGTTGTGGTATCATTCAGGTGGATCTGCGATCTTCCATTAAAAAGATTGAGTTTTATTGATCAAAACACATTCTGACTTGAAAGCATTACCTCTATTCTCTTCACAGATCTCGGACCTGCTGAGACTTTCCAGCATTTTGTTTTTGTGTGAGCATGCAATCAGTATTTTCAAATTTACAACTGCCAGCTGTAAAGGTTGAGTGCCTCCAACTAGAGCCAGTTTAGCCATGAGACAGATTGTAGTAGTTAAACTTTCCTTTCAACTATTATGTTTCAAGAAAAAAAGTGACATCTTTATTGTTTTATGTATTAACTTGTTGAATGTATTGCTTAATGTTAAACTATGCTTCTTTCATTCATTTATCCTACATAAATAAAACTGCCTATTTGATTCAAAGACCGTGTTGATTTGATAAAAAGATTATCACAAAAGCATGTGATACATTCCATCAGCCAGTGTGCATAGCAAAACTGTTCTTTGTTAAGAATCTATGGATATTGCATTTGTTTAGTTAATACTAGACATGAAAGGGAGCATTCCAGATCATCCTTTGAAATCCATTTGTAGGAATGCTGGATTGCACAAAATATCTGAAATACAAATCCAAAAAAGGTAGAAACCAAAAATGGACAAGAGTATTCTATGTTCACCTCAAGTTTTACGATCTTAAATATTTGCATCAGCAAGTGAAGAAAGGAAAAAGTGTGATATATTGGGCTGGACTTTCACCCTCAAAGCAGGTAGTGGGAGTCAGTAAATTTCTGGCTTAGCCACCACCTTGAGAGAAAGTGCTTGCAAAGATGGGATTTTCATCATGTTGACTATGGTTCATGACACCTCCAAGCTGCTGAGCCATGATTTTTATGAAAAGCTGGACCAACTCCATGAAAATTGGAGAGAACTAGGACATGCCCAATTCCTGCAATCAAGCCAGCCAGGTTGGGAGTGCAGGGTGTGGGATTTTGACCCACAGAATCATATAGCAGAGAAGAGGCCCTTTGGCCCATCAAGTCTGCACTAACACATTAGAAACACCAAACCCCCATCTAATCCCTTAGCCCTGAATGTTGTGATGTGTCAAGTGCTCATCCAGGTAATTTTTAAACGATGTGAGGCATCCTGCCTCCATTACCCTCCCGGGCAGCACATTCTGGGTAAAAAAGTTTTTCCTCACATCCCCCTTAAACATCCTGCCCCTCACCTTGAGCCTATGTCCTCTTGTGACTGACCCTTCAACTAAGGGGAATAGCTGCACTCTGCTGAGGTACAGAGGTTCACTTCTGCCAAGAGGTAAATCTCCTCTTGCACCCTAGTTGTGACTCTAACATTACATTCTGCACTCGTTTCCTTCTCTAAGAGTGTGTTTTGTCTGTATAGCATGAAAGGAACAATACTTTTCACTGTGTGTTAATATATGTGGCAATAATAAATCAAGGGGTGGTACAGCAGCATAGTTAGCACTGCTGCCCCACAGTGCCAGGGACCTGGGTTCAATTCCCACCTTGGGTCACTGCCTGTGTGAAGTTTGCACGCTCTTCTCCTGTCTGCATGGGTTTCCTCTGGGTACTCCAGTTTCTTCCCACAGTCCAAAGATGAGCGGGTTAGGTTGATTGGCTGTGCTAAATTGACTCTAGTGTCAGGGGGATTAGCAGGTAAGTAAGTGTGGTTGCGGGAATAGGGCCTGGGTGGGATTGTGGTCAGTGCAGACTCAATGGGCCAAATTGTCTCCTTCTGCACTGTAGGGAGTCTATGATTCTTCCCTCTTCAGTGCAATCACATCCCTCCTATAATGTGGCGACTAGAACTGCACACAGTACTTCAGCTGTGTACTCACCGAAATTCTATACAATTCCAACATGACTTCTCTGCTTTTGTGATCTATGCCTCGATTGATAAAGGTGACTGCCCCATATGCCTTTCACACCACCCTACTAACATGCCCTTTTGCTTCGAGATCTGTGAACAAACTCAAAGTCCTTTTGCTCCACAGAACTTCCTAATGTCCTACCATTCATTGAATACTTGTCAAATTACTCCTTCCAAAGTGTATCACCTCACACTTCACAGGGTTAAATTCCATCTGCCCATTTCATCTACATCTTCTTTTAGCCCAAGACACTCCATCTCACTGTTAACCACACGTCCAATCTTTGTCATTCGCAAACTTACTAATCCTACCCCTCGCATAGTCAATATTTTCACACACACAAAATATATATTGTTATACAAAATATACAAAAAATAAAAATTATACAAAATAGTTGTCAAATAGGAGGCAGAGAGTGGGGGGTCAACGGGTGCTATTCGGATTGGCGGATGGTGACTAGCAGAGTGCCCCAGGGGTCGGTGCTGGGGCCTCAGCTTTTTACCATTTATATAGATGATCTGGAGGGAACCGAGTGTAGGGTGTTGAAATTTGCTGATGACACCAAGATTGGGGGAACGGCAAATTGTGTGGAGGGTGTGGAGAGTCTACAGAAGGATCTAGATAGGCTGGGCGATTGGGCCAGGAAATGGCAAATGGAATTTAATGTTGGCAAGTGTGAGGTGGTCCACTTTGGTAGGAAGAATGGTAGGAAGGACTATTACTTACGGGGCGAAAAACTGCAGCAGGCGACGGTGCAGAGGGACCTCGGGGTCCTTGTGCATGAGTCGCAAAAACCCAGCTTGCATGAGCAGCAGGTGGTCAGGAAGGCAAATGGGATGCTGGCCTTCATAGCGAGGGGGATTGAATATAAAAGTAGGGAGGTCTTGCTGCAGCTGTATAGGGCATTGGTGAGGCCGCAGCTGGAGTACTGTGTGCAGTTTTGGGCGCCGCACCTGCGCAAAGATATTTTGGCCTTGGAGGGAGTGCAGAGGAGGTTTACTAGGCTGATACCGGAGTTGAGGGGGTTGAGCTATGAGGAGAGGCTGAATAAACTGGGCTTGTACTCGTTAGAGTTTAGAAGAATGAGGGGAGATCTCATTGAGACGTATAAGATGATGAATGGTATGGATAGGATAGAGGTGGAAAGACTCTTCCCGCTCAAAAAAGACAGTAGGACTAGGGGGCACAGCCTCAAGATAAAAGGGGGGCGGTTTAGAACGGAGTTGAGGAGGAACTTCTTCACTCAAAGGGTGGTGAATCTCTGGAATTCTCTGCCCGTTGAAGTGGTGGAGGCTGCCTCGCTAAATATTTTTAAGACGCGGGTTGATGGGTTTTTGATAAGAGAGGGGATTAAGGGTTATGGGGAGAGGGCGGGAAAGTGGAACTAAGCAGCGACAGATCAGCCATGATCTTATTGAATGGCGGGGAAGGCTCGAAGGGCTAGATGGCCTACTCCTGCTCCTATTTCTTATGTTATGTTCAATGTCATTTATATAAATGACAAATAATTTGAGACCTAAACCAGCCCACACCCTTAAAAAGGCACTCCTGAATCATGGACTCAGCAAAAATCCAGTCCATGTTGCTAATGGTGAGAGTCACCACTTCCAAGCAGATAACAACTAGTTACTTCACTCAGGCATATATAATAACTGAAAATGAAAGGCATTGTTCATAAAGGGTTTAATGGCAATTGGGCAGGGCAGTAACTATAAACTGGGGAAATGTGACTCCTAATAAAGCAAAAGTGGGATGTCAATGGGACAATAAAATGATACGCAAAAACATACTGGAAGATGAACTTTAGAGGACCTTTAAGTTATAATCTGGTCCTCCTTGTCCCTTTCAGCATCAAGTTCTGGTCTTCCGTAATACCACAAAGTGATTAAGTTATCAATAATTTGTCGCCATAAAATGCCAATAGATTTCCAACAGTGTTACTGGAAGGACCTTATTTAAGCAATAAGCACTCCACTTAGGACATTTCTCTGACCTGCTGTAAGTTCATTGTCAGCCTTATTCAAGCCTTTTTGAAATAGGCAATCTTTTACATAGAATGTAAAATGAATAGCAAGTGCTCAGTTTCTTCAAAACTGAAGAAGCGTGATGTATACATAAGTGGAGGCACACAAGTTCATTGAACTTCTAATGATAACAGAGATGCAAAACTACTGTGCCCAGAACAACAGGCACATTATAAATCCATGTGTACATGGTAGATGATCTCTATCATACCATTTCTAATCAGGCTCAATAATCTTCTTGTCTAGCCTTTTGAGAGGTCATTGTTTGTTTTGCATCTATATTTATCTGGTACTTGGGAGAACATTCCTCTACGTGCCAAAGTGAACGACCCCAGCCTCATACTTCAATTAACAATCAATGCCAGGCATGAGCAAAAAACTTTTTGAAATAACAACTTGCACAATATATTTCTTATTTTGCAACGTGGAGAGCTATTAGATACTACATTTTGAGCAGACACTTCAGATTTTGCCCTTAATAATCTACATGAGTCTTGTAACAAATGCAAGTCCATCACACTTCCTGGCATCACATCACTTATCACCTATCCTTTAGGGCAAACTAAATGTAGCTGACTGAAATAAATCAAGTGGCAAAAATTACCAAGGAACAGCAACTAATCAGCAGAAAAGCAAGCAATAGAATACATCAATTGTCTTAAAAGCCAACCTTCAAATGTCAGCAAATACCCAAAAGCAAACTGCTTAAATATCTTCAGTTCTTGTCTGCCATTTTTCTTCAGTCATATGGAAATAACAGGCAAAACAACTTAAAAATATACCCAAATATTGATTAATTTTAGAAATCCCTACATCATAGACTCTCTACAGTGCATGAGGCCATTCAGCCCCTTGGGGCTGCACTGACTCTGGACAGATCATCCACCACAGGCTCTATGCCCATTTCCCCACGTATTTATCCCTCTAACCTGCACATCATGGGACACCAAGGAGCAATTTAGCATGGCCAATCCACCTAACCTGCACATCTTTGGACTGTGGGAGAAAACCAGAGCACCCAGAGGAAACCCATGCAGACACAGGAAAAATGTGCAAACACCACACAAGGCCGGCATTGAACCCAGGTCCCTGGTACAGAGACAGCAGTGCTAACCACTGTCACCATGCTGCTCTTAGAGGAGAATTTCTCTATCTAAGCAGGCCAGGTGTCGATTTAAAACCTATCCAAACAACAGCACTTCCACTAATACAACACTCTCTCTGCATTGCACCAATGTGTCAGCGTAGATAATATTCTTAAGCTTAGGAGTGGGATTTGAACGACAACCTGCTGATTCAGATGGAAACACTATCAACTGAAGAACGCAGACACTATAGCTTCGAATAGATTTGGGCTTTATAGAGAGATTTAAGGATTGTTGATAAGAAAAAGATTACTCAAGATTGGGAGGTGGGGAGGGATACAGGGGAGAACGTGAGGAGGAGATGAACAGGGCTGAGCTGGGATATTCTCAATTCGAATCTAAAAACAATTTATGGCATGGTAGCACAGTGGTTAGCACTGCTGCTTCACAGCTCCAGGGTCCTGGGTTCAATTCCCAACTCAGGTCACTGAGTGTGTGGAGTTTGCACATTCTCCTTGTGTTTGCGTGGGTTTCCTCCCACAGTCCAAAGATGTGCAGGTTGATTGGCTATGCTAAGAAATTGCCCCTTAGTGTCCAGGGATGCGTAGGTTAGAGGGACTAGTGGTACAATATGTAGGGATATGGGGGTGGGGCCTGGGTGGGATTGTGTTCAGTGCAGACTTGATGGGCCGAAGGGCCTCCTTCTACACTGTATGGTTCTATGATTAACTTAATTCACCAAAATAGATCACAAGATCCCATTCAATATTTGCCCTGGCAAACTACCGTAGGGACAATTCTCTCACCCCGCCGCACTAATTTTCTAGCACAGCCTGCTGGAAGTATCCTGCAGCCAGGTGTGCGTGGGATTTGCGCACGCATTCCCGCCTGGAGCGCATCTCCCAGTGCTGGATTTCTGGCATCGTCAGATCTGAGCTGGAAACCAGTGAGAAGACCAGGTAAGTCATTTTAATCTGTTTTTAATATAATTTAAATGTAATTAGCAGGCCTGGGACTGACTCCTCCCTCTCTCACCCCACTGGAGTGTTTCATTCTAGTGGGGTTTATAGTTCCCCGAAAGTGGGGACCTACAATCGGGACAACCCCACCGGAGTGAATGTGGGGTGCAATTGAGGGCCCTGGGTGGGGGGGGGGGGGGGGGGGGGGGCTGTGCTCCTGGGCATGGGCACCCTGGCAGTGCCAGCCTGTGCCCTGGCACTGCTCAAGGGGCAAAATGCCCATCAGCATCAGGCAGTGCCTAGGGGACAGGGCTGTGAGGGCAGGGCCTAGAGGTAGTCCCACTGCCACTCTGCATAGGGACTGGTCAGGGCAGGAGGGAGGTCAGTGATCAGGGCAGGTTGAAATGCTTGAGGGTTTCAGGGGGGCAGCACTGCGAAGGATCCCAGGCTGACCAGCAATCGAGTTAGGCAGTAAATGGGACGCTCATGGTTTGGGGCCATTACACATGTGCACAGGCCTGATTTCAGCCTCCTGGGTGAGAGGAGACCCTACCCTATGAAATCTAAATGATATTCACACTAGTGTCCTCTGCAGTGCGTGGGAGATTCTAGTGATAACTTGCACTGAAAAAAACCAGCATGAATTACTCCAGTTTTCCCACAAATTCGATGGAATTCTTCCAAAAAAATTCTAATCTCCTATACCCACTACAACATTTCATTTGAAAATGAAGTAAAAATAAAAAAACATTTAGGCAAATCTTCTCAAAAGTTAAATTTCAGTTCCCAGTGGGAACCCAATTCGACATATTCCCCCTTAAAAACAAAATGTGCAGCTCTGTTCTTAGAGGCATTGGGACACCCATTCTTTCGGCAAACCTCTCAATGTTCTTGGATTCAATATTCCTGCACTAATCTCAACTTTCCTTTCTGCTACAAATGTAGAAACATCCATCAAGACACAATAAATATTAAAGCAATCTTTTACCAAAACAACTGGAAGATTTTACATTCAAATTTTCTTCCAGCAAGGAACATAAGTGGGATTTTAAGAGTTTGAATTATTTTGAGTTTAGCTCCTTGAATTGTTGCAAACAACCTTTTGTTTATCAGACCACTTAGGACTTCATTATAATGTCTAGCATAAATGTTGTTGCTATGCATAGTGAAAAACTATCAACTTTGCCTCTATGGTTTCAGTATCAATAGCTATATAGCAGATGGGGAGAAATCAGCTGTTTGAATGCTGGAAAACTAATAAACATTGGCTGAGCTCAGAGATAATAGCCTTGCAATGGGCAGTGGTCATAAAAATTTTCAAGCACCCCACGTCACGTTATTCCTTGATCAGCCTACATTGATGGTGACATGAACCTCTCTTCAAATCATGAAGCATTCATTGCGTTTTTATTGGCAGTTTGGCCAACAATGCCACTGGTAGCATTAAACAAAAGCCAAAGCTCCCCCTGCAGAAAACACTTGAATTTACATGGTGTCTTTCACAACCTCAAGGTTGTTCAAAACGCTTTACAGCCAATAAAGTACTTATGTACTTTGAATGTAAAGATTTTACATTCAAATTTTCTTCCAGCAAGGAACATAAGTGGGATTTTAAGAGTTTGAATTATTTTGAGTTTAGCTCCTTGAATTGTTGCGAA
Source organism: Carcharhinus amblyrhynchos (assembly GCF_965287045.1). Classification (NCBI taxonomy): domain Eukaryota; kingdom Metazoa; phylum Chordata; class Chondrichthyes; order Carcharhiniformes; family Carcharhinidae; genus Carcharhinus; species Carcharhinus amblyrhynchos. The sequence goes on along the minus strand of NC_137359.1, from coordinate 10,219,548 downwards.
CAACCTTTTGTTTATCAGACCACTTTAGGACTTCATTACAATGTCTAGCATAAATGTTGTTGCTATGCATAGAGTCACTACTACTTGCAGTGTAAGAACTGCAGCAGCTAATTTATGCTCACAAAAGCAACATGATAACAACCAGATGATCTGTTTTTGCAGCATTGGTTGAGGGATAAATATTAGTCAGAACACCAGGACAAATTTCCCAATTCCTTTTTGAAATAATGTCATGGAATCTTTTACATCTGCTTCTGGATGCATGTGCATTCCTGATACCATAGAGTCATGACAAGAAAGAAACCCAGTGTGTCAGAATTGTGTATTGCTAAAAAAAAGGACATTTTGTCTAAGATCATCTTACACTCATCAGGACAATTGCAAGAACACCAATGTCAGGGGAACAACAACTTTCAACTGTATAAGAGGGTGCTGATTGGTGGAGACATTGCCATGGAGAATGTACTAGTTGATGGTGACTGACAGTTAACTGCTGAGTAAACATTGTCAAACTAGCTCATCTTCCATTTGAACCATTTAAAAAAAATTGGACTTGTTTTTGCTGAAACTATGGCTGGAACCAATTTCTCACTTGTCAACATGTAATCATGCCACACTTGACCTCCTTGTTGAAATGAGCATTGTTTCGCTCTCACTTCATCTAGCAACTTGAGATTGTTGTTGACACTGACATTTCTGGAGTATTAACAATTCAAATGTAGTTCTTAACTTTCTCTTCAAGAGTAGTTATGCAAGCAAACTTAGGGTAGGCGCATGAAGTGTTTCATTAAGATGCCAAAAAGCTATTCATGTGAGAATGAACCTTGCTCTTTTGAAGCTTTTAAAGAATGTTTCAAGGATTATATGAATCTTTCAGCTAATCCATTGGTTGATGGATAAGGTGTGGATTTTGGATGCTGAATACCATTTACTTTGAGATAGTCCTCAAACTCTTGAACTGTGGACCATCACTAAATCTGTCCAGGTTTACCAAATCTTATATCAAGTTTTCAATGGTTTGTGCAGATGCAGTAGATCTCATGATAACTTCTGGCTGTTTTGCGTGTGCAATGATCAAGAACATGAACCCTCAAAACAGATCAGCAAAATCTACGTGCAATTGTTATGGCATTTAGACCATTCCCAACGACGTGAAGGAGACAACAGGTGCATTTCATTTTTGTGCACAGGATTGACACTGTCCCAGTTTGTCTTCAATCTGAGCATCCAGATCCAGCACCAAAAATTACTTGCTAATTCCTTCATCTGGACTATACCAGAATGTCAATCACAGTTCTTCAAGAACTCTTCAGGACAGACAAGGGAGGAACGATCACTGATTCCCCACAACAGACACCCACCTTGGACGGTCAACTCAAGTTTTCTTGATACATAAGGTTTCAAACCAGGATGTAGACAATGTGCTCCAGCCTCCCATCCATTGACTCTGTCGATACTTCCCGCTGCCTCAGAAGAGTAGCCAGTATAAGAACTCCACACACTCCAGACATTTTCTTCCACCTTCTTTCATCAGGTAAAAGATACAAAAGTCTGAGATCACGTACCAACTGACTCAAAAAGTTTCTTCCCTGCTGCCACCAGACTTTCAAATGCCCATGTTTAAAAACAAACAATGCTTTTTCTTCTTCTGTTTAAGATCGTTTCTCAATGTTCTCGATGAAACAAAATCCTGATTCATCACCAGTTTTTTTTGTAATATCCTAACTATATTAGGGACTGTGCACTATAAACAAAAAAAAATGTGGCTTCACACGTATGGGGTGATTCTCCCATCCCGCTGCATGGGTCAGCTGATTCATGGGAGTCCTGCGTCTCCAAGGCTCGGAAAATCAGCAGGACATGGAGCAAGCAGTTAAATTGTATTTAACATACTATTTAAATGCTATTGTTGGGCCCAGGACTGAATTCTCCAGGCCCACTCGCATCTCCCACCCCACTCGCATCTCCCACCCCACCAGTGCAATTTTACTTTAGTGGGTTTCAAGACTTGTTCGTTGTTTTTAGTGAATGAGTGGGAAAACATTGCTGGAGTGAAGGGAGAGGGCAATTGGACCCCGCTATGGGCTCAGGCAGTGGGGAGGGGGAATGGTGCACCCTATCAGCGCCAGCCTATGCCCCTTGCACTTCCCAAGGTTCAAAGCACCCATGCCTGGGGCACCTTAGCACTGCCCATCAGGCATGGGGCAGTGCCAAGGGGGTGATCATTGGGGGTGGGTCATGCTGCTACACTGCGTTAGGATCCAGTAGGGGGTAGGAGGAAGGCCAGTGATCCAGGGCAGGGGGCAGCTGACAGTTCAGGGATTTTAGCCTCCTGGGTGGGAATAGGCCCTGCCTCCTTAAATTTAATGATATTCACACTGGTGGTCCCTGCATTGCACAGCATGGGAAATTCTAGTGTGAACTCCCACTGAAAAAACTGATTTACACAATTTTCCCTGTGAATTCAACACTTAGAACTTGTGGGAAAACCCTGGTTGTAGATTCAAAATAACAGATTTATTCTAGGCTTGTACAGAGTATGAACTGAAATCTAAAGCAGTAACCTGTGCAACAATCTAATGACATGATTGTCGAATCATGTGATGAGCTCTTAAAGCATTCATTTAAATATACAACATCCCTCAAAAAGGTCACTGCCAGTGTGAGGGACAGGGACAGGGACAGGGACACCTAGGCCAATTAACTGAAGAACCTTATTTGTGCTGTATACCTTAACAAGTTAGCTTGATGGTTGCAATAGGTGCCAGATGCAGCACAAATGCTGGGAAACCGAGAAATTGCAGCAAAATCTGTGGCTTTCTCCATCTGGTAATGGATAAAATGTGCCTGAAATAACGTCAGTGTCGATCTTGACAACTGTAGCAGCTGATTGGGACACACCACACAAATCTCCCACTGACTCCAGAAAAGAACCGGTAGGGTAGAAGTTGAGGGCCACTTACCTTCAAAGCCACCAGCATAGGGTGTCTGCCCAGGTAGCTGGAGGTGATTTCCAGCCCAATCATCTGGCATATTGCTGTCACTGTGTTCCTAGAGGGGCAAAGCCTCCTTTGGCACTGGACCGCGATGATGGAGGAGTTGGAGCACTACCAGTAGATTCTAGCCACAGGGTAATGGCACCTTATGTGACCCTCCCACCTGTTCCTCCTTGCTTGCCCTGCACTAACTAAGCCCTTGCCTCTCTTCGCAAAAGGTCTCGCCTTGGGATGTTGCCCACGCTCACCATGTCTCTTCTTCCTCCTGCCCCTCTTCCTCTTCAGAGGAAGTCCCATGAGCTGATAATGCCATTTCCATTAGATGAAATGCACAAGGACCTGTGCCTTGAAAATAATGATGTGCTGTGCTGCATTCCTCAAGCAAACCTTCCAAGAAGGATGAAGTCTTCAAATGCAGCTTGGCAGGTTTAAAAAACTACAGAAATCAAAAGGACATCTGGCACAACTCTGAACTGAGGCAGCAACAAACTTGCAAGGAGACTGAATGTGCTTGTGCTCCACAAGCCTTTTGTCCTGCCCTTGGATGAGAAGTTGATGTAACCACCCACCTATTTTGTCTGTGTGATGAGCAAAAAGCTGCTTGGGCAACATAAAAAAATCATGTAAAATAGATTTGTTACTGGCCTTAATTGCCAGCAGGCACAAAGCTGATTTGCACGTGTCTGCCAACCTCAATATTTCATGCATGCACAATTATGCCAGGACACATGCCCAATGTCATTTGGAGTTACTTTACCTTAGTTTGGATTGAGCATACGCCTGATCTCAGAACGTAATATTCAGGCCTGGCAGTCTTACGAAAGCCTGAGGGAGGGACAACCATGTTTTTTCCAACTGTCTCAGTCACCAACTTTCTACTTGATCTCCTTATAGAGGAGTATGCTTCTGCCACTTGTCAGGAACACTGATGTTACCTTTGAGGGTGTCCCAACTTGGGATACTGGTGGTGTCTCAGTGGGTTATAGTTTTTTTTTAAATATTGAGATGTAATGTAAAACCCAGTGAAGAACTAGTCCAGTCGTCAAACAATTAAAGAATATTTATTAACTTAAGAAAAAGTCAAAGAGTACAATACTTTAAGACACTTAAATACACAAATAACTAAAAAAAGTTATGTCGAAATTCCCCCTTGTTCCAAAGTATAATTGATGATCCCTAAATTCCAAGGCTTCCCTTTCCAAAATAACATCTAAATTAAATAAACCGAAATTAAATCAAGCTTGTTACCACACAATAGAGGGCTGGTGATCAAATTTGGGGAACGTCTTTTCTTGATCCAAAGATATTTAAACTACTTCTGAGGGTTTCCTGCAATGCCTTGGCTCTAAGACTTAAATGCAAAACTACAGCATCTGAGAAGTAATAAATGTTACAGAATCCTGGGGAGGCATGGTGGCACAGGTGCAGAACAGTGGCAAGCACTGCTGCCTCAGTGCCAGGGACCCAGGTTAGATTCCCATCTTGGGTCAATGTCTGTGTGGAATTTGTACATTCTCTGTATCTGTGTGGGTTTCCTCTGGATGGGCTGTGGGAGGATACTGGAGCAAAGATGTGCAGATTAGGTGGATTGGCTATGCTAATTTGCCTCTTAGGGTCAGGGGGACTAGCTAGTGTAAATGCATGGGGTTATGGGGATTGGGGTAAGTGCAGACTCAATGGGCCAAATGGCCTCCTTCTGCACAGTAGGATCCTATGATTCTAGAACCCCATGGCTGTGAAAGGGGTCCTAGCCTCCTGTTTGAGAATTGTGGACTTGCCATTTGCTTCTGAGAGAGGTAATAGTTATACTGTTTCCTATTTTGTTTTTGAAACTTGGCTGTCTGTACATTCCTTTTGTGGACCATAGCATTTAGAAATAGAAACCCTATAGTACAGAAAGAGGCCATTCGGCCCATTGAGTCTGCACTGACCACAATCCCACCCAAGCCCTACCCCCACATATTTACCCACTAATCCCTCTAACCTACGCATCTCAGGACACTAAGGGGCAATTTAGCATGGCCAATCAACCTAACCCGCACATCTTTAGACTGTGGAAGCAAACTGGAGCACCCAGAGGAAACCCACACAGACATGAGAAGAATGTGCAAACTCCACACAGACAGAGGCCCAAGCCAGGAATCAAACCCAGGTCCCTGGGGCTGTGAAGCAGCAGTGTTAACCACTGTGCTACCATGTTGCCCATTTCTGTAGCCCTAATCACCCATTTAGGTAAACTGTTTATAGAGCATAATAGTTCTATAGGAGTCATTTAAGTAATCTATTTCTACCCCTAGAGCAATTTACACCAGATCATCTTTAGATACTGTCATGCCTTTGGAATACCCTGATCACAGATTTGTCTGCCCCAGAAATGCTGGCGATTACTGTTGCTAGGTAGATTTCTTTCAGACTTTTTTAAATTCCAGCTACTAAAGCTGCTGGGTAAATCCCTGACACACTCCATAGATTATGGAGAGATCATCAACTCAAGTGATAATAATGCTGGTATGCTCTAAAATCTTTCAGTTGCCAAATTTGTTATTCCAACACAAACTCAACACCTGGGAACTGAAATTTTACACAAGACACCGTCTCCTGGGTAGCATGCCCATGAAGGTTAAAGGGAGATGAGCTGCATCATAACACTTACACCCATTGCCCATAGAAAAAAAAGAGAACAAACTTTCATTTTTAATATGTATCCAGTCATTTCTGCTGGCCTTTACATAAATAGAAGAGTTTAAGCAAAGTAAAGTTGGCAAAAATAGATGCATTTCAAATAGCAGGATAACAATTCAGTGGGTACATCAATTTATTAAGATGTTATTTTCACAGTCTCAAGGAATTGTGGAGGGGATGTGCTGGGATCAGGTACAAAGATTTTTTTTTGTAAAACAGTTTTTCCTTCTCCCCTGATGGGGGTTGTAGATTCACAGACACCAGAAACTGTTCAGTACTTCAATCAAATGGCCATCCTTTGTATGTCTCAACTGATCACAAATGCTGGTAGGATATTCAACCATTACAGCCTAGGTCAGACTCCATCCTCAGTATTGGGGCCAGCTTTGAGCACGCCACATCAGGAGCAATATACTGGCCTTAGTGGGGGTGCAGCACAGAGTCGTCAGAATAATACCAACGATTAAAGTGTGAAATCCTGAGAACAAGTTGTATAAACTTGTGTTGCGCTAACTATGGACAAGAAGATTGAAGGGTGATCTGATAGAGGTGTTTAAGAAATAAAATAAACTGATAGGATAGAGAGAGATAAAGTTGATTCCCTCCAGTGGGAGAGTGCACAAGGTACCAGCAAATGCACGTGATATTAGAGATGGAAGTAGGTAGTCTTTCTGATGGAGCAGATATGAAGTTAGATGCTAATTCCATCTGGACAGAGATGCAGATGCATTGTACACAAATCAGGAGCAGAGCAAGTGTGCATAAATTCTTCATAGAATCAAAGAAAGTGGAGCAATAGAAGTCCGTGCTATAAGACACTCAATTTTGTTGTTTAGGAATATTTTGAAAGAAAAACTAGATCTGTTTAATACCTTTGAAGTTTATCAATTCCCAAAGTCATTGGGGGGGGGGGGGCAATCTTAACATTGGACCCCGCTGGCTGATGATGGGCAAGGCAAGCCAGTAAGATCATGAGAGCCAGGGTTCAGCCACTGAGGCCTGCTTGAAAGCTGAAAGGCAGTGACAGGAGACTGGCACATGGGCAATGGTGCCCTCTGCTGCTACCAGCTGGCTTTTGGGCAATTTAGGCCCTACCCACTTCCCACAGGCAGAGATCAGATTGATGGCTTTTTGCACAGATTGCATAAGATTTGACTTGTGGCCTCGCTGAAAAATCAGATCCAAAACTCTCCCATTTTCCTGCCTGCTCTGGACTTACAATTTTTTTGGTAAGATTGCCCCATAATGTTAAACAGGGAAACACAGTGGTACAAAGAAATAATGAAAATAAAGAACAGATCTAGTCTCAGAGATGGGAACAACAACTCACTCACGGAGTGGGATGTTTGTTTGCAACTTGTAGTGAATTATAAAGAACAGCTGTGAAGTTTTGCTACAAGCAACAGAAAATTTTGCCCCCAACACTGCATTTCACAGAGAATATAGGGCTCAAGTTCAGAAAAAACACACAATCAGGAAGTATAGTTAAGCTGCTCCAGCTCTGCTCTTGTGCTTCAGAGCTGTGGTTCTCAACCTTTTCCTTTGTGCAGACCACTAAATCATGATCAAAGCTATTGCAAACCATAGCTTATACAAGCTGTTATAAACATTTTTTGTACATACCAAAGAGAGCAGGTAAGTGGGATTTTTACCTCACTTTTTATCCCCCCCCCCAGAGTCCTTTTTTCTAAGGCAGCCAGGAGTATAAAACTGGAAGTAGGCCTCAGTGAGGCCTGGGAAGGTTTTCTTTTGCCTAATAAATTTGAACGGGGAAACCCAAGACGCTACATGTCTAGAAGCTCCACCCTCCCCTCTCCTCTAAAGACTTGGAGCGTGTGCAGGCTTTTTTTAAAAGCTTATTCCTCTAACGGACGAGGACGAGAACGAGAACAAGATCTTTCTTTCCTTTTATCTAGAGAGGATGGCAGGAAAGGTAGTGCAATGTTCTTCCTGCAGAATGTTTGAGGTCAGGGTTGCCGTCGGTGCCCCTGATGATTTCACCTGTGGGAAGTGCACCCATCTCCAGCTCCTCAAAAACCACGTTAGGGAACTGAACACGATGAACTTCAGATCATTTGGGAGGCAGAGGTGATCATAGATAAAAGCTTCAGGGATTTGGAGACTCCAAAGAATGAACATCGATGGGTGACAGTGAGGGGGGCTGGAGGAAGCAGCCAGTGCGGGAATCCCCTGTGGTCGTTCCTCTCAGCAACAAGTATACTGTGTTGGATACTGTTGACAGGGATGTAAGCCAGGGTGGCCAGATCTCCAGCACTGAGTCCATCCCTGTGCCTCAGAAGGGTGGGGGGGAAGCAGGAGAGCAGTAGTAATTGGGGATGTGATGGTTAGAGGGACAAATAGGAGGTTGTGTGACAGCAAAAGAGACTCACAGATGGTATGTTGCCACCTGGGTGCAAGGGTCCGTGACATCTTGGACCATGTTTTCAAGATCCTTAAGGGGGAGAGGGATCAGTCACAGGTCATGGTGTACACCAGTACCAAAGGAGGAGAAGGGATGAGGATTTAAAACAGGAATTTAGGGAGTTAAGATGGAAGCTGAGAGCCAGGACAAAGCACGTTGTCATCTCTGGTTTGTTGCCGGTGCCACGTGCTAGTGAGTTGAGGAACAGGGAGAGTGCAGATTAACATGTGGCTGCAGGGATGGTGTAGGAGAGAGGGTTTCATTTACATGGATAATTGGAGCACATTGTGGGGAAGGTGGGACCTGTACAAACAGGATGGTTTGCACCTGAACCAGAGGGGCACCAATATCGTGGAAGGGAAATTTGCAACAGCTCTTCAGGGGGGTTTAAACTAATTTGTCAAGGGGATGGGAAATTGAACTGCAGTCCAAAAGCCAGTGTTGAGGGTCATGAGGTGCTAAGGAAGTTATCAAGATCGCAGGAGTGTACAGGCAGACAGGATGGTGGATTGAAGTGCATCTACTTCAATGCAAGGAGCATCAGGAATAAGTTAGGTGAACTTGGAGTGTGGATTGGTACTTGGGACTATGATGTTGTGGCCATTAAGGAGACACGGTTAGAACAAGGACAGGAATGGTTGTTGACAGTTCCGGGGTATAGATGTTTCAGTAAGAGTAGGGAAGGTGGTAAAGAGGTGGAGGAATAGCATTGTTAATCAAGGATAGTTTAACAGCTGCTGAAAGGCATCGAGGGGGATCTGCCTACTGAGGTAATATGGATTCAAGTTAGAAATATCAAAGGATCGGTCATGTCGTTAGGAGTTTTCTATAGGCCCCCAAATAGTGAGAGATGTGGAGGAGGAAATGACAAAGCAGATTATGGATAGGTGTGGAGGTCACAGGGTAGTTACCATGGGTGACTAACTTTCCAAATATTGATTGGAATCTTTATAGGTTGAATAGTTCAGATGGGACACTTTTTGTACAGTGTGCGTAGGGGGGTTTCCTGACAACGTGGAGAAACCAAGAGGTGGGGCCACATTGGACTTGGTACTGGGTAATGAACCAGGCTAAGTGTTAGATTTGTTTGTGGGAGAGCACTGAGATAGTGACCACAATTCAGTATCCTTCATTACTGCAATGGAGGGATAGGGTCACAGCAGGGCAAGGTATTTAATTGGGGCAGGGGTAATTATGATGCGATTAGTCAACAATTAGGGAGAATCAGATGGGAAACAGAAACTGTCAGGTAAGGGCACAGAAAGTGGAGCTTGTTCAAGGAACAAATAGTATGTGTCCTTGATAGGTATGTCCCTGTCAGGCAGGGAGGAAATGGCTGAGTGAGGGAACCATGATTCACAAAGGAGGTTGAATGTCTTGTCAAGAGGAAAAGGGAAGCATATGTAAGATGAAAAAAAAACAAGGTTCAGTTGGGTCGCTTGAGGGTTACAAGGTAGCTAGGAATGAGTTAAAAAAGGGTTTAGGAGAGCTAGGAGGGAGCATGAGAAGTCCTTGATGGGTCGGATAAAGGAAAACCAAGGCTTTTTACTCTTACGTGAGAAGTAAAAGAATGAATGACCAGGGTGAGGTTAGGGCCAGTCAAGGATAACAGTGGGAACTTGTGCATGGAGTCAGAAGAGATAGGTGAGGCGATGAATGAATACTTTTCTTCAGTGCTCATTAAGGAGAGGGGCCATGTTTTTGAGGATGTGTGTGTGATACAGGCTGATTAGCATGGAGGAGGTAGATGTTCTGAGGGAAGATGTATTAGCAATTTTGAAAAACCTGAGGGTCAATAAGTCCCCTGGGCCAGACAGGATGCCTCCTAAAGTATCCTAGGATGTAAGGGATGAGATTGCAGAGCCTTTAGCTTTGATCTTTGGGTCCTCACCTGTCCATGGGGATTGTCATAGTAAGAAGTCTCAAAACACCAGGTTAAAATCCAACAAGTTTGTGATAGTAAACCCACAAGCTTTCAGGGTTTGCCCCTTCGTCAGGTGAGTGTTCTGGTCTCAGAGTATATAAAGGCACACAGTGTACAAACCCCTAAAGCTTGTGGGTTTACTATCAAATAAACTTGGACTTTAACCTGGTGTTGAGAGACTTTACTGTGTTTACCCCAGTCCAACACCAGCATCTCCACATCATGGAGATTGTGCCAGAGGACTGCAAAGTGGCAAATGTTGTTCCTGTCTTCAAGAAAGGAAATAGGAATGACCCTGGTAATTATAGGCCAGTTAGACTTACTTCAGTGGTCGGTAAGTTAATGGAAAGGGTCCTGAGGGATAGGATTTATGACCATTTGGAAAGATACAGCCGAATCCCGATAGTCAACATGGTTTCAAGAGAGGTAAGTCTTGCCTCACAAATTTGATTGAACTCTTTGAGATGGTAACTATGTGTGGACAGAAGGTAGAGCAGTTGATGCCATATACATGGATTTTAGTAAGGCGTTTGATAAGGTTCCCCGTGGTAGGCTCACGAAGTAAGGTGGTGTGGGATAGAAGGAAATTTGGCCGATTGGTTATGTAACTGGCTCTCTCATAGAAAACAGAGGGTGGTGGTGGATGGAAAATTTTCAGACTGGAGGCCAGTTACCAGCAGTATACCACTGGGATCAGTGCTGGGTCCTCAGCTATTTGTGATTTTTAATCAATGACTTGGAAGAGGGGGCTGAAGGGTGGGTTAGTAAATTTGCTGATGACACCAAGATCGGCGGAGTAGTGGATGAGGTGGAGGGCTCTTGTAGGCTGCAAAGAGACATTGACAGCATGCAGAGCTGGGCAGAAAAGTGGCAGATGGAGTTTAACCCTGATAAATGAATCACCTTGCACTTTGGTCAGACAGACTTGAATGCGGATTACAGGGTCAACGGCAGGGTTCTGAGGAATGTGGAGGAACAGAGATCTTGGGGTTCATATCCACAGATCACTGAAGGTTGCTACTGAAGTGGATAGAGCCATGAAGAAGGCTTATAGTATGTTAATGTTTATTAACAAGGGGTTTGAGTTTAAGAGCCTGGGGTTATGCTGCAACTATACCAGACCTTGGCGAGACCACATTTGGAATATCGTGTGCAGTTCTGGCCACCTCACTGTAAAGCAGGATGTGGAAGCAATGGAGAGAGAGTGCAGGCGATTTACCAGGTTGCTGCCTGGTTTGGAGGGTAGGTCTTACGAGGAAAGGTTGAGGGAGCTGGGGCTTTTCTCTTTGGAGCTGAGGAGGATGAGAAGCAACTTAGGTGGTTTAAGATGAGGGGGATAGAGTGGATGTTCAGAGACTGTTTCCTCGGGTGGATGTAGCTGTTACTAGGGGGCATAACTTTTAAAGGTTCATGGTGGGAGAGATAGGCGGGATGTCTGAGGTAGATTCTTCACTCAGGTGATTGGGGTGTGGAATACACTGCCTGCTGAGATAGTGGAGTTGGACACTTTAGGAACTTCTGTTATTGGATAGACGCATGGAACACACCAGAATGATAGGGAGTGGGATAGCTTGATCTTGGGTTCGGACATAACTTGGCACAACAACGAGGGCCGAAGGGCCTGTACTGTGCTGTACTCTGTGCCCTAATGTGTGACAAATTTACTGGAGTTCTATGAGGATGTGTCTAGGGCGGTGGATAGAGGAGAGCCGGTGGATGTGGTCTGTCTTGATTTTCAGAAGACGTTTGACAAGGTACCTCACAAGAGGTTATTGCAGAAGGTCAGGGGACATGGAGTTGGGGGTAGGGTGTTAGCGTGGATAGAGGATTGGTTGTCAAATAGGAGGCAGAGAGTGGGGGTCAATGGGTGCTATTCGGATTGGCGGTTGGTGACTAGTGGAGTGCCCCAGGGGTCGGTGCTGGGGCCTCAGCTATTTACCATTTATATAGATGATCTGGAGGAGGGAACCGAGTGTATGGTGTCGAAATTTGCTGATGACACCAAGATTGGTAGAACGGCAAATTGCGCGGAGGGTGTGGAGAGTCTGCAGAAGGATCTAGATAGGCTGGGCGAATGGGCCAGGAACTGGCAAATGGAATTTAATGTTGGCAAGTGCAAGGTGGTCCACTTTGGTAGGAAGAATGGTAGGAAGGACTATTACTTACGTGGAGAAAAACTGCAGCAGGCGACAGTGCAGAGGGACCTCGGGGTCCTTGTGCATGAGTCGCAAAAACCCAGCTTGCAGGTGCAGCAGGTGGTCAGGAAGGCAAATGGGATGCTGGCCTTCGTAGCGAGGGGGATTGAATATAAAAGTAGGGAGGTCTTGCTGCGGCTGTATAGGGCATTGGTGAGGCCGCAGCTGGAGTACTGTGTGCAGTTTTGGGCGCCGTACTTACGCAAGGATATTTTGGCCTTGGAGGGAGTGCAGAGGAGGTTTACTAGGCTGATGCCGGAGTTGAGGGGGTTGAGCTATGAGGAGAGGCTGAATAAACTAGGCTTGTACTCGTTAGAGTTTAGAAGAATGAGGGGAGATCTCATTGAGACGTATATGATGATGAATGGGATGGATAGGATAGAGGTGGAGAGACTCTTCCCGCTCAGAAAGGACAGTAGGACTAGGGGGCACAGCCTCAAGATAAAGGGGGGGGGGCGGTTTAGAACAGAGTTGAGGAAGAACTTCTTCACTCAAAGGGTGGTGAATCTCTGGAATTCTCTGCCCGTTGAAGTGGTGGAGGCTACCTCGCTAAATATTTTTAGGACGCGGGTTGATGGGTTTTTGATAAGCGAGGGGATTAAGGGTTATGGGGAGAGGGCGGGAATGTGGAACTGAGCCACGACAGATCAGCCGTGATCTTATTGAATGGCGGGGCAGGCTCGAAGGGCCAGATGGCCTACTCCTGCTCCTAGTTCTTATGTTCTTATTATGTCTTACTTATGGCTTTTCAGAGTCAAAATTTATATATGGCCAAGTATTAAAAATGTAGCTATTTCTAATAAATTCATGTTGTTGTTGTTCATCCATTGTCGATGAGGACCTCGACACCATTAGTCATTTTGAGGCTGGTCGTGATGTGTCTGAAGACGACTGATCAGACCAGTTCAGGCATGGAAATGTCCTGGCACATATTGGACAGACTTGTGTAGGCATTGTAAGTTTGTGCTGGTGGCTCTGGACTTGCACAGCTTGTGCTTAAGTTGTACTTCAGTGATGCACCTTGCTTCATAAGCTTAACAGCCCTTGTGGATGACAGCACCAGGTAGAGCAGTTTTGTGCCAACGTTTCCCAGGTTGTTGTGTTTATGTCAAGCGACTTCAGGGAGGCCTTGTGTCTTTGAAACGTTTCCTCTGCCCTCCATGCGAGCATTTTCCAGCAGAGTTCCCCAAGGAGGAGCTGCTTGGGTATGCGCTCGTCTGACATACGGATGACGTGACCTGCCCACTGGGTCTGCACTCTCGTCAGCAGTGTGCGGACTGATGGTAGACTTGCTCTAGAGAGCGCTTCAGGGTCTGGTACTTTGTCTTGCCATCTGATGTGTAATATTCAGCAAAGACAAGTCATGTGGAAGTGATTGAGCTGTCTTGCATGCCTTTGACACACAGTTCACATTTCACAGGCAAACAGGAGGGTAGTGAGTACCACAGCACCGTAGACTTTCAGTTTTGTTGCTGGGCTGAATCCTCGATGTTCCCATACAGTGGAACGCAGTCTACCAAAAGCAGAACTTGCCTTTGCTATTCTGCAGTTAACTTCTGCAACAAAAGTCACTGCTTTGGAGATGGTGCTGCCAAGATAGTGAACTGGTCCACTGCCTGTAGTTTCTGCGCTTTGATTGTGATTATGGGTTCTGTGTACTGTGCATGAGGAGCAGGCTGGTGCATGACTTTGGTCTTTTTAATATTGATGGTGAGTCCCAAGTTGTCACAAGCTGTGGAAAATTTGTCCATACTGACTTGCATCTCTGGCTCTGAGCCAGTATACAGTGTACAGTCAAAGAGGAAGTCTCTCAAGACAGTGTCCTTCACTTTGGTAATAGCTTGAAGTCTTCTCAGGTTGAAGAGCTTCCCATCCACTCTGTACTTGAGGTTGATTCCAGCAACACTGTCCTGGAAGGCATCATTCAGCATGGCAGTAAACATCATGCTGAACAGTGTGGGTGTGAGCACACAGCCCTGTTTGATGCCACTGGTGACTAGGAATACCTCAGGAGGATTCTCCGCAGATGGTACAACTCATTACAGAGACGGCTCAGATCTTGAATAGTTCATGATGCACACTCAAATACATTGCACTCATCACAGCACATTTACTTGTCGTAGGCCTACCAGTGGAATTAGATAATACTTAGTAACAGCCTTATCCTGCAGGTTTGACCACATAGAACCAAACGGTGGGAGTCCATTTGGCCCATAGTGCCAATGCTACCTTTGTTCAATTCATCCCATCTCATTCTTCCCTTTTACCCCTATAAGCTTTCCTCAAGTTGAAATAACTTAACTAACAAGAAGGCTGATGTTGTTTCGCAGACAAATGCTGGACATCAGATTCCAGGGATGATTGTCTCAATTGACGATCTAGTTTGATTTTAAGTTTATTGCGATATTTGGTCTTCAATGTGACAAGCCCTGAAAATCCAATTTTGCAAAGGTAGGTTGTAAGAAAAGGCATCAGAAACTTTACTTGTCAGGCAGTTGAGTATTCCAAAGCAACTTTAAGCCAAAAGTCAGTCAGGTAACTCGGAGAAGAATCCAGCTTTAAAGTACTCCCATGGAACAGTTCCACAAGGCTGTCTCACACTCTCAAGGATGTCATCATCAAGGCTCAAAGAGATTTTGTATCCAATTAAACTTTGTGTCAGGAACAAGGAACTGCTCACATAGCTGTTGTTTTCAAACTTTGCAAGTATTCTCTGATGTCATCTTTCATACTGTTTGGAAGCTGCATTTCTGCTGTGGCCAAAAACTCTGGCAGATTCTCAAACAGGTTGTAATTTGACTGCTCAAGTCATTTGGCCAACATTTCTATTTTCTTGATCACCACTTTTATTTTGTCCTGCACATGAAAAACTGACAAATTCTGCAATAAAATCATTGCTTAAGGTTATCTACAGATTGATAATTGCTGTTGAACTCCCTGGGGTTGATAATTCTGTTGGGTCCTTTCATCACCATCTGCAAACTCTGAACGATGACAAGTCAGTTGACCAGATTTAGGGGGCAATTCTCTCAGCCTGCTGTGATGCTTTTGTAGCACAGCAGGGAGACTTGAACAGAGATCGTTTTGCGGACTCCCTGCTGGGCATCATGGCCTTTGAGTCTGAGCAGCGGATTTCCAGCACCACTAGCTCCACACCAGAAGTTGGCGCAGAGCTGAATAAATTAAGATATTTAAATATTGATTTCCATATGATTGGTGGGCCCCGAGATTGAAATATCTGGGCCTGCTAGTGTCTCCCCCTGCCATGAGTGGTTCACTCCAGCAAGGTTTAATACAGATCTCCACTTGTGGGGAACTTGCGGCCTGACCCCACTGGAGTGAAGGGGGTCAGTCGAGAGACCCCCCCAGAGGATCAGACGCTGGGGTGCCCCCAGGTAGTGCCTGCCTGTGCTCCTGACACTGCCTCAGGGGCAAAGTGCCAATGCCCAGAGGACACCGGCTCTACCCACTGGGCATTGGGCCATGTCATGGGGCCAGGGCCTATGGGGGGGGTGCTGCCACTCTGCATTTGGACGGAGGGACAGAGAGGGAGGCCACTGATCAGGGCTGGTCAGTTGGGAGGGGGATGGAGATTGAGACAGGCTGGGGGCGCAGGGTTGGCCCAGACACATCCAGGGATTAGTGGTGATCAGGCGGTGGGGGCGGAGATAGAAGGAGTAGTGATAAAAGGGATCACAGAGCTGGCCAGCAATCGGGAAGCCGACAATGCAGAGCCCACTCAGCGCTCTGCTGCCAGCCTCTCCAGCAGGAATAGGCCCCACTGATTTTTGGGCTGGATTTACACTAGTGTGCTCTGCAGCGCAGAGTTGTGGGCGATTCATTTTGAAACTCCCGCTAAAAAAAAAAATTTATTCTAGATGTTATGTAAATTCAACAATTTTTTTTGTGTGAATTGCCCTCAGTTTCTGTTGGAGGTGGAATTTGTTCAAAGCTCTGAGAATTGTGGCTGCCGAGGCCAGTTCTGGACCTGCTTTCAGCTCATTGTCTTTCAAACAGATTTTCCCATTCAATCCACGTCGCTAAGAAATCAAGCGAAGGGTCCACATTGGGTGGCTCACTATGAGCTTCATGTGCATTTACAAGGTGACTTCTTCCAGCTGAAATCTGTTATTTAACCCAACATTTCTGTTCTCCTTGGAGATCTCCATTACTGTAGGTATGGCATGACCATATGCAATCTCATTTTGCTCAGATGAGTGATCAACAGTGCTGTGGAAGTTGAGCTGCGTGGATTCAATGCTTACCTGTATGTGCTCACTGTTGGTACTAGATGGGAAGTCTATCTGCCTCTGGAACTTGGTGGCCACTGGTGCATCAACCATGCTCAGTTTTTAAATTGAGCGCTTTGCAGCTCTTGCTTCCATTCTCCAACCATATTGCCAATTTCAGGAACAATTTCTTTGGTCAGGTCAAATTTCTTTGTAGTTATATCCTGTGCGCTGTGCACAATCCCACCAGCAGCACAACTCAAGTAACTGGCTGCCTGCCCCTGCAATGAAGCTCTGCACACCTCCCACCCATTTATCATTCATCTTTTTGAATCAGATAGTGTGGTTTCAGCTTGCTCCTGTCCCTAAGACTCAGACAGCCAGCAGTGGCATTAAAGGCCAGTTCCTGTTCCTGTTGGAGAACACTTCAGTGGTCATGGGCATTCGGCCTCTGATCTTCAGGTAAGCATTCTCCAAGGCAGCCTTCATGACACACGACAGCGCAGAGTCACTGAGCAGACTGATAGCAAAGTTCCACACACGAGGTCAGCCTCAACTGGGATCTTGGGTTCATGTCACACTATCTGTAACCCCCTCAACTTGCCTGGGCTTGCAAAATCTCTCAAATTGTCCTGGCTGGAGACAACACACATCTCTAAACTGTGCTTAATGCTCTCTCCGTTCCCATTGTCTGTACCTTTGAGACTTCATTACCTGTAAAGACTCTCATTCCAACCATTATTTTGTAATTTGAGTTTGTGTCTTTATCCGCCCTGTTTGTGAACAGAACTCCCACTTATCCAATGAAGGGGCAGTGCTCCAAAAGCTAGTGGCATTTACTACCAAGTAAACCTGTTGGACTTTAACTTGGTGTCGAGAGACTTCTTACTGTGCTTGTCCCGGTCCAATGCCAGCATCTCCACGTCATGACTAAAGGCCAGCTCAGTGCTGCAGCCACAGGAAACACCTCCATGTGCGAGAACACAAAAGCAGAGCTTTGCAGCTCCTCCTGCAGAACCAGATGACGTGTATGGATAAGCAACATCATGAGATCTGGGCATGATGGCATTGCAGCACTTATCAAGGCCAAACTCATTCTGTTATCTTTTATAATACATACTGTATTTCTTAAGTCTGCAATAGAAACCCTTTCTATCTGTCCTGCTTAACTTCATCAGCAGGAATCTTTGAGACTCTCTCCTTGTCACATAGCACCAATTAGACTGAATACTGTTGCAACATTTTTTCAGCTCACATTTGTATTACTTTATGTCTTCAAAAAAATTGTCCAATTTATATACACATAATTGTATTTTTCCTCCCACTTGCAGTACTCTCGCAGACCACCAGTGGTCCACAGACTACAGGTTTGGAACCACTGCTTTACAGCGTTATCTGAACATAAGAAATAGGAGCAGGAGTAGGCCATCTAGCCCCTCGAGCCTGCCCCGCCATTCAATAAGATCGTGGCTGATCTGAAGTGGATCAGTTCCACTTTCTCCCCATAACCCTTAATTCCCTTGCCTACCAAAAACCTATCTACCCGTGACTTTAAATATATTTAGCGAGGCAGCCTCCACCACTTCAACAGGCAGAGAATTCCAGAGATCCACCACCCTTTGAGTGAAGAAGTTCCTCCTCAACTCCGTTCGAAACTACCCCCCCTTATCTTGAGGCTGTGCCCTCTAGTCCTGCTGTCCTTTGAGCGGGAAGAACCTCTCCACCTCTACCCTATCCATCCCCTTCATCATCTTATGTCTCAATAAGATCCCCCTCATCCTTCTAAACTTCGAGTACAAGCCCAATCTATTCAGCCTCTTCATAGCTCAACCCCCTTATCTCCGGTATCAGCCTATTGAACCTCCTCTGCACTCCCTCCAAGGCCAAAATATCCTTGCGCAAGTGCGGCGACCAAAACTGCACACAGTACTCCAGCTGCGGCCTCACCAGTGCCCTGTACAGTTGCAGCAAGACCTCCCTACTTTTATATTCAATCCCCCTCGCTATAAAGGCCAGCATCCCATTTGCCTTCCTGACCACCTGCTGCACCTGCAGGCTGGGTTTTTGCGACTCATGTATAAGGACTCCCAGGTCCCTCTGCACCGTAGCATGTTGCAGCTTTTCGTCCTGTAAGTAGTAGTCCTTCCTACTATTATTCCTGCCAAAGTGGATAACCTCACACTTGCCAACATTGTATTCCATCTGCCAGGTCCTTGCCCACTCGCTCAGCCTTTCTACACCCTCCGCACAATTTGCTTTTCCACTTGTCTTTGTGTCATCAGCAAATTTCAACACCTTACACTCAGCTCCCTCCTCCAGATCATCTATATAAATGGTAAATAGCTGAGGCCCCAGCACCGATCCCTGGGGCACTCCACTAGTCACCAACCGCCAATCTGAAAAGCACCCATTGACACCTACTCTCTGCCTCCTATTTGACAGCCAATCCTCGATCCACTCTAACACCTTACTCCCAACTCCATGCCCCCTAACCTTCTGTAACAACCTTTTGTGTGGCACCTTATCAAATGCCTTCTGAAAAATCGAGAAACACCACATCCACCGGTTCCCCTCTGTCCACCGCACTAGACACATCCTCAGAATTCCAATAAATTCGTCAGACACGACTTCCCCTTAACGAATCCGTGCCGCATCTGCTCTATCAAACAATTCTTCTCAAGGTGCCTTGTTATTTCTTCTTTGATGACGGATTCAAGCATTTTTCCTACAACAGACGTTAAACTAACCGGCCTATAATTCCCTGCCTTTTGCCTGCTACCCTTTATAAACAGCGGCATAACATTAGCCGTTTTCCAATCTTCCGACACTTCCCCGGAATCCAGCGAGGTTTGGAAAATAATCACTAAGGCATCCACTATCACCTCCGCCATTTCCTTCAGAACCCTCGGATGCATTCCATCCAGTCCTGGGGACTTGTTCACCATCAGTCCCACGAGTCTGGTAAGCACTACCTCTCTAGTGACAATGATCTCATTCAGGCCCTCAACTCCTACCATCTTTCCATCGTTAATACCCGGCAAACTATTCGCGTCCTCCTCCGTGAAGACCGAAGCAAAAAACTTATTCAAGGCCTCAGCCATTTCCTCATCCCCCACCACCAAATCCCCCCTCATTCTTTAAGGGTCCAACATTCACCCGAACCAGCAGCCTCCTTTTTATATATTTGTAAAAACTCTTACTATCCTTTTTTATATTTAGCACTAGCTTAGATTATTAGTCTATCCTTCCTTTATCAACTTCTTCATCATTCTTTGTTGATATTTAAACTTTCACGATGACCTTTCACGATGTTACTGCCTTTTAAATATGCTCCAGCCTACATGTTTCCTTCTTTGTAAACACATTGCTAACTATTGTTTGCATTGCATTGATCTCCATGGGGGCGCCCATTAACAGGCTGCCACAATGATACTCAGTTCAACTGTCATCCATTACAAGTGTCACTGCATCAGCCGAATGTCATCTCACCACAGGAATTTTAGCATCTTTAAGACAGGAATCAGGACCTGAAATTATATTTTAAAACTTTAAGACAAGAATAAATACAGAACATTTTTGGTATATCCTAGCACCCAAAAGAAAAACCTTATGGGGCCATTTATTGTCTTTTCTTCCTGCACATTAAATATGCATCATCTGGGCAAAGCACAGAGAGGAAAGTTTTAGTGTCAGGTGGAAGAGGAAGAATCAAACAGAACCCAACAATATTTTCTCCCATTCATTTCAGGGCAGTTCAGGCACCCATTTCACCAATGGTGCAGCCATGCATAATTTATAAAATTAAGTATCTGGAGACCATGCAAGATCCTTTAGTTTATATGAGAAATAAGAAAATGATCAAGCCCTCAAGCAACAGACTGAAGTCTAGGATGATCAAACTAGGATCTAATCTGACCCGAATGACACCTCTTCAGTGGTGCAAGCACTCACAGGTGATCGTACAGTCACTCAAGGTTGACTCACAAATTAATAAAAAATATTTGCCTCCTTCCATCAGTGACATATTATCCTTTAATTATTCTTTTAAAATCCAAAGTACTTTATCCTCCTCAGTTCACTAATGGAATGCAACTGGCTGGTGGACTTTGGGTAGTGTCCATCGGCACCCAGTCATTAGCAAGTGTATCAGTGTTAGTGAACATACTCTACCTGGAACAGAGAACAGACAGCAGGGTAGAATAGTTAAAAAAGTGTGCATTCAGTTTAGGAAAAATTCAGTGATTTTAATGGACAAAAACTTTGGTTTATCTAGACATTTGAAATCAAGCTTTTGAAAGATTGTTGTACTGTCAGAACTACTATTCTTTGAAAGCAAAAATGTCTGCATGATTAAAAGTGAAAGACCCCATGGCACTATTCAGTGATGAGCGAAGAATTCTGCCAGTGCCTGGCCAATATTTTGCACTCAACTCCCACCAAAATAGCTGAACTTGTCACTCATTTCACTGCTATTTGAGAAATTGGGTGCAAAAGGATTGCCACCTCTGCAAGATAATGACAATTGACTGTGTACCTCATCCAATGTCAGATGGTGCGGGATCTCCAGACTGAAGCAGTAAGGCACTGTAGAATATGTAGTTAGGTTGGCTAGGATTTAACTATATTTAGAATTAGACATCTATGAGGCATGTTCTGCCTTCTAGAAGTCAGTGCCAATAATCCATATTCTGTCTGAGCCCACCTGCTGACTTAGTTATAAATTATGACTAATATTCTACATTTCAAGTTACTTAACAGAAAAAGAGGCTTGGACCATACATTCAGTGATGTCATCAACTTTCAGGCAACCTTGAAGGTGGTGAGAAAAAGGGGCTGGAAATCTGGAACACACCCAGTGGATGCTGGGACAACTGGAACTCAAGACCAATATTTTTTGCTGCCATCAATTCCTCACATCAGAGGTGTGAAAATGATTGAGATAGTTGCAGATCAGAAAGGAGACATCCAAGAGCAATTTAATGCAAGGACAAATTAGGACTGATATCAGAAAGCAGACATACACACACCATATCAATACATAGAATGGCTAGCGATGGGGAGGCAAATATTCTTGAATAATTTAAGAGCCAATTGGATGCTACAATGAGAAGGTATTTCTGCATAGACAAAGAAAGATGGGCTGAATGACATTCCTTGCCTTGTGATTTTGTGAAATAGCCTAGCAGCACTCATTATTCTTGGCGCATGAGCTCGAATAATGTCATTTTCGTAGTGCTCCAGTGGTTTACTCAACTGCACCCCAACTACAAGTGCAGAAATTCGTGCTTTTGGTGATGTGTAGGAAGAGAGGCCACATTAAAATAAAAATCAATGAGGAGGTAGAGGGAAGATTCAGAGGCTGTAATCTAATCTCAGGTGATGGTCTAACTGCTCAAAATTGATTGATTTATCTGAACCCTTCCACGAGTTCTGCCTTGTAGCTCATTTCCAGCATTCTGCTATTCTTAATGCACTAAGTTCTGACTTTACCAGTCCCTTTTCTTTGCCTCGTTTGGGACGGCAGTGCGAAAAATAAAAACGATAGAAGATTATTCTTCTGAAATTCTTTATGGAACAAGATAAAATTCCTCATACAAGTGTATTAAAGACCAAGAAAGATGGAAAAAGTGTCATTAACATGGTAATAGTTAAAATATCCTAAATTAATTTTGCTTGAGTTACCTATTGGAAAATGGGGAAAGGATGAGTCAAAGAAACCAATGGAATTGAAACTAGAAGAAGTCTTCAAAGATGTCTCCCAGGCTTTAGAGAAATACAGATACAAATACGCTATGGAGCCCTTAACATAATAAAACATCCCAATAATCCATATATAATTAACTTCCATTCTAGGGGATGAACAAACATTTTTTGCTGCTAATGAACACAGCCATGAGAGGAAAAAAGAAATCAAGAATTCAAAAATGGATGTCAGAATTAAACATAACTGGGAAGCTAAAAAAAACTCAAGTCATTGTGTGCTGCACTATCACATATTTGCCTGCAGGAGACAAAGGCATTTTACTCTATACACAAAACAGCTTAAAATGAGAAGCTTTGCAGGGTACATACAGGAAGACAGTCAGCATTAAGCGTCTTGGCTTATTTGATTGCACTAGTTAAAAGTAAAAGATAGGTTCCAAGAATAAAATAAGGGAAACTATGGTGGTATATTTTTCACAGAGGGTAGTCGGGGTATGGAATGCTCTGCCAAATAAGGTGGTGGAGGCAGGCACGCTAGAGTTGTTTAAGAGTAACTTAGACAGGCATATGAGTGGGTTGGAGATGGGAGGATATAGGAGATTGTTTTAAATAAAGTTCATAAGCAGTGGGACGACCCTGGTAATGTAAAAGGATATGGGATGATAATAATGTTTTTTCTCTTAATTCACAGGTTTTAAGTCAGTCCGCCTTGTTGTCCAAGGGGCACACACGCGATGGGTCATACTTGGGCTGCTCTTAAACGTTCGAGATTGGCCTAGTGCTTCATGTCATTAGTGTGTGCTTAAACTGGACCAGATGCTGGGCAACATGACAGCTCAGTGACTATCACTGTTTGCTGTGCAGACACATGGATTTGGACCAGTGTCTGTGGGAGTTTGCGCATTCTCCCTGTGCTTGTGTGGGTTTTCTCCGGGTGCTCCGGTTTCCTCCCACACCCCAAAGATGTGCTATTAGGCTGATTGGAAGTAATAAATTGTCCCGAAATTAGTTTCCCTCAATGTGGATTGCCATAAACAATAGATAGGGGTCATGGGTGGAGGGGGGGGGGTACTGGTAATATTAAAATGGCAGCACGGGCTCGTTGGGCCGAAGGGCCTGTTTTTGTTCTTTGAACTTTCGTAGAACTGAGACGTTTTCATGTTTTTGTATCTATTATTTTCTTGTCATTGCTGATATCACAAACCCTTTTATGGAGAATTGAGAGCATTCATCTAAACAAAAATTGAATTTGAGAATCCACAGAACACATCTATTGATAACAGTGTGGGAAGACAATCTTGGAAATCTCATGTGTAAATGGAGATCAAGTACAATCAGAACCCAATAAGACAATTAGGAAAGCATCGTGGACTGTTTCAGTGTGTTTTAACTCAAACAAAGTAAACAGCATCTCACTAACTTCATGTTGACTAGATATCAATAGCACAGTATAACTGCATCCTCAAGACACCATCTTATACAGACTATATTTTCATTGCAATGTTCCAATACGAATTGAGTCATCCTTCAGGTCAGGCAAAGAGGCTTGCAAACCACTTTTCCTTTAAAACAGCACCACCTCCCTTTCCCAGCTGTCAGGAGTTTGCATTTATGGCATTCAGCAAAGTGGTGAAACCCAAAAAACCCAGATTGAAGCAGCATCTTCAAGAGCACACACGCTATCATGCTCAGTCTTTCTGTACGATGCTTTGCACTTTCGTGACCTATACCAGTCAAAACATTAGAATATATATTCAGATGTAGATGTACATCACACAGAATAACAATTGAAAGGATGATGTAGAATACTCCCAGACGGATAGGAAGACCTTCGTATCCAATTAAATTGCACTGAGATATGGTGAACTAGAAGTATCTGAAAACACGATTGCAATATAGAATGGCACTGCTTGATACAACTTTATTAAAATATTCCTGTTGCAGCAAAACGAAATCATAAAAGTCACAAAACCATAAACATTCTTCAGGCCGATTGACATATGACATATTCTTGGCCGAGGATTCATCCTCACCGCCTTCAAGGTTAATCTTTTAATGTGCAGAGGTTCCAGGCGATCGTCTCCTCCGCGCCCCCCCCCCCACCCCCCCGCCGCCGCCCCCCACCCCGTTTGCCCAGCTCCATTTACTGCTTTATCCGAAGCACACTGAGCAGCAGCAGTCGATGCTCAGGAAGGCAGAACATGCACACGGCACACATGACAGAAATATTAAATGTCACTGCCGCATTGACTAGAATAGTTTTACCTTCACACCGAGGAATGAAAAATACCTTGTACATCGCACACACGAGTCAAGAAAACGAATCAAATATTAAACAGCGTTCACCATGCTTGGATAAAACGAATTAGCCACCTTCAATACTCGCCCCAATTCTACCATTTGCACCTATATCTTTTGTAAAGGAGCAAAATACTGAAGAGCTTCAAAGACAAACAGCCTAGAGGTCAGACACGGTACCTGGTAACTGAGGGCACATTCAGATTCTTGGCTGCCAGCCGGCATGGTGGAAGGTGACAGAAACGCTCTTGGTCTGCGCCGCTAACTGAAGCCGCCACCGCGAGCTGTCCGCTGAAGAGTGACAGCGCGTGCTCAGTGCGGTGCGGTCCGACCCGGCACAGCTGCACTAGCAGCGCGAACGCCATCAGCACCATCCTTATACCATCCCTGAGTGGCTGAGCCGCTAGCGGAGCCGGCCAATCACGACCTCTGATCCTTTAATATATGCAAAAGGGAGGGATGCTGGAGAAGAACAGGACGATTTTCAGAGTAACCCAGGATGGATGGAGAGATTTTTTTACAAAATGCAGCAATTGTTTCGAGTTTTTAAGAGAAATACAAACAAAATTTCATTATTTGATTTGTCACATGTATTGGAATACCGTGAAAAGTATTGTTTTTTGCGCACTATACAGACAAAGTATACCGTTCATGGAGAATGAAAGGAGAGGGTGCAGAATGTAGTGTTACAGTCACAACTCGGGTGCAGAGAAAGATCAACTTAATATTTGCTTCATTATTGTCACATGTATTGGGATACAGTGAAAAGTATTGTTCCTTCGCAGACACAGCATACTGTTCATAGAGAAGGAAAGGAGAAAGTGCAGAATATAGTGTTACAATCACAGCTAAGGTTCAGAGAAAGGTCAACTTAATATTTGATTTGTTTTATTATTGTCACATGTATTGGAATACAATGAAAAGTTTGTTTTGTGCACGCTGTACAGAACATACCATATAGGGGAAAAGCAAAGGAGAGGATGCAGAATATAGTGTTGCAATCACATGTAGGAAATAAGTGAAAGATCAGCTTAGTGTATAATAACTCAATTTTAAAAGTGCAGAACGGGAGTAAGAGTTGAAATTAGAGGGTACGCTGAGGACAGCTCACAAGAAGTCACCTCGCTCCAGCACCATCTTTTTTTTTAAATCAGGTATAGTATTTCAATAACCCATTGATTTGAGACATTTCAACTTGATAATGCACGTTTTTTATATTCCTTCACAAATAGAATCATGCCATAGAATCATACAATAACACAGAAACCACCTAGACCATCATCTGTGCCAACCCTCTGCAAGGGCAACTCACCGAGTCTCAATCCTGTCCTTTCCCCATAACTGTATATATTTTCTCTTCAGATAATTATCCAAATCTCTTTTCAAAGTTACAATTGAACCTGCCTCCACTACACTCTCAGGCAGTGCATTCCAGATCCTAATCACTCACTGCTTAAAAACATTTCTCCTCATTTTCTCCTCATTTCTTCACCATTGGTTCTTTTGCCATTCAGTTAAATTGGTGTCTTCTGGTCCTCAAGCCTTTTGCCAATGGGAACAGTTTCTCCCTCTTACCATATGTCGGTAAACGCAACCGTATAGTGCGCTGCCAGTAACTTAAAGGTTGAAAAAGTTTCACATGCTGCACAATGTGGCAATGCAAAGGAAACATTACACAGGGCAATGCACAATGTATAGGACATGCAAATGTTATAATTTCCTATCTGAGGGGAAATCACCTCCATGAACTGTATCGAGCTATCCATTCTCTTTATTTACAAATACACAATAATGTTATGAACCACATCCCCATGTCAGTTGTATGCAATGCTGCGAAGACAATATTCTACTGATGATTCTTCTCTCAAAATAAAAACAGTGGATGCAACTCT
Organism: Carcharhinus amblyrhynchos; assembly: GCF_965287045.1. Classification (NCBI taxonomy): domain Eukaryota; kingdom Metazoa; phylum Chordata; class Chondrichthyes; order Carcharhiniformes; family Carcharhinidae; genus Carcharhinus; species Carcharhinus amblyrhynchos. The sequence continues at coordinate 10,193,207 of NC_137359.1, read as the reverse complement.
CCCAAAAAATTTTAAAATCTTGTCCTCAGCGGAAAAACTGGTGGGATTCTTGCTGGGTGAGCCGGCACAATTCAGATCACAATCCATTCACATTTAGGACGGAATGTTCTGACCTCATCTGTGGCTGGAATTCTCTGATCTCATTGCAGTGAATGGAGAATTCGTTGAGTGCCACATTCTCCGTCCTCGCTGGTAGAATGGCATACAAGACAAGAGAATTCCAGTCTTATTCATATTTCTTGAACTTGGGGAGATTCTCGTCAGCAAAGAGATGTGTGAAACCTAAAGATACCAGCAAGGCCAGCACCTTGGAGATCGACAGATCCCTCCCTCCCTCCCATTTGCTGGCATCAGGCCCCTCCCCCAATCGCTGTTAACAGTTACTATTCGACCAAATGTGCGAAACCTCGCTATGGGGTCGCCAAAGGCCTCCCCCTTCAAACCTTCCACATGTCCCCCTTCAGGCGCCATCCCTTGACAGTGCCAACCTAGCACCCTGGCAATACCAACCTGGCAGTGTCGGGGGCAGTGTCAGGGTACTGCCCAGCTATGCCCCTGAGCACCTGGGGACTCCAATGGCTTCCGAACTCCTGGCATAGCCATCACACACTATGGGTGGCATGGTAGCACAGTGTTAGTACTGCTGCCTCACAACACCAGGGACTTGGGTTTGATTCCCGACTTGGGTCACTGAATGCGCAGAGACTGCACATTCACCCCATGTCTGCATGGGTTTCCTCCAGGTGCTCCGGTTTCCTTCCACAGTTGAAAGATGTGCTGGTTAGGTGCAGAGGCCATGCTAAATTCTCCCTCAGTGTACCCAAACAAGCACCGGAGTGTGGTGAATAGGGAATTTTTACAGTAACTTCATTGCAGTGTTTATGTAAGCCTACTTCTGACTAATAAATAAACTTTAAACATACATGTTCTCCATTTGTGGAGATCAGCAGTGATTCCCGTTGTGCCGATGAATGCTGAGAGCCAGGCAGATATGCTCATCTGTTTCACATTCTTGCTGGGCATGAACCAGATAACATCATCACGGGGGTGCAGAAAGAATCCCAAAAGGGGTTCTCCTCAATGTAAATTGCATAATGTGCCCCTCTCATGATATTCTCTGGCCATAGAATGATTTGCACCTTGGCACTGAAGTAACACCCCCAGTTTGTCAAACACCTATTTCAAATGGCCCTTTACTATTCCAAAATCTTGTCAAAATGATCAAAGTAAACATTGTGCTGCTTTGGAGACTTGATTCTTTACACCTGCATCATTGTCCTGGTATTCTCAACTTTGGTATAAACTGTTCACAAAGAAGGAACAATCTGTTGCTTTTAGATGGATCAATTCAAGCTCAGAAGCTTCAGCAGTCTATTATCTCCCATTACATCACCCCAAGTGGATGTAAAAGTGAGTGAAAAACACTTTTTTTGGAATGAGGAGGGAGATGGAACAGTGGAAGCAGTGAAGGATAGAACATAGAACATAACATCACAGTACAGGCCCTTCGACCCTCAATATTGTGCCGAGCTATGTCCAAACCCAAGATCAAGCTATCCCACTCCCTATCATTCTGGTGTGTTCCATGTACCTATCCAATAACCGCTTGAAAGTTCCTAAAGCGTCCGACTCCACTATCACAGCAGGCAGTGTATTCCACACCCCAACCACTCTCTGGGTGAAGAATCTACCACGGACATCCCTCCTATATCTCCCACCATGAACCTTATAGTTATGCCCCCGAGTAACTGTTACATCCACACAAGGAAATAGTTTCTGAAAGTCCACTCTATCAATCCCTCTCATCATCTTATAAACTTCTATTAAGTTGCCTCTCATCCACCTCCGCTCTAAAGAGAAAAGCCCCAGCTCTCTCAACCTTTCCTCATAAGACCTACCCTCCAAACCAGGCAGCAACCTTGTTAAATCTCCTCTACGCTCTCTCCAATGCTTCCACATCCTACTTATAGTGAGAGGTGACCAGAACTGCACACAATATTCCAAATGTGGTCTCACCAAGGTTCTATATAGTTGCAGCATAACCCCACGCCTCAAACTCAAATCCCCTGTTAATAAACGCGAACACACTATAAGCCTTCTTCACGGCTCTATCCACTTGAGTGGCAACCTTCAGAGATCTGTGGATATGAACCCCAAGATCTCTCTGCCCCTCCACATTCCTCAGAACCCTACCAATGACCCTATAATCCACATTCAAGTTTGTCCTACCAAAATGAATCACCTCGCACTTATCAGGGTTAAAGTCATACTGCCACTTTTTGGCCCAGCTCTGCATCCTATCAATGTCTCTTTGCAACCTACAAGAGCCCTCCACCTCATCCCCTACTCCACCAATCTTGGTGTCATCAGCAAATTTACTAACCCACCCTTCAGCCCCCTCTTCCAAGTCATTGATAAAAATCACAAATAGCAGAGGACCCAGCACTGATCCCTGTGGTACACCGCTGGTAACTGGCCTCCAGTCTGAAAATTTTCCCTCCACCACCACCCTCTGTTTTCTATGAGACAGCCAGTTACTTATCCAACTGGCCAAATTTCCTTCTATCCCACACCTCCTTACTTTCTTCATTAGCCGACCATGTGGAACCTTATCAAACACCTTACTAAAATCCATGTGTACGACAGTAACTGCTCTACCTTCATCTACACACTTAGTTACCTCCTCAAAGAATTCAGTCAAATTTGTGAGGCAGGACTTACCCCTCACGAATCTGTGCTGACTATCCCTGATTAAAGTGAATCTTTCCAAATGGTCATAAATCCCATCCCTCGGGACCTTTTCCATTAACTTACCAATCACCGAAGTAAGACTAACTGGCCTATAATTACCAGGGTCATTCCTATTTCCTTTCTTGAAGAGAGGAACAACATTCACCACTCTCCAGTCCTCTGGCACAATGCCCGGGGACAGTGAGGACCCAAAGATCAAAGCTAAAGTCTCCGCAATCTCATCTCTTGCCTCCTAAAGTATCCTAGGATGTATCCCATCTAGCTCAGGGGACTTATCGACCCTCAGATTTTTCAAAATTGCGAATACATCTTCCCTCAGAACATCTATCTCCTCTATCTTATCAGCCTGTATCATACTCTCATCCTCAAAAACATGGCCCCTCTCCTGAGTGAACACTGAAGAAAAGTATTCATTCATCGCCTCTCCTATCTCTTCGGACTCCATGCACAAGTTCCCACTACTATCCTTGACTGGCCCTAACCTCACCCTGGTCATTCTTTTATTTCTCACACGAGTAAAAAGCCTTGGGGTTTTCCTTGATCCGACCTGCGAAGGGCTTCTCATGCCCCCTCCTAGCTCTCCTAAGCACTTTTTTAATTCATTCCTTGCTACCTTGTAACCCTCAAGTAACCCAACTGACACTTATAAGGTTCTCATTTCAAATTAAATAAAGCTCCAGGTTCTTTATTTTAAAGTTTATTTATTTTTTAATCACAAGTAAGGCTTACATTAACACTGCAATGAAGTTATGTGAAATTCCCCTAGTCGCCACACTCCGGTGCCTGTTTGGAACAATACACCTAAACAGCACATCTTTCGGACTGTGGGAGGAAACTGGAGCACATGGAGGACACCCACGCAGACACTGAGAGAACGTGCAAACTCCACACAGACAGTGACCTGAGCTGGGAATCGAACCCGGGTCCCTGGTGCTGAGGCAGCAGTGCTAACCACTGTACCATCGTGTAGAGCATTAGAGCTTCCATATTTCAAAATGAAAAAAGGCCAACATCCATGGTGCAAGGCATCACAAAGTTTGAAAGTAGGAGAGGGTGAAGTGAATGTGGCACTAAACTTGAATTTTAAAATCCAGTAAAGGTAGAAAGATGGAGAGAGGTAAGGTGTACCACTGTCCAATTCTTGTAACAGTTTATTTAAGGTGACATTCAGCTGTAAATCATTTTCTGAGGTGGTTAGTGGGATTAAGCCCCTCATGTTATAATCAGGCTTGGGTCAAATAATTTGTCCACCTCAAATGAATACAGAAACAGAATTTTGCTGACATTCAATGTGACTCTTCAACTGTTAAAACACACACTGAGCACTTGGTTTGTTGGTTCCCAAATCTGGTTTGATTTTGACATTTTAAAAAGAAAGTAGGCCTGAAATGCCACTGTCATATTAGCATAGAAACATTTAACATCATTTGTCTAAAATCCTTCCCTTTTCCATTTTAACAGAGACTTTAGTTGGCTTAAAATTAAATTGATTAAGGTTTCCTTAAAAACAAATTCAGTTCATAAAAATAACCAAGATCAAAGTTTCAGATAAACTCTTTTAGCACTCATATGGCATAATATCAGGCCCCACATTCCTTAATTGGCATTGTTGACAATGGAATTACTGATATTGGGATCCAGCCAGTAAAAAATGCATGGGCTATTACACATGGCACTACACGTAGACTCTTAGTTCCCAACTATTGAGCACATTGCAGTCTTTAACCCTTCAAAGTGTGAATGTTGTCGTGTGAACACCACATGGATACTCCCTCACCACCAACCTTCAGATTTGCTCCCAGGCTGGAAAAGAAAATCCAATTCAAGAGTAAATCCAGTCGTCTAAATCCATCAAGGGGATGAGGGGTTATGGGTAAAAGGCAGGAGAATGGGGATGAGAAAAATATCAGTCATGATTGAATGGCAGAGCAGACTCAATGGCCTGAGTGTATTCTGCTCCTTATGGTCTTCTGGTCAATATGCAAGGGTACGAGGGGGACCAGTTTAGCTCAGTTGGCTGGACAGCTGGTTAGTGATGCAGAGCAATACCAACAGTGCAGGGTCAATTCCTGTATCGTCGGAGGTTATTCATGAACCTCCTCAACCTTGCCCTTCGCCTGACGTGTGAAGATCCTCAGGCTAAGTCACCACCAGTCACTGCCTATGGTCATCTGGGACGATGGCAACTTTACCTTTGATAAGGTTGATCATATCCACTTGTCAGTGAGCTGGTTAGCAGGGTGCAATTTGAAGGTAATTATAAACAATCTTTATGCAGAGGATATTTAATACATAGAACTCTCCACCATAAACTTCTTCTGAAGTCAAGTCCACAAAATCATTTAAAAAGGAATTAAATAGTTAGTCAGAAAAGTAGGATTATGAAAGGTTATGGTGAGAGGGTAGGATAGTGTGATAGGATGTGGAGAAAGCAAAGACATAAACTTGATGGGCTCAATGGTCTGCTTCTATGCTGTAATATATGTTGTTCTATATATAATATTGCTGCATGCAACTTATCAGAAAGCAATAATATCATCAAGTTCTTCAGAGCTTTCTTTTTATCTGATCTCAAATCTTTATAAAGAGCACTGCCTCATTATCATTGCCAGTTTATTATACCATGTTGATATTTACTTGCTCATGAGATACCATTTTGACAAGAGTTGATTCATTATCTGCACACAACAAATCACTTTAGATGTTTAAACTCCAGCAACCATCTCTATTCCCTCCATTGGTCATAAAAATCCTATAATACATGTGTCCTTAGCAACCACATGATACCAAAGAAGAGACTTAAAATAATCAATTAAAACAGAACCGTCCAGTCACAGCCAGAATTTTGACAATTTTTTTAAACTATTTTGAGAAAGTGGTTACAATTTTGACACCTTCAGCTTACTACATCCTAAAGCAGGAGTTAATGTCTTTGTCAACGTCCCTCTTACAACCAACACCACCTCAAGTTACACTGGTCATTTATTCAGTTGTGTTTTTGGGGTGTTGTGGAAGAATGCCTGCTGTGTTTGTCAGCAAAGGAGTGAGTTCAAATGAAAAATATGTTTTCATCAGGTAAAGCGATTTGAGCAATCTCAGAGGGAATAAGGCAATATATTAACACAGGCATTTGTTTCATGGTTGCCACGCTCTACATGCAGAGCTCAGCCTTGCTTCACATTCCTATTCTCCACTAATTTTAACAAAGGTGTAGATATGAGAATAAAGCAATGTGCCTGACCTTTTAAACAGACTATATTTTTTGTTCAAATTCAGATCTACTTTCCAAGATATTTTATAAAAGTTAAGAATGCAACAATTTTAAGAAAGCACAGTACTCCACACAGTAAATCTTAAATTTGTAAGTATTTAAAACGGCAGAGAGGTGCTTTGAAATATGCTGATTGCACCTGGAACAGATGATATGCTTGAGCAGATTAACAGATCTCTCCTGCACACAATAATCAAACTGCTGAAGCTTGGAATTTGACTGTCAGAGAAATTTTGTGGTTATCGGAAGTCTAGGAAGCTTTCGCAACTTCAGGAAAATGTGGAGCAGGGAAAGGAAGAGAGACTACAGTCATCTTTTGGGCCCCTGGCAGGTTTGGATTCCCATTATTCTAACTGCAGAACAAGGGGAGGTCGGTGTAAACTGGTAAAATGCAGACTCCAGACTATTAGAAAGATCTTCTTCAGTCAAAGAATGAGCAAAACCTAGAATAATTCCCTGACAAGATTGTGGGGCAAAAAGTACACTAAAGGAACAATTAGATACCATGTTAGTGTAGATGGTTATTTGTGAGAGATTAAGCTACTTGGAAAAAAAAGTCTACCTTATCCATACTGACCTTTGTAACTGGCCACAGAGTATTACTGCAGACACAAACCAATCTTCTCAACTTCATTGCAAAAAGCCCAAATTTTTTTATCTTTTTGCAACTGTAACACCTCGTCCCAAGTGATATGTTGTTGAACTTACACTGTACCCTTTCAAAATCTGTCCTCTAATGTACTGGGAAAGGGGATGGAGTTAGGAAAGGGTTGGTCAAGTAGTGGGTGCATTAAAGCAAGTCAAATAAACACAATAACTTCTAAAAGGATTTGGGTACTCTCACTGTTCTTTTCATGCTCTGAACCATCATTTTACCTTTCCCTCTATCTTAAGCCTTTCCACCTGCCAACATGTCAACTCCAGCTGGGAGAGAGAGAGCAGAATGATGACAACTACAAACACCTCCCCAGCCTACGCTGTTCAAAAGAATCAACCAGCAGGGGGCGGACAATACCTATAATTATACAAGAGTCGACCTCTCCTTTCAGATTTGTTCATGAGATTAGGACAATGCCTCACAGCTATTCCACTGATCAACCCTCTTGAACATCAGCTAAATTTACAGAGACTGTATTATAATTACTGTTGAAAAGACCTGTTCATACAGAATCTCAAATGCATGTTTACAATGAGACGTTGTCCTATACAATCTTGATAGATGCAATAAAAGTAGAGCAAATAGATATAGTACCAATTAATACACTTTTTGTCACAGTGTTTTTAGTTTATACATAATTTACATTTTGCAGTGAACACTTGCAAAAGGCTTTAATGCTTAGTGCTAGGGGCATTTAGCAGGAAGCAAATCTCTGCCACTGTTCTGCACATCTCAGCTACTGGCGAGGTACAGTGCTTCTCTATGTGGAAAATTAGAAGATAAATTAACTTAAAGCTTGAAAGACAACAAAGATTGCTAACTTACCAGGATAGTTCCGGAATCTCAAGGAATTAAAAATTAACCTACTGGACACTGCTGTGTGCGAGCAGGGAGGAAAAATCCTATGGAGAATTTAAAAATTAAAATGAAAGTATTCAATTTTCTTTGCACAATTTTGTTTATTAATTATAAAAATAACAGAGCTGGGGGCACAGAGTGTTCAACTGACTGGGCCATTTGGAAATAAGTTTTTTTTTATTAGTGTCACAAGTAGGCTTACATCAACTTCTTGAGAAGGTGAGAGGGCATGGGATCCAAGGGGCTGTTGCCTTGTGGATCCAGAACTGGCTTGCCTGCAGAAGGCAGAGAGTGGTTGTGGATGGGTCTTTTTCTGCATGGAGGTCGGTCACCAGTGGAGTGCCCCAGGGATCTGTTCTTGGACCCTTGCTGTTTGTCATTTTCATAAATGACCTGGATGAGGAAGTGGAGGGATGGGTTAGTAAGTTTGCCAATGACACGAAGGTTGGAGGTGTTGTGGATAGTCTGGAGGGATGTCAGAAGTTGCAGCGAGACATAGATAGCTTGCAAGACTGGGCGGAGAAGTGGCAGATGGACTTCAACGCAGATAAGGGTGTAGTGGTCCATTTTGGCAGGTCCAATGGGATGAAGGAGTACAATATCAAGGGTAGGAGTCTTAGCAGTGTACAGGAGCAGAAGGACCTTGGGGTCCGGGTCCAAAGGACTCTTAAATCGGCCTCACAGGTGGAGGATGTGGTCAAGAAGGCGTATGGTGTGCTAGCCTTCATTAATCGAGGGATTGAGTTTAGGAGTTGGGAGGTAATGCTGCAACTTTATAAGACCCTTGTCAGACCCCACTTGGAGTACTGTGCGCAGTTCTGGTCGCCTCACTACAAGAAGGACGTGGAAGCTATTGAGAGGGCGCAGAGGAGATTTACAAGGATGTTGCCTGGATTGGGAGGCATGCCTTATGAAGATGGGTTGAGGGAGCTAGGTCTCTTCTCCCTGGAGTGACGAAGATTGAGAGGCAACCTGATAGAGGTTTATAAAATGTTGAGAGGAATAGATAAGGTGGATTCTCGGAGGCTATTTCCCAGGGCTGAAATGGTCACTACGAGAGGACACAGGTTTAAGGTGCTGGGGAGCAGGTACAGAGGAGATGTCAGGGGTAAGTTTTTCACTCAGAGGGTGGTGAGTGAGTGGAATCGGCTGCCGTCGGTGGTGGTGGAGGCGAACTCGCTGGGGTCTTTTAAGAGCCTCCTGGATGAGTACACGGGATTTAATGGGATTGGGAGTTAGAGATAGGCCTGGTAGGTATGGCTAAGATCGGCGCAACTTATGGGCCAAAGGGCCTGTTTGTGCTGTAGTGTTCTATGTTCTATCAACACCACAACGAAGTTACTATGAAAATCCCCTAATTGTCACACTCCGGCACCTGTTCAGGTACACTGAGGGAGAATTTAGCATGGCCAATGCACCTAACCAGCACGTCTTTCAGACTGTGGGAGGAAGTTGGAGCACCTGGAGGAAATCCATGCAAGTGTGGGGAGAATGTGCAGACTCCACACAGACAGTGACCCAAGCCGGGAATTGAACACTGGTGCTGTGAGGGAGCAATGCTAACCACTGTGCCACCATGCTGCCCACAGGAGATCATATGACGAAACCTCCAGGAATAAATCAACCAGAGTTGGGAAACAACACTCTTGCAGACTCAGAGCAGTAATCGTTCAGTTTTATACACCTTCCCATGTTTCTGTACACCATTCCGAGACTACCATACACCCAGGAGCCCTTGTTCGATTTCCCAGCAGGATGAGGCAGTGGGGAACAAGGTGTCAACAGATTCACGACTGAACCAGAAACAACAGCTGGGCATGCAAATTTACAGACAAATCTGATATATTTCAGCATTAGTTCAGAGGTAAGTTCATTACTTTGAACGCCGAGCCAGATTAAATTAAATTAACATCTGTTTTTTAATACCTAATAGAGGTTCACAGATTTCACTTGATATCCAAATGACGTCAAGGTTTAATCAACAAAATAACCGTTTTGCCTTTGGATGGGTCCTTAATGGAGTTGGTTTTCATTAAAAGGCTTTTGTAGATCAAACAATGGCATAGATGAGATCCAATCACTTTACATTCCTTGTGCGCAACATTTTGGTAGAAAAATGACATACAACTTTTCTTGGTTCTTTCTTTTCCTCCCTACCTTCCCTTCCCAGAAGTACAAATTTGCCGAACAATTTTCAAAAGGAAATTGGATGGGTACTTGAGAGAAATAAACTTGCAAGGCCACGAGTAGGGAAATGCAACTGACTTAACTGCACATAGATCTTGAATGGGCTGAATGGCCCGCTTTGTGCCATTATAATGACTCGATGAAACATAGAGACCAGAAGTAGGAGTAGGCCATTCATTATGATCATGGCTGATCATCGAATTCAATATCCTGATCCTCCCTTTCCCCCCTTATCCCTTGATCGCTTTAGTCCCAAGAGCGATATCTAATTTCTTCTTGAAATCAGACAACATTTTGGCCTCAACTACTTTCTGTGGGAGTGAATTCCACACATTCACCACCCTCTGGGTGAAGAAATTCCTCCTCACCTCAGTTCTAAAAGGTTTACCCCTTTTCCTCAAACTATGACTACTATTTTCCTGTTCCTGTGCTATAATTTTCTTTGTTCTTTGGGATATGGTCCCTGGAAGAGTAGGGGGTTTCAGTTCAGACGGGCAACATGGTCAGTGCAGGCTTGAAGAGCCAAAGGGTCTGTTCCTGTGCTGTAATATCTTTGTTCTTTGTCGTTGTGTTAGAAGTCTCACAACAGCAGTTTAAAATTCAACAGGTTTATTTGGAATCTCGAGCTTTTGGAGCGTTGCTCCTTCATCAGGTGAGTGATACGCCTGTTGTTGAAGGAGCAATGCTCTGAAAGCTTGTGATTGCAAATAAACCTGTTAGAATTTAACCTGGTGTTGTGAGACTTCTTACTGGTGCCTACCCCAGTCCAAAGCCGGCACCTCCACCTCATCACTAGTTCTGGACTCACCCACCATCAGGAACATTCGTTCTGAATTTACCCTGTCTAATCCTGTTAGAATTTTATAAGTTTCTGAAGTTAATGACCTTTCAGAAAATAAATAAACATACTTTTTAAGATTCTAAAATCTTTGTGTCCTTGAAATCAAACTGTACAAACATGATTGGTGGAACCTTTATTAAAAAAGGTGTGGGGTGGGATCAAAATTTACACAGCCCAACGTCAAGGCAGTAACTTCATTGCAGTGTTAATGTAAGCCTACTTGTGATACTAATAAATAACCTTAAACTTAAAGTATAGTCCAAAATAATAATAAATCGCCAAGAGCATCACTTCTGGAATTCAGCATCAAAATTTAAATCTTGACCTGAAATGCAGGGTTTACTAAAATGGCAAGCTAAGAATGTTTACCATACAATCTATAATTTTAAAATTCTGACACTTGAAGATACTTCATGTTCTCATACATACCTACTTTGTCTCATTTTGTGACAGGTGGTCCAATTCTGCTTACAGCCTCTTTGCGCCTGTTTTTCGGCAGGAAAATGTCATAAAATCAGGCGTAAAGAAGCTTGTGCGAATGGCACTGGTTTTTGTGCCTGTCATGAATTTACGACATCTGGATTTCCAGCGCGATCAGCCTCTCACTGGAAATCCAGGGGTTGTAAAATCGTGATGGGGGCGGTGCCTGTGGGGAGCAGATCCAGGGGCAAGGCCAATGGGGGTGGACCAGGGGCAGGGCTAATGGGGACAGGCCAGGTGGTGGGGCCAACAGGAGGGTGCCCCATTTCCAGTGAGAGGCTGATTAATTTATTTAAATGTATGTCGACATTCCTTTCAATGTGTCACTCTGCATGCCACCAGTGGGGGAGGGAACGGGGGCCACGATCGGTCTGGCGGTGGGAGGACAGTGGGCGCTGTATCTCGGGCCACAGGCTCCCATGATTACGCGGGGGGGGGAGGGCTACTTGAGGCTGCCTGCAGTAGCAGGGGCCTGACAGACCCCTGCCACTGTTAATACGCATGTGCAACATCAGAGGCCTGCACACGGGCACTACCTCCCTGTACAGGCTGTCTGGTGAGAGTTAAGCCCCACCCACAGCCTCTCTGGCTAGAAACTCACAAGCCCATCTTTTTACAGACAGAGTGCACAAGATTGGGTGTGAAAACTCACCCAGAAAACAGATCTGGAACTCTCCCATTTTCAGACTAGCTGGACACTTAGAAAAAATCTTATAAAATTTCACTCATAATGTCTACCTTGAAAGTGAACACCCCTTCACATCTGTGAGAAGTTTAGAAACATAGAAAAATAGGAGCAGGAGGAAGCCATTTGCCCTTCGACCCTGCTCCATCATTCATTATAATCATGGCTGATCATCCAACTCAGAAGCCTAATCCCACCTTCTCCCCATATCCTGAGATTCCCTTTGCTGTATCTAACTGCTTCTTGAAATCATTAAATACTTAGGCTGCAACTGCTTTTTATGGTTGCGAAGAAGTGAAGAAAATCTCTGAGTGAAGAAATGTCTCCTCACCTCAGTCCTAAACATTCTACCCTACACCTTCAGACTGTGACCTCTGGTTCTGGACATCCCCACCATCGGGAACATGGTTCTTGCATCTGCCCTATCTAGTCCTGTTAGAATTTTATAGATTTCTGAGATCCCCCTCATTCGATGGCACAGTGGCACAATGGTTAGCACTGCTGCCTCACAGCCCCAGCCTTGGGTCACTAGCTGTGGAGTTTGCATGTTCTCCATGTGCCTACATGGATTTTCTCCCATAGTCCAAAGATATGCAAATTAGGTGGATTGGCTATGCTAAATTTCCCCTCAGTGTCCAAAGATGTGTAAATTAGATGGATGAGCCGTGATAAGTTTGTGGAGTTACAGAGAAAGAATGGGGGAGAGGGCCTGGGTAAGACACTCTGTCAGAGAATTGGTGCAGACTCGATAGGCTGGATGACTTGTTCTCACTGTAGGATTTGATGATTGTTCTGAACTCCAGCAAATATAATCCTAATCAACTCAATCTCTCCTCATATGTCAGTCCTGCTATCCCAAGAAACAGTCTGGTAAATCTTCTCGGCACTCCCTCTAGAGCAAGGACATCCTTCCTCGGATAAGGAGACCAAAACTGCACACACTATGCCAGGTGTGGCCTCACCAAGGCTCTGTATAATTGTATCAAGACATCCCTGCTCATACACTCGAATCCTCTCACTATGAAGGCCAACATACCATTTGCCCTTTTTACTGCCTGCTGTACCTGAATGCTTACCTTCAGTGACTGGTGTACAAGGACACTAAGGTCTCATTGCTCATTCCCCTCTCCTAATTTATGGCCAGATAGTAATCTGCCTTCCCATTTTTGCTACCAAAGTGGATAACCTCACAACTGTCCAAATTATGCTGCATCTGCCAATCATTTGTCCACTCACTCAGCCTGTCCAAATTACACTGAAGGATCTCTGCATCCTCCTCACACTCGTCCTCCCACCCAACTCTGTGCCATCTGCAAACTTAGAGATATTAGATTTAGTTCCCTCATCTAAATCATTAATACAAACTGTAAATAGCCGGGGTCCCAGCACCAACCTTCTGCCCTTTGATCCAAATCTTACATTTAATTCTGTACCCCTTGTACTTGAGAACCCCCTCCCCCAGCTATTGGAAATACTCTGCTTCTATCTGTCCTGTCCCATCCTTTCAAGATTTTAATGGCTTCTATTGTATTGACTCATAAACCGCATTGTTCTCAGAAAAGATTTCTAACTTCCAAAGTTCTGAATTCTTCAAATATGCATTTCCAGGAGTGGGGAAGCCAGGAAGTGGGGCTCATGCATCCAGATTGGAGCATGTGGCAGTGAGAGCACAGCCTACTGGCACCCAAGAAAGTGTGACTGGAAACTGTGGGTGCAATCTTACGAAAAACATCCTCAGTGCTGAACGAGCAAGAAAATGGGAGTGAAATGTGCCAGTTTTTACAGCGAGCAGCGAGTCACAATCTTATAGCACTTAAAAGCGCCAGGATATGATTCTCACATTGGGGGGTGGGGGGGGGGGTGCAGGCTGAGTCTGGGCTGGCCTGGGAAGCTGGCTGCTGAGCTCTCGGGGCACCATTGCACAGATTCCCCAATCTCCCAGTGAAATGGGAGATCTCCTGCTGTCCTCCCACCCACTCCACAGACATAAAGCCCACCCCTACCAATTGCCCCCATCCTCCTGACCTGTCACACCTGCAGTGTTTCCTCCCTCCCTGATCACCACCATCTGCAGAGTTCCCTTCCCTCCCTGCCCTATCGCCCCTCCCCCAGAGAGTTCCCTCCCTCCCTTTCCCTGCTAATCGCCCCCCCCTGCAGAGTTCCCTCCCTCTCTTCCCCCACTAATCACCCTCTCTGCAGAATTCCCTCCCTCCCTCCCTCCCCAATCTGCAGAGTTCCCTCCCTCCCTTCCCCCACTAATCGCCCTCCCTGCAGAGTTCCCTCACTCCCCGATTGCCCCCTGCAGAGTTCCTTCCCTCATTCCACAATCGCCCCCCTCCTGCAGAGATCCCTCCCTTCCTCCCCATTTGCCCCCCCCCCAGAGTTCCCTCCCTCCTTCCCCAATTGCCCTCCCTGCAGAGTTCCCATTTCCTCCCCCCAACATCATAGCTCCACCTCAACAGGCTCTGCCCCCACTCAGGCCCCATCCCCTTGGCATTGCCCCAGCACAGTTATGGTGCCTGATGGGCAGGGCCAAGGTGCTCGGTAGGTACTGTCAGGTTGGCACTGCCCCATGGGCACTACCTGGCCCTTCCCCGGACCACCCGGGATTTCAAAGACCTCTGATCCCTTCAGGCAAGACCATCACATCTTTTCTCTGCCGATGGAGACCAGCTGTGATTCTTGCCGGTGAGGACCTCGACTGGTGAGCAGGTAAGTTGAAGTGAGCCTGGACGACAGCATCCGGACTCGCTAATGACATCTGAATGATGTCATTCATACTTAAATCGGTTTTGCGCCTAATTTTGCTGACAAAAGGGGCTGGTAATAACTGGGGAGGTGAGAAACAGGGCTTTTTTTTGTTTTTTGCCACCTTCTCTTACCACCTCACCTCATCAAATGATGGGCAGGACATGGTCTTGTGTGTGTTGAAGGGGAACACTCTGATGGGGGGAGAGAGAGAGTGCATATGTGGGGACTTTGGGTGGAGGGTGGCGGAGGGTTTGAGGGGGATAGTGAGCGAGGAGAGAGTTTGGGGAGGAGAGATAGAGGAGAGAGTGTGAGGGCAGAGAGAGAGTTTGATGGGAATAGAGAGATTGCGAGGTGGGGGGAGAGAGTGTGCAGGGGCAGTGACTTCATAAGTGTGGCTCATCCCTCCCTACACACATACCAACATGCCCTCTCCTCTACTCTCACAGCGGGTGAGGGTGAGTGACTGAGCTCCCAGAGACTGGAAGTGAGCCAGAAACACACACACACTCACCTTATTACACTCTAATGCTCTGTTTTATTTATTACCTTTTTTTGCAGTAAGTTGTTTACTTTCAATAGCTATTTTTTTTCTAAATTAATGTGTAGCGTTGCAATGATCCTTATCTTTCTGAAATTTAGTTATTGCACTCCCCAGAGTGACATAAATTTTGAAATCAGCCCCCAGGTGAAAAGGTTAGATAATCCTGTTACTGCACACAGTACTTTAATTGATGATCAGCTCTGATGAAGGGTTATCCAGACTTGAACCGTTAGCTATTCTCTCTCCACAGATGCTGTCAGACATGCTGAGATTTTCCAGCATTTTCTGTTTGTTTCCAGCATCCGCAGTAATTTGCTTTTATCTTAGTTTTTTAATCGCGGTCTATCTTAAGATTCCTGATAGATTGTCTTTAGCCTATCTAAACTGACAGATCATTGCTTCCTCCCACTTATATTCTACCATTTTGGGCATGCAGCCCAACATTTTGGGTGGCGTGGTGGCACAGCCTTGGGTCACTCTCTGCGTGGAGTTTGCACATTCTCCCCGTGTCTGCATGGGTTCCCTCCGGGTGCTTCGGTTTCCTCCCACAGTCCAAAGATGTATAGGTTAGGTTGATTGGCCATGCTAAATTGCCCCATAGTGTCAGGATAACTAGCAAGGGTAAATGTGTGGGATTATGGGAATAGGGCCTGGGTGGGATTGTGGTCAGCGCAAACTTGATGGGCCAAATGGCCTCCTTCTGCACTGTTGGGATTCTATTCTACTTTCATCCTTAATTGCTGCTCGCCTTGGCTGGACTTGTTTTGCATCGAGTCTACTACATCCTCCAGATTCACCTGTTCCCCACTAAACCTGGCATCAACTGCAACTCAGACCAGTTTGCGTTCAGCTTCAGAATCCAAATCGTTTCGGACTTACATTAACAGTCAAAATGATCTTGCAAATCAATGAATATAAATCATTTACATTATATACTTGTCAGATGTAAAGTGCTTTGGGACTGCTGATACTCAATGAGACATGATATAAATGCAAGTCTTTCTTTTTAAAACAACTGCACTTTGCACTTGATGAGGTGACAGCAGCGAGACATTCACCTCTTCAAAACTTCGGATATTGGTAAAGGGATAGCCAGCAGTTTTGTGCCTTCCAGTGGAGCACTTATTATCAGCGACAAGAGCTTACAGCATGAGAACAAGGACAAATGAAGGGCAAAACAGAAATCATTTCCCTCCAGTAGATGGGGCTCAGCAACATGTATTCACAGCACTGAGAATACAGCTTCGTATCCCTGAAGTCTTTGAGCAGAGCACAGCAACACAGATTAATTAAGATGCTCCAAGGCCACCAGCAACACTTTGCACACTTCAAAATTGAAAAATATTGTCTTCAGCTCACACACACATCAGACTTAAGGGTTTTTTTTGCGTTTCAGTCATGCCTACCCCTAGTCCCATGGTTTTCCAATTAACATGATATGTTGGGACTGATACTACAGACTATAGTAGCTGTCACTGCCTGACTCAAAGATAATAGAGCAAAACAGGGAGCACTTGGATTGAAGGTGCACTTATACAGAAATAACGTGAGAAGTGGGCATTCTTGTTTCAAAACAAACCACTCCTTGAACTGTGTGGGTTCGCTATTTGGAGGGGCCCCAAATCTTATTCTTTTTGCACTTGTATGAAAAGCAGTTTCACAGGTGCAGTGGACACAACTTGAGAGTCAGGTCAGTTACCAGCACAGAAGGCAAGCAGTGCAAAATCACTGATAGAGCATAACTGAAGCCAGGGTCACGAAGCAGGGAGATAGTGCACTGAACTTCCTCTGGATGCTATAACACGACAATTTGGTGTCAAATTCAAATGGCATTTTGAGAAGAGTTAAAAATTAGACAAAAGGCTTTGGGAAACCCTAAACAAAACATGATTAGAACACTGGCCCGTCACAGAAAACGTCCATCTCCTAAGATGCTGCAGCCAATAATTCTTAATTGAAAGGGCACACACAGGAGGAGCTCACTAAATGCAGGTCCATTTGAGATGTAAAGAACAAAGAATTCAAACTCTGCCGTGAGACTCCAGGATTTGTACCACAATTTTGGTGGGTGACACGGAGGCACAGTGGTTAGCACTGATGCCTCACAGTGCTAGGGACCCAGGTTTGATATCCGGCTTGGGTTAATGTCTGTGTAGAGTTTTGCAAGTTCTTCCTGCGTCTGCATGGGTTTCCTCCCACAGTCCAAAGATATGCATGTTAGGTAGACTGGTCATGATAAATTGCCCCTCAGTATCAGGAGAACTAGCTAGGGTAAATGCATGGGGATAGTGCCTGGGTGGGAATGTGGTCAGTGCAGACTCGATGGGCCGAAATGGCCTCCTTTTGCACTGTAGGCATTTGATTCTATGATTTTGAGAAAAAAAATCACATTCCCAGATTTTATCCTTTCCTTTGTAAAAGCCATGGATCAAAAACTTCAATTGAAATCTTGGCTAAACTCCTGCAAAGGAGTTTCAAGGAGATACAAAACAGTATACTATAATAGCAGACCCAACTCTCTTCATGAATTTGATTGAAAAAATAAACCATGAGTCCAAAAATCACTGGCTGCTGTTATCATACACATTTCAATCTTGCTCAAACTGGGGATGCTTTCACAACCTTTAATAGAGTTTCACTGCCCCCTGCTGTCATTAATAAGTAACTGTACTGCAGTCAAGGCTGGAATTTTCTAGTCCCTCCTGCTGATGGGATCTTCCAGTCCTGCCAACATCAATGGATGTTTGAATCGCTCACTGCATCTGCCGTGGGGGAAACTGCCGTGGCAGGGCTGGACATTTCAGTTGGAATTAGCCACCATTTTGATTTCTGAATGGTTAACATTGAATGGTTAGAGTATGGAATATGGCCATGTGGTCCATCAAGCTCTCTGCCACACCCCCACTCTTTCCTTGTAGTCCGGTAATATTTACCCCTGCAGTGCGAATCTAATTGCCTTTTGAAAGCCACATTAAGTCTGTTTTCAGGCAGATCATTCCAGATCCACACTGGTGACGAGAAAGCTTTTCTTCATGTTGCCTTTGGTTCTTTTAACACTCACCTTAAATTGCCATCCTCTGGTTCTCAACGTTTCCACTTTCTCTCCGTCTACTCTGTTCAAATCCCACATGATTTTGAACGCTTCTATCAAAGTTCAACCCTCTCTTCTCCACAGAGAACACTCCAGCTTCTCAAATCCATCCACGTAACTGATGTCATTCAGCCCTGGGACCATTCTCATCAACACTTTAAGAAGGATGTGGAGAGGGTGCATAAAGTGTGGTGCTCAGAATTAAAGCCAAACCAGAGTTTTAAAAACCTCCTTGCTTTATGTACTCCTTGGGTGAATTTTACCATCCCGCCCACCACAGAAATCGGACTGGGCGAGCGGGACAGACAATGGAAAGGTCTGTTGAACTCGGACGGGATTTTCCAGTTTAGGGATGAGCGAGGCTGTGAAATCCTCCCTCTTCCCATGTCTCTAATTATAAAAACCAGGATCCCATATGCTGTTTTAACAACTTTCTCAACTTGCCACCTTCAACAGTTTGTGCACGTGTATCTCTATATCGTGATGACACTTCAAAGTTTATTTGAGAATCAGAGAATAAAAAAGGAACCCATTCGATCCATTATACCTCTAGCAGCCCTCGTGAGCCATCCGATTGGTATCAGTACCCTGCCTTTTGCTCCCACAGCAGGTATGTTTCTTTCCCTCTTCAAGTATCGAAAGTTTTTACTAAATCTGCCTTCCAGGGAGTGGATTCTGGATCATAATAACCTGTTGTGTAAAAAAGAAATTGTGTTGTCTCAGGTTTTCTTTTACCAATTACATTAAATCTGTGTCCTTCAGTTACCAGGTCACATACCAACCAACTCAAGAACAGCTTCTTCCCTGCTACCATCAGACTTTTGAATGGACTTACCTTGCATTAAGCTGATCCTTCTCTACACCCTAGCTATGACTGTAACACTACATTCTGTACCCTCTCCTTTCCTTCTCTACAAACAGTATGCTTTATCTGTATAGCGCGCAAGAAACAATACTTTTCACTGTATCCCAATACACGTGACAATAATAAATCAAATCAAATCAAAACCAGCCCTCTTGCCAACAGAAACAGTTTCTCTGCATTTCATCTATCAAAACCCTTCATGATTTTGGACATCTTTGTTAAATCTCGCTTTAACCATCTCTGCACTAGGGGAGAACAACCCCAGCTTTCCAGTCCCTCTGGTTCGCAATCCTTCTGCCAATGAGAAACTGTTCCCATTGGTGGGAGGATTGAGAACCAGAGGGGCACAGATTTAAGGTAATTGATAGAAGAAGCAATGGCAACATGAGGAGAAATATCTCCATACAGTGAGTGGTTAGGATCTGAAATGCAATGCCCGAGAGCCTGGTGGAGGCAGGGTTAAGAACATACAAATTTAAGAAATAGGAGCAGGAGTAGGCCATCTAACCCTTCGAGCCTGCCCCGCCATTCAATAAGATCATGGCTGATCTGAAGTGGATCAGTTCCACTTTCCCGCTTTCTCCCCATAATCCTTAATTCCCTTGTCTGTCAAAAATCTATCTATCCGTGACTTAAATATATTCAGCAAAGTAGCCTCCGCCACTTCAATGGACAGAGAATTCCAGAGATTCACCACCCTTTGAGTGAAGAAGTTCCTCCTCAACTCTGTTCTAAACTGCCCCCCGCCTTATCTTGAGGCTGTGCCCCCTAGTCCTACTGTCCTTTCTGAGCGGGAAGAGTCTCTCTACCTCTACCCTATCCATCCCCTTCATTATCTTATACGTCTCAATAAGATCCCCCTAAACTCTAACGAATACAGACTCAATCTATTCAATCTCTCTTCATAAGCAAACCCCCTCATCTCCGGTATCAGCCTAGTGAACTTTCTCTGTACTCTCTCCAAGGCCTTTCGCAAATAAGGGGACCAAAACTGCACACAGTACTCCAGCTGCGGCCTCACCAGTGCCCTGTACAGTTGCAGCAAGACCTCCTTGCTTTTATATTCTATCCCTCTCGCTATAAAGGCCAACATTCCATTCGCCTTCTTGATCACCTGCTGCACCTGCAGACTGGGTTTTTGCGACTCATGCACAAGGACCCCCAGGTCCCTCTGCACCGTAGCATGCTGCAGCTTTTCGCTTTTTAAATAATAATCCCTCCTACTATTATCCCTGCCAAAGTAGATAACCTCACACTTGCTAACATTGTACTCCATCTGCCAGGTCCTTGCCCACTCGCTCAGCCTATCCAGATCCCTCTGCAGACTTTCCACACCCTCTGCACAATTTGCTTTTCCACTCATCTTTGTGTCATCAGCAAATTTTGTTACCCTACACTCAGCCCCTTCCTCCAGATCATCTATATAAATGGTAAATAGTTGAGGCCCCCGCACCGATCCCTGGGGCACTCCACTAGTCACCAACCGCCAACCAGAATAGCACCCATTGATACCAACTCTCTGCTTCCTGTTGGTGGAGGCTTTCAAATGGGAATTGGATTTGGTATCTGGAAAGGAAAAACGTGAATTGCCCTTTGGAGAGTCAGTACAGACAAAACAGGCCAAATGGTCTGTTCTGGTGCTGTAATAATTCTGTGAAACATTAAACCAGGATTTATGCCTTTCCCACAGTACGCACATTGAACTGTGCAGTGAGAACACCTCCTGCACAAGGGACAGATGGTAAGATGTTGCAATCCTGAGTGTTGGAAAGGATAGGAAGATGAGGAAGGCCAGAGTAAATTTTGCCTCTCCCAGAAGCTGCTGAGCAGACACAAGTTTCACAAAAAGAGAAATTCAGAGAGGGTCCAAAGTGTAAGATTGTTGGCTTGAGCGTTTAAGTTTCAGTCATTCCAAACTATTTTTACACCGGCTAAAATAATTTAACAAGACGAAGTAAAACAAGATCCAGTGTAGGTATAGCAGGGTGGCACAGTGGTTAGCACTGCTGCCTCATGGCGCCAGGGTCCGATACCCGGC
Organism: Carcharhinus amblyrhynchos; assembly: GCF_965287045.1. Classification (NCBI taxonomy): domain Eukaryota; kingdom Metazoa; phylum Chordata; class Chondrichthyes; order Carcharhiniformes; family Carcharhinidae; genus Carcharhinus; species Carcharhinus amblyrhynchos. Next base: position 10,172,190 of record NC_137359.1, on the reverse strand, counting down.
TTGAGTCACTGTTCTATGTGGTTTCCTCCAGGTGCTCCAGTTTCTTCCCACAGTCCAAAGACCTGTGGATAGGTGGATTGGCCGTGCTAAATTGCCCCTTACTGTCGGGGAATGAGCTAGGGTAAATGCATGAAGTTATGGGAATAGGGCCTGGGTGGGATTGTGCTCAGTGCAGGCTCGATGGGTTGAATGGCCTCCTTCCGTCCTGTAGGGATTCTATGATTCTATGTGCAGTGGGGTAGCGAAGATCAGTGCAACAGAATGCGAGGCAACAATGAAGGATCATCAAATGAGTCAGCGTCATTTCATACAAGCCTGCCAATGTCTGCTTTACAGCTTTACCAATGCTACAAAGCAGCCCAGTCTGGCAAGTTTGCGCACGGAATTTCATATCTGTTCAGTTGAATTGAATTTCTTATAGCTGGAGCTTCCTTAATGCTAAAAGTTCGACATGGCCAGCACGTTGATTCTTTATCAATTCCAGCCAGAGTCCTGCTGTCAGCAGAACCTGGAGGGAAATCACAGCTTAACACCACTGAGCCCTGGAATAAGCCTACTCACTTCCTTTCTGAGATCCACAAAGCAGATTAATTTCCAGATAACCAACTCAGTTGAAAATCCGTCTAATAGAACTCTGAGGGCGCAGGTTAACTCACAACTTGTGGTGAACAATAAAGAAAGTGTCAGGAGGAAGGCCCAAATGTCTAGGAGAGAGGCAGGCCTTACGATGGAGTTTAAGAGTGCAGAAGTTTATGGGTGTCTGCATATTAAACTCAAAAGTTGATACCCAAGGAAGGATACAAAATTAGTACTGGTAAGATCCTCCTCCATGTCTAAACATTCGTCTCCAAATGCTTGTCCATTTCACCATCACCTGCCTCAAGTGGTCAAGGAAAGCTTGTCCAAGATTGGTGGAAAGTTGCCAAAAGCATGCTGGTGACTATCAGAGGTTGGGAAAGAACCTTGTTGGGTCCATTCATTTCTTTGAATAGACAAGGACAGCACTTGGTATGAGTTTTTAAATGGTTTTCTTTTATTGAACAGAATTTAAAAGATTAATATGACAGAAGCAGTAAAAAGCAAACTTGGAGACAGGCTTCTCAGCCGGCTCTCTACTGAACTTGAATACATAGTTCAAAGATATATTTCGACCCTTATCTCACTAGTGGAAGTGTTCTTTGCAGGCTGTTTCCAACTTAGAAAAACAATCCTTGCAGCTGCTGTTGTTTGCTTGCATTGTGTACCCTTCAGGAATGCAGTCAATTTCTAGCTAACCCACCATGCCCTCTGATTCCACATGCAGTCAAGTTAGCTACAATTGTTCAGCTCAGCAGAGTTGCAGAGGCAGAAATATCTTAAAATGAAGTCTTTGCATAGACTAAAGCAAACAGGGCGAAGCATATACAAGATCCCTCAGACCCATATCAAGGATGTGCCAAATTTGAAGCTTTGGTGCTGCAGAGGAGCTCCGACTGAAGAGTAGCAACTACATCACCACAGGCCAAAGACTACAAGGAGACCTGTCCTCTAAATACTGCTACATGTTCAGGAGTGAAGTGTCATTGTGAAAGAAAACTTTGCTCGTTAATCCATGCGTTCATTTTAAAAGAACCCGGAGTTCCTCACAATCCAAGCAGAAGATTACTTTGATGGGAAAATGGTAGTGGGCTCTGGTTTTTGCAGTTCCAGTTGCAAAGTGACTTTGAGATGGATTGACTGGAGTATGGCACCAACAAAAGGGGTTGGGACTACTGTCATTCTGTTCAGAATTGAGCGGAACAACTTGAAGAATTCTCCCACCAGGTACAAACTACTGCAGAGGAAGAGTCAAGAATCAGTGTGAAGCAGCAGGATGGGATCAGGAAGATCACATAAACTTTACAGGGCTCTGAAAGAGGCACAATCTCTATAATTTTCCCCTATTGACAAAGGGTTCCAATGAGCATAAGTAAAAAAAACTATATTTTGTTATTTGTTTATGGGACATGGGTCCATGCCTAGTTGCCCTTGGAGGGCAGTTGAGAGTCAACCACATTGCTGTGGCTCTGGAGTCACACGTAGACCAGACTGGGTAAGGATGGCAGAGTTTGTTCCCTAAAGGACAATCGACAATGGTTTCATGGTCATCAGTAGATTCTTAATTCCAGATAATTTTTATTGAATTCAAATTCCACCATCTGCTGTGGGGGGATTTGAACTCGGGTCCCCAGAACATTTGCTGAGTTTCTGGATTCAGAGTGTAGCAAGAATATCCCACAAGGCCATCGCCTCCCCATAATGTAGACTTCAACTGAATAAGTTGCTGATGTAATATAAACAGGGCCTAGTTTTAAGGCTGATAAAATTGGATATCCTAAATTAAAGAGTTGGGCATATTAAAAATCAAACACAGTCAAACCTCAGGCAGGCCAATTGTACAATACACAAACATGTCTGGGCCTGGTTCATCAATCTCCCATCAAAGGTCGTTGCACTCTACGGATACTTAGCAGGAGATCATTGCACCCCATTGAAATGCACCGGCCTGTTGTTAGAAGCCCAGATCGGGCCAGACTTTCTGTCACCAAGAGTTCCTGCAGTTGGCTTAATCTGATAACATGTAAGCAACAGCTTGGAGATGGACACCTGGGGGTGGACCCTGGTGTCCTGTCAGGCAGACATCAGGAAACCCACTGGGTACTGGAACCCCGACCTGGGACCTCATTGGCCACAAGCCAGAGAAGTTTCTGGAAAGGCAAGCAGGCAGGGGATAAAGGGACACAGGGGATAAAGGGACACATTTTCAGACACCAGCAGCGAAGACTCGATGAGGGAGACGACCTTGACCATTCGGAAGACTGACCAGAGAAGGAAGGAAGGAAGAAGCTGCCATCAAGATTCACCTTTGTGATGACAGACCAGAGGGACTCAGAGTCGAGCCTGCAGTTTTAACCAAACCATCTTTGCAGGTAATATACTTGAATCTGGGGTATCCTCTTGTTTATGTGGGTAATTTAAGAGTTAATTGTGTTATTATTAATAAACTTGTTGAACCTTTACTTTTGTTTGTCCTTTGTCCATCTTGCAAATAAGAGCACCGGGCTAAAACCTTGGAGTAAGCAAACTGGTCGAAAGTATCTGAGAATTCACAGGTACAACACTGATCACACTTGTACTGTTCACCAGCGGTAAACAAAAGGACCACAGCTCCTTTGAGCATTTCTGAGTTTGGTGGAAAGAACTTGCAACATTTGACTGGTGCTGCTGGATAAATGTAACACAAGTGGATAGTTTCAGTGACTGAATGCAGTTTAAACATCAAACACATTCTGTCATTTTAAGTCAAATCAAATGATAAGATTATACTTGAGGCCTATAGGACTGTCAGGGTTTTGACCTTGCAACTGAAAAAGAAGCAGGGCTCCTTTTAAAATCACAAGGTAAAAGCCCAGCTGAAGTTGCAAGTGTACGGCTTCTTCAGAACCTCTTCACTTGATAATTGAGATCCGACAGCATTTGAACTTCAATCTACCTGTAGCATCTATCCGACTCAGAGATTAATTGTTTGTACAATTTGTCAAAAAGGGGGACCAGCAGTTATTGATTACACATTTGTAGTGTTGGATTTTTCACAGATTTAAAGGACTTTTGAAGTTAAAAGGTTGTGAAGTCTAAAAATGGGTGATGACATCAAATAAAAAGCAACTTGAGTCATGTACTTGTGAGGATCACCAGTCATTTAAGAAGTATATTTTAGTTCAAACCAGAAGATTGTTATGAGGACTGAGTGAATATTTGCAATATTAAATTGATTTTTTTAAATCCCATAATTTTTGCTCAATTACATTTAATATTTCAGGAAAAGTCTTAATGTTCTTTCTTTTGAAAGTTATTCTTGGAGTCATTTCATCCCTCAGAAAATGGACTTACAAAAGGGCAATAAAAATTATACCTATCCCAACACAAGAAATCTCAGTCAGCAGATTGGCCGTTTTATTCAGTTTATTTGAAGAATATAATTTTACATAATTAAAAGAAAAGTGAAGGGTTTTGTATTCAAAAAGATGAAACACACAAAGTAGGAAAAAGACAGGGTGATTCACACTGTGCTGATCAGGGAACTTGTCAGCTGAAAACCCAACAGCCAAGAACCGGTCTGAAAAAAAAATCAGACATTTTCTTACTGGAGGATTACTTGTCTTGACTGTAAAGATCATAGAATTCTTACAGAGCGGTAGGAGGCCATTTGGCCCATCTTGTCTACACCAACTCAGCATCTTACCCAGGCTCTACCACCATAACCCCACATATTTACCCTGCAAATCCCCCTAACCTACACATTTTGGGACACTAGGAAGCAATTTAGCATGGCCAATCCACCTAGCCTGCACATCTTTCGACTGTGGGAGAAAACCGCAGCACCCAGAGGAAACCCATGCTGACACAGGGAGGACATACAAACTCCACACAGACAGTCACCCAAGGCCGGAATTGAACCCGGCTCCTTGATGTGTGAGGCAGCAGTACTAACTAATGTGCTACCGTGCCACCCAGACATGGCTGACATATGCATTAAACCAGCATCCCATCCAGCGACTGTCTACACTTCCCACTGCCTCGGCAAAGCAGCCAGCATAATTAAGGACCCCACGCATCCCAAACAATCTCTCTTCCGCTTTCTTCCGTTGGGAAAAAGATACAAAAGTCTGAGGTCACATACCAACCAACTCAAGAACAGCTTCTTCCCTGCTGCCATCAGATTTTTTAATGGACTTACCTCGCATTAAGCTGATCTTTCTCTACACCCTAGCTATGACTGTTACACTACATTCTGTACTCTCTCATTTCCTTCTCTATGAACGGTATACGTTGTCTGTATAGCGCACAAGAAGCAATACTTTTCACTGTATGTTAATACATGTGACAATAATAAATCAAATCAAATACTAACCCTCTAGAAGATTCACTCCCCTTGTAAACCTAACCCCAATTAGTTCTGTCCTAAAAGTTGATCTTCTAACCCTGACTGTTCAGAACCATCTGGTGACAAGTTGAAGCTTTTGTCACTTTGTTGTTGTACAGAAATTTCAAGTTACATTGACTCACCATATATATGAAACGTGTGTAGGTTTATGTATCCAATTATCTTGGCTTCGCTATCATATAGTTGCTACAATCTGATACAGCAAATCATATTTAAAGATTTTTTCAAGAGCTCTCCAGTTAAAGAGCTCCACACACCAAACTGTAAAAACAAATAAATGAGACAATAAAAAACCTGTTAAACTGACCACGTCACTGCAGGAGGTTACACAACATTAGAGGTCACATGGCATATATAGTCACGTGGAACACCTGACCTCGAGGTGGTCGTACACAAGTCTTTGGAGGTGGCAGGAAGGCCATTAGGAAGGAAAACAGGATCCTTCGCTTCATAAATAAAGCAAAACAAAGTTCCAGGGATAAAAGACTTTAGTTGCCTGAGGAGACTGGAAAAACAGGGTTGTTCTCCTTAAAGCAGATTAGGTTAAGCGAAGTTTTAAGAGAGAGACATTCAAAATTATGAAGGGTTTTGATAGCCTCCCCCACCCCCCGCATCTACTTTCCAGGAGGGTTGGTAACAAGAGAAAAGAGATTTAAAGCAATTGGCAAAAGCATCAAAGGTAACATGAGGAAAGAAAAGGCAAACAATGAGGAGTTACAATTTGGAATGAGATGCCTGAAAGAGCAGTAGCTGAGGCTTTCAAAAGGAAATTGGATAAATAGTTGATGGGCGGGGTTGGGGGTAGTCAGGCAGAAGCAGGGCAGTGGGCTAATTGGACAGCTCTTTTAGGAAACAGGCATAGATACGATGGGCCAAATAGCTTCTTTTTGTGAGATGTGATGACACTTTAACGGAGGCCACATGAAATGTAGCATAATGTTACTATAGTTCATTTTGCAAGTGTGCCTGTTACCTATCAGAAACAGCAATGTTATCCTCACTGTTGATGCAGTGATCTGAACCCTTCCCTGGTGAGTTGCAGCCTGCTAACACACTCCTGCTGTGTGTTATTCTATGGATCAAACACTTTTCAACCATCTGTTCTCTGCACTACATCAAGTATAAAGTGATCTGCAATGTAGCAAATTCTGTTCTTTTCACATGACTTTAATTACCACCCCACCACCTCCTGCCGAGTGCTGTTTCACATCTGCTGAGTTCAGCCCAAGTGTCCCTCACCGCAGTGCACTATGAGAAATAAATACCTTCACCCACACCTCAGCCTCCAGTGAACCGAGTCCAATGTTCCTCATTAGCTTTTTGCGGTGCTTAGGTAGCCTGACTCAGATGCCCATGAATACAGCCACGGGAGTTACTCGCATTCGATATGTCCAGTGAGATGTACCAAGTAATCATCTCTAGTTGCTGCACCAGCTGGGAATACAGCTTGACAGAATTCACACACTTGGGAGTTGAGGCTTGATTCCGAGTTCAGCGTGGTTCCATGTCCTACGAGGCAATCCTCGGCTAAACAATGAGGGCTCCATGAACTCTGCAGTCAATCAGAAGCATTAAACACTTAAATGGAACCAATTTCTGTCATCGTCTTAAAAATTTTTTCCCTTCGGAAGACCATGGATTTTCCAGCCCCATCTGTGGCCTGTTTTCCAGAAGCAGAGAGGCAGCTTACTGTTGGCCACTGGCGGGATATTCCGGTTCCACCAATCTCTACAGCACTTTGTGTGGCCTGTTGGGCTCGCCGAGGGAGAACCTGTCCCAGGGCGGGGTCGTGGTCACTACTGGTGGAACCAGGAGATCCCACCGATGGGAAGGGCTGGAAAATTCCAGTGAGTGCACAATGAATCAAGCTGCTTTCCATTAGTCACATTAGCCTGGCCACTAACCTCCAGTGAGTGGATAAATCAAATTCTTTACTGCAGGATATTCTGAGCTTTTTAGTTACCTTGATTATTTTACATTTGTTAATGAGCGGTCTTTCGTTTACAATGTGAAGATGGTGGAGTGGTGGTAATGTCGCAAGACTAGTAACCCAGATCTGCAGGCAAATGCTCTGGGGGCAATGGTTCAAATCCAACTGATGGAATTTAAATTCAATAAATTAAAGTATGGAATTGAAAGCTAGTCCCAGTAATGTTGACCATATAACTATCATTGATTGTTGGAAAAGCCTATCTGGTTCTACAATGTCCTTTAGGGAAGGAAATCTGCCATCCTTACCAGGTCTGGCCTACATGTGACTCCAGAGCCACAGCAATGTGGTTGGCTCTTAGCTACCCTCTGAAGTGACCTAGCAAGCCACTCAATTCAAGGGCAATTGGGGATGGGCAACAAATGCTGGGCTTTCATCCATTCACTTAAAGTTGAGAAAAGATGATTTCCAAGATGTACCAGGGTGGAGCTATATAGGGGAGTGAGGCACTTAGACAAGGGATGCTAGGATTTGGTAGCAGTGGGGTGGAAATTGTCGCATGATACAGCACATAAAGAGGCCATTTGACCCATCGTGTCTGTGCTGCTTCTTTGAAAGATGCCAGGATTTAGCATCAGTGCACTGGAAAAGTTTGGATTTGGCAGCATTTTAAACATACAATTTTGGTCCTCTTTGGCTGGGTGCTAAGATTGACAGTGCTTACTCTGATAAGTTGTGGTTTAAAATGGCAATTGGGGTCCGGTGTACTTCATACAATGTCAAATGACATATCACTGAATCAGGCAGGTATGCAGCCCCCAGTACTCAGCTCCTTTAGAAATGGCAAAGTGAGCCCTTGTCAGTTCCACCAGACAGTTCTCACCAAGTGGCTCAAATTCAAAACAACGCTTTTGCTTCACAAGTCATTTCTACTTTTTGCTGAACTTGGAGCTGATTGATGAGAGGAAGTGCTGGAAAATGGAACACTTTCCTACTGAATGTTAGCATCAAGGACTCTGTGGTGAGGTACAGCACAGCTACACACAGAAGCCTTTACATTGCACCAACACCATCACAGGAAAGTGACAGCTGAACCACTCACAGCAGCCATATGTGAGTGATCCTAGTCAATTAGTGCTGTGTTCTTGGTGGTTTTATGCTGTGCGCCTGCACCTACTAGGAGCTGTGTTTAAAACAGAATCATAGAACCCCTACAGTGCAGAAGGAGGCCATTTGGTTCATCAAGTCTGCACCAACTCTCCGACAGAGCATCTTTCCTAGGCCCTATCCCTGTAACCCGACATATTTATCCTGCTAATCCCCCTAACCTGCACATCTTTGGACACTAAGAGACAATTTAGCATGGCTAATCCACCTAACCTGCACATCTTTGGACACTAAGGGACAATTTAGCATGGCCAATCCACCTAACCCGCACATCTTTGGACACTAAGGGACAATTTAGCATGGCCAATCCACCTAACCTGCACACCTTTGGACACTAAGGGGCAATTTAGCATGGCCAATCCACCTAACCTGCACACCTTTGGACACTAAGGGGCAATTTAGCATGGCTAATCCACCTAACCTACCCATCTTTGGACACTAAGGGGCAATTTAGCATGGCCAATCCACCTAACCTGCACACCTTTGGACACTAAGGGGCAATTTAGCATGGCTAATCCACCTAACCTACCCATCTTTGGACACTAAGGGACAATTTAGCATGGCCAATCCACCTAACCTGCACACCTTTGGACACTAAGGGGCAATTTAGCATGGCTAATCCACCTAACCTACCCATCTTTGGACACTAAGGGACAATTTAGCATGGCCAATCCACCTAACCTGCACACCTTTGGACACTAAGGGGCAATTTAGCATGGCCAATCCACCTAACCCGCACATCTTTGGACACTAAGGGGCAATTTAGCATGGCCAATCCACCTAACCCGCTCATCTTTCGGACTGCGGGAGGAAACCCATGCAGACATGGGGAGAATGTGCAAACTCCACACAGATGGCCATCCAAGGCTGGAATCAAACCCAGGTCCCTGGTGCTGTGAGGCAGCAATGCTAACCACTGTGCCACCCCAGAATCATTTGAAAGTGCGCATCAATATTTAGCAGAGAAAATCGAATGTCAGTCTATGAAACCCAGGACCAGGAGTAAAAGGACAGTATGACATGCCTCTGAGCTTCAAATGGGCGGGCCTGATTTTTAATCCTGCTCAGTCCACAGGGTACAATTTCGTTGTTGAGTCATATGGTGTATCTTTGTCTTCTAGATGCTTTCAAAAGTACCAGATAGTCTTATATGTAAATCATTCATCGATATTTGAACAGTGTGACACCACCAAACAACATAAAAGGACAGTTGCCTACCTGTTGAGGCCCATTTATCTGTGAAGGGGTGAAAGGTTCAGGTGTAACAGATGCATAGTCTGTGGAATGACAGAGAACAGCTGAGTCCAAGCTCCTCGGTACTTGAACATTTTGAACATTGAAAGTGCCCAAGTACTCTTCCTCCCGAAAGGGGTAGGCCTGCCCCAAGAGTACCCTCTCATCCAGGAAGGACCCAGGAATATGCACAGTTGACTGTTCCAGTGCATTGCTGCCTATATTGAAGCTGTAAGTGCTTCTGTAGTCATGATACAAGTTGCTTGCAGAATCTTGAACAATCTTGTCAGCTGAAGTTGGAGGTTCTGGTAGGTGAATAGTGTTCCGGTGGGGTAATTTTTCCGGTTCACTGATTAAAAAGTTGTAATCGTCACTGGTTGGGGGAAACTTCACATCAAGTTTGGAACAGTCCTCAAGTTCCTTGTCATGGTTTCTGTCCACCATAACATCCTGAGAATCGACAGGAACATTGTAGGCAACTACCTGGAAGTTCTTCTTCTGTGGTCTGAGGAAGGGACCTTCAGATTGGTCTGGCTTCCCAGTGTCTGTGCACTGTATTGGCACAGTGAACGGCATATCTGAAAGAAAGCAAGGAGACTCTTGGGGAAAACAGGAAGAGTTTAATTAGAATGTACTTTGTATCTTAAAATGTCATATTAAAGACATGGAAACAGAAAATGGTGGACCTACAATGAAGGTCAGTCAGTGACTGAGAGAGAGAGAGATGGGTGGGTTAGAATGGCAATTGGGCCATCAGTTCTTGAATTATCGGTCCACACATACTGAGCATATTCTGATATCTTGCTGAAGTTACCATTATTCATGTGTGAACTTTGCTAGTGACATGGGTATCACTGCCAAACCTAACCATGTCCACATTCAACGTGCATGCTTTCTGGTGGGGATTGTTGGATGATGATCAAGACCAATTTTCCCTCTGAAATCCAGGGATACTGAAGCCAATTGTGACCACTTCTTCATCACTACAAGCATGAAGTTAGCTCCTAGCTTGGTCTATACCCTATTTATATATATATATGTAGTTGCGTGTTATCAATAAATACTTAATGTTCCACCGTACAAGATTCAAACCCTCTCAATGAGACCTACTGAATATCCAACATGTGGGCAGCGATGGAAAAACCCAAAACCTCTGAGAAGCTGAAACAGAAATTCAAAAGCTGGAAAACTAAAGGAGCAGCATTCTGGCCTGACTGATAGCACCTGAAGTGAAGACAAGGGGGGAGATTGCCTGAAAAAGCTGCAGAATTGGAAGCAGAAAAGTAGCTGAGGACGCCACAAAGTCTTGTGAAAGGTTCATTCTGAATGCCCACAGTGTGCCAAGTCAAAGGACCGGGTAGAGATTAGCAAAATAAAATTCAGTTCTAAGCCAGAACTAGTCTAAAGAGCTTCAGTGCTGTAAACCAGATCAGGGCAGCCCATTTCCGAAAGCATGTAGCCAGCTCAAGTTCAGAATTGGTTCTATACCATAGATCCCTATAGTACAGAAAGAGGCCGTTCGACCCATCGAATCTGTGCCGACCACAATCCCACCCAGGATCTCCTCAACCCCACACATTTGCCCTGCTAATTCCCCCTTACACTAAGGGGAAATTTAGCAGGGCCAATCAACCTAACCGGCACATCTTTAGACTATGGGAGGAAACTGGAACACCTGGAGGAAATCCATGTAGACGCAGGGAGAACATGCAAACTCCACACAGACAGTGACCCAAGCCAGGATTCGAACCAGAGTCCCTAGTATTGTGAGACAGCAGTGCTAACCACTGTGCTATTGTGCGGCTGAGCGCATTCTAAGAAAAAACAGAAACAGAAGATTTAAAAGCCTCTGCCAAAGCCAGGAATCGATTGTAAAATGCCCAAGCATCCTCCAATATCACAGAGAAGGCTCCAAATTATTGATTTGACAAATCCCTGAAAGAATTGAAAGCTCAGAAGTCAGGATCACCATCTCTGCAGGAGTTTGCCTAATTGTGACAAACACAGGAAGGTTCTTTGAAAAATCAGTTAATGCAGTGCCATCTTTAAACCCTGTACAGCATTTAAAGCCATACTCACCTGAACTTTAAAGCAACCATGGACAACAAATCAACATTACAAGCCAAACTGGACTGATTCAGGGGCCAGACCAAATGCAGAATTAGGGACTTCAATGGAAAAAAAAATTGTTAAAATACACGATAGTTCTGGATTAGATAAAAAAAAGCTAAAATAAGTGAGTACACTACTTTATTCAGTAGGTCCAATATCCAAAAGTAAAGTTTATTTATTAGTCACAAGTGTTACATTAACACTGCAATGAAGTTACTGTGAAATTCCCTGTGTTAACACACACCGGCACCTGTTCGGGTCAATGCATCTAACCAGCACATCTTTCAGACTGTGGGAGGAAACCAGAGCACCCGGAGGAAACCCACACAGACACAGGGGAAGCATGCAAACTCCACACAGACAGTGACCCAAGCCAGGAATCGAATCCGGTCCCTAGCGCTGTGAGGCAGCAGTGCTAACCACTGTGCCACCATGCCACCCAATGTCAAATTACATTATTGCAAGGCAAGGAATAAACAAATCTTCAGATAAATTTGATGAAGTTCTAAAATAATTCAACAATATTTTAATCTAAGAAGCAATAAAGTTTTTGAGCTAAATTCAACAAAACACATTCAACAGCCTGGCGAATTGTTGACTCTTTTATACATAAATTATACAGATTGGCTGATGGCAGTGAGTAAGGTGATCTTAAATCAGAACTCATAAGGGACAGATTTGTTTTTGGAGTGGCTTACGATACCCTCTCAGACATCTACAGGCCAAGGAAGATCCGACTTTAGAAAAGGCCATCCAAACAGTCAGACAGCCTGAAATCCACCAATAGCACCAATGTATTTTAATGGGGTGAAAGTAAACCATGGTACAGAGCAACCCCACTGCCCAGCCAGTGAAACAACAAAGGGGCAGATAGGCTCCAGGGAAGGCAGTCCCCAAACAGACCACAAGAGGGCGGGAAACCATGTCAGCACTCTTAAGTCAAATGACCTCACAGGCAACGCCCCCCGCAACCTCCGAAAATGGCAAAATATTTTTGAAGGCCTAAATAGCCTCCTTCTGTTCCTATGTTCCTCACTGAAAGCCAGTTTTGGAAGGGAAAAGAGAGCTTGCTTGTTAAGGAGTATACCTAGTTCTGTTGATCTCTTGTCAATTCTTGCATTACTTCACCATTTCGCAGCTGAATTAGAAAATCTTGCGACACATGCCAATCGATATTATGTTCCAAGTACTGTGTACTCTTCCTCTGAAATCCCATAGCATTTCTCCGTTCACAATTCCGGCCACACTTTATTGACTATGTCTTGTTAAATTTTTAAAAATGCGCATCTCCCATCCCACCATGAACTACACAATGGGAGACCAGTTGATCTAGGTTGAAAAAACTGCTCTTTACTCACCAATGGCTATTTCTCGATTCATAGTCAGCTCCTTGATAAGCTCTGCCTGCCTCACACACACAACTTTCAACCGTCTAAACTCCTGGTACAGCAGTCCAAATGCTTCTTCCATCTCCTTCGCACTAGTGGAAAGCAAAAGTTCAAATGTTAGCCAAGCAAATGCCACTTTGTGATGTCAGCTGATAAGTTAAGTCAGAATCTTTTAGAATGTCTAATTTCCCAACACATTTTCAGATTGATTTCTACTTCATTGAAAGAGCCAGATTTCCTGATCCACACAAAGGGCTGGCCCCATATAAGAACATAAGAACATAAGAAATAGGAGCAGGAGTAGGCCATCTAGCCCTTCGAGCCTGCCCCGCCATTCAATAAGGTCATGGCTGATCTGTCGTGGCTCAGTTCCACATTCCCGCCCTCTCCCCATAACCCTTAATCCCCTCTTTTATCAAAAACCCATCAACCCGCGTCTTAAAAATATTTAGTGAGGCAGCCTCCACCACTTCAACGGGCAGAGAATTCCAGAGATTCACCACCCTTTGAGTGAAGAAATTCTTCCTCAACTCTGTTCTAAACCGCCCCCCCTTTATCTTGAGGCTGTGCCCCCTAGTCCCACTGTCCTTTCTGAGCGGGAAGAGTCACTCCACCTCTATCCTATCCATCCCATTCATCATCTTATATGTCTCAATGAGATCTCCCCTCATTCTTCTAAACTCTAACGAGTACAAGCCTAGTTTATTCAGCCTCTCCTCATAGCTCAACCCCCTCAACTCCAGCATCAGCCTAGTAAACCTCCTCTGCACTCCCTCCAAGGCCAAAATATCCTTGCGTAAGTGCGGCGACCAAAACTGCACACGGTACTCCAGCTGCGGCCTCACCAATGCCCTATATAGCCGCAGCAAGACCTCCCTACTTTTATATGTCAATTGGTAAGTCAACACATGAATTTGGATGCTGAGGAAAATGCAAAGTGGCCTCACGACACACGACAGCGCAGTCGCTGAGCAGAAACTGCCAAGTTCCACACACATGAGGACGGCTTCAACCAGGATCTTGGGTTCATGTCACACTATCTGTAACCCCCATGACTTGCCTGGGCTTGCAAAATCTCCCTAACTGTCCTGTCGGGAGACAATACACATCTCTTTTACCTGTGCTTAACCCTCTCTCCACTCACATTGTCTGTTCCTTTAAGACTTGATTACTTATGAAGACTTGTGTTCCAACCATTATTTTATAAATTGAGTTTGTGTCTTGAGATGCCCTGTTTGTGAACAGAACTTCCACTCACCTGATGAAGGAGCAGTGCTCTGAAAGCAAGTGGCTTTAGACACCAAATAAACGTGTTGGACTTTAACCTGGTGTTGTGAGACTTCTTACTGCTGAGGAAAATCCCAGGTTTAGTAATTGGTTTGTGCTGATCCTACACAGGATGGCAAGATGAGTGAGACAATTGGCCTCATGTCTCTAGGCTAGGAAAGAGTGGGGGGCAAGTAATTGTCCTATTTCATAGAATTATAGAATCACTACAGTGGAGGAGGTGGCCATTTGGCCCATCGAGTCTGCAGCAACAACAATCCCACCCAGACCCTATCCCCGTAACCCCACATATTTACCCTACTAATCCTCCTGGCACTACAGGACAATTTTGCATGGCCAATAAACCTAACCCACACATCTTTCGGACTGGGAGGAAACCAGAGCACCCAGAGGAAACCCACGCAGACACAGGGAGAACATGCAGACTCCACACAGGCTGGAATTGAACCCAGGTTCCTGGCACTATGAGGCAGCAGTGCTAATCACTGTGCCACCATATTTGCAAAGCAGCTACCCTTTCTACTGAACAAACGTGTAGATTTGAGTTGGAAGAAAAGACACAAAAAGTATCCCCATAATAGTTGAAGAGGGAAAAGAGAAGGAGGAGCTTGAAATAATCACAATCACTAATGAAAGGTACTGAGAAAGCTTTTGGAACAAAAGGCTGACAAGTCACCTGGACCTGATGGCCTGCATCCTAGAGTCTTAAAAGAAGTGGCTGTAGAAGCAGTGGATGCATTGGAGGTAATCTTCCAAAATTCCCTTCTGGAAAGGTCCCAGGGGATTAGACAACCACAAGTGTGACACCTCTATTCAAGAAAAGAGGGAGACAGAAAGCAGGAAACTGTAGGCCTGTTCAGTTTAACATCTGTCATAGGGAAAATGATGCTAGAAACCATTGCCAAAGAGGTATAGCAGGCTGTTTAGAAAATCAATCAGGTTGAGTCAATATTGATTTGGGAAGGAGAATTAGAGCACTCTGAGAATGTAACAAGCAGGGTGGATAATGGGGAACCAGTAGATGTGATGTATTTGGATTTCCAAATGGTACTCAATTATGTCCCACATAAACAATTGCAACACAAGATAGAGCTCATGGTGTTGGGGGCTAATAGATTAGAACCATAGAATCCCTTCTGTGCAGAAGGAGGCCATTCAGTCTATCAAGCCTGCACCAACTACAATCCTACCTAGCCCCATCCCCGCAATCCCTCGCAATTTTCCTGCTAATTCTCTGACACTAATGGGCAAATTAGCATGGCCAATCAACCTAACTACTCACTTTTGGAGTGTGGGAGGAATCTGGAGCACCCAGAGGAAGAACGTGCAAATTCCATAGTCACCCAAGGCGGGAACTGAACCTGGGTCCCTATCACTGTGAGGCAGCAGCGCTAACCACTGTGCCACCATGCATGGCATGGATTGGGGATTGGTTAGCTAACAGGAAGCAGGTTAAATGGGTCATTTTCAGGTTGGCAAACTATGACCAGTGGACTGCCACAGAGATCAATGCCAGGACCTCACCTCTTTACCATCAATAGGCTTAGATGGACGGACTGAGTATATGGTATCTAAATTTGCTGATGACACAAAGATAGGCAGCAAAGTATCTTGTGAAGAGGACACAAATAGACTGCAAAGGGATATAGATCGGTTCAGTGAGTGTGGGAATACATGAACGTCCAATATGACAGGAAGAATGGAAAAGCCGAATATTATTTAAATGGAGAAAAACAGCAGAATGCTGCAGTACATTAATCATAAAAAGTCGGGATGCAGGTACAGTCGGTGACTGAGAAGGGAAACAGAATGTTGGCCTTTATTACAAGAAGAGTATAAAAATAGAGATGTTGCTGCAGCTGTACAGGGCCCTGGTGAGACCCTATCTTTTTTTAAGATTATTTATTAGTGTCACAGGTAGGCTTACGTTAACACTGCAGTGAAGTTACTGTGAAAATCCCCTAGTCGCCACACTCTGGCACCTGTTCGGGTATACTGAGGGAGAATTTAGCATAGCCAATCCACCTAACCAGCACATTTTTTGGACTGTGGGGGGGAAACCGGAGCACCCAGAGGAAACCCATGCAGACACGGGGAGAACGTGCACACAGACAGTGACCCAAGCCAGGAATCGAACCCAGGTTCCTCATGCTGTGAGGTAGCAGTGTTAACCACTGTATCACCATGCCTGTATATAGTTTTGGTCTCCTTACTTCAGGCAGGATATAAATGCATTAGAAGCAGTTCAGAGAAGGTTCATTCGATCGATCCCTGGGATGAAGAGGCTGTCTTATGAGGAAAGGTTGAGCAGGTTAGACCTATATTCATTGGGGTTTAGAAGAATATTTCCCCTTGGGGTGTAGAGTAAAAGGTTACCTCTAACCCCACTCTAACAATAGCTATTGAACATGTGCAGAAGGAGCTATGTAATAATAATGACCCATAGAAGAGAATGAGGGGAAACAGAGAGATGAGCAAGTGGGTCTGTCCGAGTGTTTTGTAATCTTGAGTATGTAAATAAAGGTTACTTTGAAAAAAGATCTTTGCCTCCAGCCAATCCAATGACAATAATAGATTGTGAGTTATGACAGCTGTAGCAAAGAGTAGGGTGGGAAGAGTCCCAAACTAGAGGTCACAGTTTTTAATAAAGACAGCAATGAGGAGGATTTTTTTCTCTCAGAAGGTTGCATTTTGAATTCTCTTCCACAGAGAGTACTGGAGACAGAGTCACTGGATATATTCAAGGCCGAGTTAGACAGATTTTTGGTTGACAAGGAAGTCAAGGGGAATGGGGGGAAGACAGGAATGTGGAGGCAAGGCTACAATCAGATCAGCTGTAATATTATCGAATGTGGAGCAGGCTTTTTCGTCTCCCCCAATCGTACTGGTACTGTTTTGACATTCTCATCCAATCAAAGTTGGCTTTCCCTCAATTAATTATCCCTGATTTTTCCTTCTCCTTTTCCATGGCCAACCTAAACGTTATGAAACAATGGCCGCTGTCCCCTAAGTGCTCTCCCACTGATACTTGATCCACTTGGGACAATTCATTCCCCAGAGCCAGGTTTAACTGTGTTTGACCTCTCATTGAACTGAAAACATACTGCCACAGAAAATGATCTTGAACACACTCCAGGAAATTTTGCCCCTCTTGTCCCTTTGCAGTATTCCTATCCCAGTCTATATTTGGCTAATTGAAGCCCCCCATTACAATTACTCTATAATTCTTGCACTGGTGTCATTTCTTTGCAAATCTGTTTCTCTGTATTCCTTCCATTAGTTGGTGGCCTATAAATAACACTGATCAAGGTTATTGAACCTTTTTCATTCCTTACCTCTAGCCAGAGAGATTCCACATTGACCCCTCTGGAACATCCTCACTCTCCAGTGCTTAATGCCATCTTTAATTAATACTCCCAACCCCCCCCACTTTTCTTCCTTTTCTGTCTCTCCTCAAAACCTTGTACCCAGGAATACTTAACAGCGATTCCTGCCCTTCTTTTTAGCCAGTTACAGCAATAATATTTTAATTCCATTAGTCAACCTGCACCTTTAGTTCACCAATCTTATTAAGCACATTCCATACAAGCACATTAACCCTGATTTAGGTCTATTGCACTTAGATTTTCAGAAGGCATTTGATGAGGTACCACATCAAAGTTACTGCAAAGAATCAAAGCTGATGGTGTAACATTGATTAGACAACTAAGAGGAAACAGTTGGCATAAATGGTTCTTTTTCTGGTGGGCAAGATGTAACAAACGCTGTGCCACAGGGATCAGTACTGGGGCCTCAACTTTTTACAATTTATATAAATGATTTGGATGAAGGGACCAAAGTTATGGTAGCTAAATTTGCTGATGACACAAAGATTGGTAGGAAAGTTAATTGTTAAAAGGAGATTACAAAGGGACACAAATAAGTTAAATGAATGAGCAAAGATCTCGAAGGTGGAGTATAACGTGAGTTGATGTGAAGTTGTCCATTTTAGCAGGAAGACTAAAAAATATATTATTGATAAGGCAAGGGATTGCAGAGCTCAGATTTAGATGGATCTGGGTGTCGTAGTGCATGAATCACAAAAGCTGGTATCCCGGTTTAGCAAGTAATTAGGAAAGCTAATAGAACATTATCATTTATTGCAAGAGGTTTTGAACACAAAACTAAAAAATTATGCTTCAGTTGTACAGGACACTGATGAGTCCACATCTGGAGTATTGATTTCAGTATTGATCACCTTATTTAAAGAGGAATATAAATTTGTCAGAGGCAGTTCAGAGAAGATTTACCCAGGAATGGGTGAATTGTCTTATGAGGAAAGGCTAGACAGGGTTGGCTTGTAGAAGACTAAGAAGTGACTTGATTGAAACGTACAAGATCCTGAGGGGTATTGACAGGGTGGATGCGGAGAGGATGATTCCCCCTGTCAAAAATCTAAAACTAGGGGGTCACTGTTTAAAAATAAGGGGTCATTCATTTAAGATGATGAGGAGAAATCTGTCGGGAGTCTTTAAAAACTTCTTCCTCAAAAGGCAGCGGAAGCAGGTTCTTTGAAGATTTTTAAGGCAGAGCTGGATAGATTGTTGATAAGGACGGGGGTGAAAGGTTATCAGGAACAAAGAGTTGAAGTTAAAATCAGATCAGTTTGATGAGCAACGGTGGAGCAGGCTCGAGGGACCTACTCTGGCCCCTAAATGCATATTCGGTAGAGATAATTACGGTGTCATGGAACTAATAGAGCAATGGGTTTTTTTAATTATCAACATAGGTAGCATCAGACAAGGACATTAATACCTAATAGTGCTTCTAGAACCTTCAATTCTTTCACAATAAGTATGCATTCAATTCCATCTTAAAGGAACTAAGTATTGCGAGGGCTTGAACTATCACCTCCTTACATGCTTGTCACAAGCACCCAGACAAGGTGATTTATTTGCATAACCGTGGCCTTGTGACATGACCGTGCATGTAAGTGTGACATGACCATGCTCTATTTTCTGTGTTGCCCACATTGTGTTGGTGGGCAGAAATGTGAAACACCCCACAGACCTGCTACTATCTAGCTTCTCTTCAGTGCTTTTGTTACAGATTAAGGCAGTATTTCCCAGCAGTTAGGAAATCAAAGTTCACTGACAGGGCCCAAAAAAAACTCAGTACATGATGTGCTGATCGCATCTGGCTGAAAAGTGCCTCTCTGTGGCTTTTTAAATGGTTTTCCCCTCATTACTCCTCTTGCTCTCCCTTATGATTAGGGAAGCACGGTAGCACAGTGGTGAGCATTACGGCCCTCATAGCTCCAGGGTCCCGGGTTCAATTCCTGGCTTGAGTCACTGTCTGTGTGGAGTTTGCACATTCTCCTCGTGTCTGCGTGAGTTTCCTCCAGGTGCTCCTGTTTCTTCCCACAGTCCAAAGATGTGTGGGTAAGGTGGATTGGCCATGCTAAATTGCCCCTTAGTGTCAGGGGGACTGGGTAGGGTGAGTGCATGGGTTTATGGAGATAGGGTCTGGGTGGGATTGTGGTTGGTGCAGACTTGATGGGCCGAATGGCCTCCTTTTGCATTGTAGGGATTCTATGAATATTGGACCAGGCTGCTCTACAGTACACAGTTTCTGCTGTCATCTCACCAAGTAGCAGGATGAACTGATTTGATCTCCAGCTTTATTTTTCCCCCTCGGGGCAGTTCAGTGTCCCAGTTTTTAATTCCCTTCTTTTTAAACCTCAGAGGCTTTATTTTCCAAAACACAGTTGTTCATACAGGATCTCCACAGAGTCTGAAGCCAAACAAAAGTCACAGCTGTTAGTGCAAATCCATCTCGCCCCTCCCCTGCAATTTGCAGTTGTTCAGATTGGTTCCTAGCAGTCAGGGTGTCAACACTGTGTTTCAGACTGTGAGAGTCTCAATCAGCAGCCATGTAACTGAGGACTGCAGGCACCACAAAATTAGTTAATTTATGCTGGAAAGTGATAGGCTGCACCTATCATATGACACCCGGGGGCAGCTGGGGAGATTGTCATTCACTTTGAACCTCTATTCTCTCACCATTTCTCTGATTCACTCTACCTGTTCTCTCGATTTCCCTTTCTCTGCTCCCAGCCCATGCTTTTGCAGAAGACAACTGTCTTCTGGATAGTGGGATAGACACCCACTACCTAATCAGCGTTCCAAACAGCAGCTTCTGACAGGAAGGCCAGAGCAGACAACCATCTCCTTGCTATTTCTGTCATGTACAAGTCTCTCTGCCTGAAATACACAACCTTCAGGCTTGATCAAAGCTCGTCCTCCAATCTCAGCTAGAATGACCCATCAGACTACTCATTAGGTTTCTGAAGCAAAGCCCAGGCCATGTACCAGAGAATGACTGGTGCAAAAGCAAAATACTGAGTCCATCAGAAAGTGGTCTGCATATTATATCCTATAGGTGCTTCAGGAAAAGGAGAATGTGGATCCTGTCGGATAGTTCCCTGTGCAGACTGAGCAGTCATTAGGCCCCATTCCTCATCACCAAAACTTTCAAACAAGCACCAAGGTAGTGAGAAAGGCCCTCCCCATCAGAACCTTTTATTTATTTGTCACAAGTAATGCTTACATTAACACTGCAATGAAGTTACTGCAAAAATCCCACTCTAATGCCTGTTCAGGTACACTAAGGGACAATTTAGCATGGCCAATCCACCTAACCAGCACATCTTTCAGACTGCAGGAGGAAACTGGAGCAGACACAGGGAGAATGTACAAACTCCACACAGACAGTGACCCAAGCTAGAAATCAAACGCAGGTCCCTCGCACTGTGAGGCAGCGATGCTAATGACTGAGCCACTATGCCGCCCCTACACGCCCAGAGTCTCACCCCAACCTACAGGTTGCCCTCGAGGTGACTGTGGTGGGGAGAGACCGTTGTCCACCTCTTTGTGGAATGTGCCTTTGCAAAGAGGGTCTGGAGAGAGATGCAGTGGTATTTGTCAAAGTTCATCCTGAGCATCTCCGTGATACAGGACTCTGTGCTCTACGGGCCGTTCCCAGGGATGGGGACCCTGTGCTCTACGGGCCGTTCCCGGGGACGGGGACTCTGTGCTCTACGGGCCGTTCCCAGGGACGGGGACTCTGTGCTCTACGGGCCGTTCGCAGGGACGGGGACTCTGTGCTCTACGGGCCGTTCCCGGGGACGGGGACTCTGTGCTCTACGGGCCGTTCCCGGGGACGGGGACTCTGTGCTCTACGGGCCGTTCGCAGGGACGGGGACTCTGTGCTCTACGGGCCGTTCCCGGGGACGGGGACTCTGTGCTCTACGGGCTGTTCCCAGGGACGGGGACTCTGTGCTCTACGGGCCGTTCGCAGGGACGGGGACTCTGTGCTCTACGGGCCGTTCCCGGGGACGGGGACTCTGTGCTCTACGGGCTGTTCCCGGGGATGGGGACTCTGTGCTCTACGGGCTGTTCCCGGGGATGGGGACTCTGTGCTCTACGGGCCGTTCCCAGGGACGGGGACTCTGTGCTCTACGGGCTGTTCCCGGGGACGGGGACTCTGTGCTCTACGGGCCGTTCCCGGGGACGGGGACTCTGTGCTCTACGGGCCGTTCCCGGGGACAGGGACTCTGTGCTCTACGGGCCGTTCCCGGGGACGGGGACTCTGTGCTCTACGGGCTGTTCCCGGGGACGGGGACTCTGTGCTCTACGGGCTGTTCCC
This sequence comes from Carcharhinus amblyrhynchos, assembly GCF_965287045.1. Classification (NCBI taxonomy): domain Eukaryota; kingdom Metazoa; phylum Chordata; class Chondrichthyes; order Carcharhiniformes; family Carcharhinidae; genus Carcharhinus; species Carcharhinus amblyrhynchos. Next base: position 10,150,424 of record NC_137359.1, on the reverse strand, counting down.
GGGGACGGGGACTCTGTGCTCTACGGGCCGTTCCCAGGGACGGGGTCTCTGTGCTCTACGGGCCGTTCGCAGGGACGGGGACTCTGTGCTCTACGGGCCGTTCCCAGGGACAGGGACTCTGTGCTCTACGGGCTGTTCCCAGGGACAGGGACTCTGTGCTCTACGGGCCGTTCCCAGGGACGGGGACTCTGTGCTCTACGGGCCGTTCCCGGGGACGGGGACTCTGTGCTCTACGGGCCGTTCCCAGGGACGGGGACTCTGTGCTCTACGGGCTGTTCCCGGGGACGGGGACTCTGTGCTCTACGGGCCGTTCCCGGGGACGGGGACTCTGTGCTGTACGGGCCATTCCCAGGGACGGTGATTCTGTGCTCTACGGGCTGTTCCCAGGGACACACACCGAGATAAACATCAGCTGTTGTTGGAGAATCATCAAATCAGTGAAAGGCTCTCTTTGGTCTGCCTGAAACCTGTTGATCTTCCAGTGCAAAGAATTGTCCCCAACCAAGTGTTGCAGACTGGCACATTCCTAGGTCCAGGACTACGTGCTGAGGGATGCACTAAAATGTGGGGCAGCTGTCGCAGAGGCACAATGGGGAAAGGTCGCTGTTTAAGACGATTCAGCCCTAGAACTGAGAGGAGGGGAACTGTATAGACCCCCTCAGACAGTATGGCTCACATTGAATGTATACAGTGAATATCACATGTACCACAATTGTATCTCAGAATGCAACCTGATCTGTGTAGACAACTTAAGATACCATTGCACCATTTGTAAGGACCACTATAAAATGTCTATAATGTTCTTTTAACTGTATTGCAACATGATGTATGTAAGAAACCTGAATATTATTGCACTGTGTGAGATGGCCACTTTGAAATGTCTGTCATCTTCTTTCAGATATTTTACGAATATAGCTCGCAAAAACAAAATACTGCAAATGCTGGAATTTGACATGAGAACAGGAAATGCTGGGTATACGCAGCAGGTCAGGCTACATCTTTGGAGAGAGAAACAGAGTTAATGTCTCAGGTCAAGGACCTTTCATTTGAACAGAATGAATAACCTTGGAATCTTTGTCCAGCAGGAAACACTATAAAGACCTGACTAACAGATGATAAGACGACAAGCAGATGGTCCAACAAGGGAAAAAGGCCGAACAGGTGTTCCAGTTGCCAATGAGGGAGCATTTTAATGATTGCGATCACAACACAGTACAATGCAAGTTTGTTATGGAAAATGGAAAAGATTGTCTGCAAAAAAACTGTTTTGGATTGGGAGGGGAAGGCAGGTTTTATGAAAATAAGATAGGATATGGCCAAAGTAGACTGGGAACAGCTTCTTGTGGGAAAATCTACAGCAGTGCAGTTGAAGGCATTCAAAAAGGAAATGGGGAGAGCATAGGCCCAATATATTCCCTTCAGGGTGAAATGTAACAGCAACAAGCCAAGATCCCTGGATGTCTAGGAATAGTAAAAAGTCTGACAACACCAGGTTTTAGTCCAACCGATTTATTTGATAGTAAACGCACAAGCTTTCGGATTACTGATCTGTAAACATTCTGTGCTTTATATGCTCTGTCTGAGGCCAGAACTCTCCATTCACCTGACGAAGGGACTAACCCGAAAGCCTGTGCGTTTACGATCAAATAAATCGGTTGGACTAAAACCTGGTGTTGTCAGACTTTTTACTGTGTTTACCCCAGTCCAACGCCGGCACATCCACATCATGTCTAGGAATATTCAGGACTGGATAAAAAGAATAAAAAAGAGGCTTTTCACAGTTACAAAGGGAGCTAATCAGCAGAGGCCATAGTGGAGCATAGAAAGTGCAGAGGGAAACTCAAGAAAGATATTAGAAGAGCAAAGAGGGAGCATGAAAAAACACTGGTAGGTAAGATTAGGAAGAATCCTAAAATGTTCTATAAGCGTACTAAGAGGAAGTGGATAACCAGGAAAAGAGTAGGGCCCATTAGGAACCAAGGGGGCAATCTGTGCTTGAAGATGGAGGACCTTGGTAGGGTGTTAAACGGATACTTCACATCTGCCTTCACTCAAGAGAAGGAAGGTGTGCGTAGGTACATAATTCAGGGAGAGGGGCTGTGAGGTTCTTGAATAGTTTGACATTGGGAGTGAGGAGATATTGGAGATTTCGGTGGGTTTAAAAGTGGACAAATCCCCAGGTCCTGATGAGTTGCATCACTAGCTGCTGTGGGAGGCAAGGAAGGAAATTACAGGGGCTCTGCTCCAAATTTTTTATTCTTCTCTGATCACAGGGGAGTTGCCAGAGGCTTGGAGGACAGCTAATGTGATTCTACTTTTCAAGAAGGGTGGTAGAGATAAACCAGGGAATCACAGACCAATGAAACTCACATCAGTGGTAGGGAAACTATTGGAGGAAATTCTGAAGGACAAAATTAATCTACACTTGGAGAGGTAAATTTTGATCAGGGATAGTCAGCACGGATTTGTCAGAGGGAGTTCTTGCCTAACAAATTTGACTTAATGTTTTGAGGAGGTGATCAGGTTTGTAAATGAGGGTAGCGCAGTTGATGTCTTTTATATGGATTTCAGCAAGATCCTACATGGGAGACTGATAAAGAAGGTAAATGCATCTTATCCAGGATAACTTGGCAATTTGGATCTGAAACTAGCTTAGTGGTAAGAGATAGAGAGAGGTGAAAGGAGGCTGTTTGTGTGACTGGAGACCGGTGTCCAGTGGCATACCACAAGGATCAGTGTTAGGTCCCTTTATTGTTTATTTATTTATTGTCTCTTTATTTATTCAATGAATGGCAGGACACTAGGAAACTCAGAGAAACAGAGGGATCTGGGGGCGCTAGTCCACAGATCTCTGAAAGTGGCAGGACAGGTTAATAGGGTAGTTAAGAAGGCATACTGAACACTTGCCTTTATCAGTCTTGGTATAGATTATAGGAGCAGGGAAGTTATGTTGGAGCTGTACAAAACTTTGGTTAGGCCACAGCAGAAGTACTGTGTGCGATGTGGTGGCCTCAGTATAGGAAGGATGTGATTGCACTGGAGAGGGTACAGAGGAGATTCACCAGGATGTTGCCTGGAATGGGACATTTGAGCTATGAAGGGAAGCTGGATAGGCTGGGTTTGTTTTCTTTAGAGCAGAGAAGGCTGAAGGGGAACCTGATTGAGGTTATGGGGAGTACAGACAGGGTGGATAGGAAACAGCTGTTCCCATTAGTTGATGGGTCAATAATGAGGGGGGGGGCATAATTTTAAAGTGAGGGGGCAGGAGGTTTAGGGGGGATTTGAGGAAAAGTCTTTTTCGCCCAGAAGGTGGTGGGAGTCTGGAATACACTGCCTGGGAGGATAGTAGAGGTGGGAAACCTCACAACTTTAAAACATATGTGGATGAGCACCTGAAATGTTATAATAATCAAGGCTCTGGGTCAAGTCCTGGAAAGTGGGATTAGTATAGATTTAATGTTGTTTTGTTGGTGCAGACTTGATGGTCCGAAGGGCCTCTTCTGTGCTGAATGACTCTATGGAAGGTGGCTAGTACCAATGGCAGCGTGCCCCAGCATGAATAAAGGCCTTTGGGACAAACTGGAAAGAAAATGGAAGTGGTTTTAAGTATCGATAAATTTAGTGTTTCCACAGGAGTACAAAAGAACTGTTTGACCTACTACTCTTCAAAGAGTGCAAAAACGAAAGTGAATCCTTTTTGTCGCATGTATCTTTTCTCTGGTCTCACCATCTCCCTCACCTTCCCCAACACTCCTGCTAAGTGCTCTTTGTGCTGACAGTAACAGATAATGCCTTACTAAAATTACCAGGCCACAGTACAGAGGCATTACAATAGCTCATATTAGGATACTCTTCACCCACACTCCTTCCAGTTTCAGTCAACCAAGTGGGTTTGTGTAAAACAGAAGTAAAACAAAACAAATTAAACAGATATTCAACCAAAAATAAAAATACATGATCAGAATTTCCTGTATTTTTGAAAGATAAGTTAGAAACCTTCTCAGAAACTCCAGTCCCATTGGGTTAACGAGTGCCTTAAAATAGCACCAAAAGGGATTTGTCCAAATGGGTCCCATTGGAAACGATACATAGCAACAGCAATAGAGACAAACTTTTTTTTGAACACCCACCATAGTAAATTATTATTCTATTACAAAAGAAACATTTCTTCTGAGACTGTTGAAGCCATATAGTGAAGTGACACAGTGCACCTGTTCAGGTTTGTGGGTAGAGAAGGAGGAAACGAGTGACTAGATTTCTTTCACAAGCCTTCCATTCCCTGGTGTCATAGAATCAGAGAATGGTTACAGCACAGGAGAAGGCCGTATGGCCAGCTTTGTGGAAGAGAAACTTACCTAGTCCCACTCCCCCACCTTTTCCCCACAGCCATGCTTTTTTTTCTTTTCAAACGATTCTCTGAGTCTGCCTCCATGTCACTTTCAGGCAGATCCTAACCACAAGTTTTTCTTCATAGCATTGTTGCTTCCTTTGCCAATCACCTCAAATCAGTGTCATCTGGTTCTCAGTCCTTCCTCCAATGGGACCAATTTCTCCAGATCTACTCTGTCCCCAATCTTTCATGATATTGAAAAATCTCTTAGATCTTCCCTTCTCCAAGGAAAACAGTCCCAGCTTCTCTCACCTGTCTTCCTAACTGAGTGGAATTGGTGGGGATCTAAATCTGATTTTCTGACAAGCTCTTTATTCTCACCAGACCTAGCTTTAATAGTATTTGGATCATCAACGGAAATAATTATGATTCACAGTAAAATAACAGCAAAACTGGCTCTAACATTTCTCGTTCCCAAATGTTCATTCATTCAAGAATGCTTAGCAGGTGTTAACAAACAAAAGCATGCTGGCGTACTTATCTTCACAAACTTACTGGATTCCTCCTGCCATCTCCTCGTTGGCGATTCTCAGGCCTGAAATTGGCTGTCTTCACATCAGCTCCCTGTCTAATGTATCAATTTCACTTTATTCGTTCAGAATTTTTATTAGAAACATACATGTTGACTTCTGGTTTCAGTGGGACTTTCCCAGCAGTTGTGGCAAACAGCGGTAAAGTTGGTGGAACAGGAAACGTTGAGCTCTGTTCTGTTTTCATTTTGAATCACCCTCTTTTATTTCTCCCCAATTCTTCTTCTTGTCAAACATTCACTGGAAACCTGACCAATTGTTTTCTGATGCGGTATGCCTTTCATAGCTTATAGTCACCCTGGGTTCACTTTCAGACTCAGGCTATGGAACTTTCTCTCACACACCAGAGTCAGCTTTGCTTATTCCAATAATATCAAGCACAATTTAAAAAAGATTATGGCCCAAATTTTGTAGGAATTGAATAGCGAGAGGCCCATTTGTTGTATTCTGGCTATACAGTGCCTCAATTTAACATTTTATTGAAAATCAGCACCTTTGACAAGGCAGCACTTCCCAGATTAAAATAAAATACTGCGGATTCTGGAATCTGAAACAAAAACAGAAAATGCTGGAAAATCTCAGCAGGTCTAACAGCATCTGTGATGAGAGAATAGACCAAATGTTTCGAGTCTGGATGTCCCTTCGTCAGAACACAACTGTTCTGATAAAGGGTCATCGCGACTCGAAACAGTGACAGCACTCCCTAGTGCTGTCCCTGCCTTTGACAATGCAGCACTCCCTCCCCAGTGCTGTCCCTGCCTTTGACAATGCAGCACTCCCTCCCCAGTGCTGTCTTGGCCATTGACGAGGCAGCACTCCCTCCCCAGTGCTATCTTGGCCATTGAACATAAGAACATAAGAAATAGGAGCAGGAGTAGGCCATCTAGCCCTTCAAGCCTACCCTGCCATTCAATAACATCATGGCTGATCTGAAGTGGATCAGTTCCACTTTCCCACTTTCTCCCCATAACCCTTAATTCCCTTGTCTATCAGAAACCTATCTACCCGTAACTTAAATATATTCAGCAAGGTAGCCTCCACCACTTCAACGGGCAGAGAATTCCAGAGATTCACCACCCTTTGAGTGAAGAAATTCCTCAACTCCGTTCTAAACTGCCCCCCCTTATCTTGAGGCTGTGCCCTCTAGTCCTGCTATCCTTTCTATGCAGGAAGAATCTCTCTACCTCTACCCTATCCATCCCCTTCATTATCTTATACGTCTCTATAAGATCCCCCCTCATCCTTCTAAACTCCAACGAGTACAGACCCAGTCTATTTAGTCTCTTCATAGTCCAACCCCCTCATCTCCGGTATCAGCCTAGTGAACCTCCTCTGCACTCCCTCCAAGGCATAAATTTACTTGCGCAAGTGCGGCGACCAAAACTGCACACAGTATCCAGCTGCGGCCTCACCAGTGCCCTGTACAGTTGCAGCAAGACCTCCCTGCTTTTATATTCTATCCCCCTCGCTGTAAAGGCCAGCATCCCATTCGCCTTCTTGATCACCTGCTGCACCTGCAGACTGGGTTTTTGCGACTCATGCCCCAGGTCCCTCTGCACCGTAGCATGCTGCAGCTTTTCGCCCTTTAAATAGTAATCCCTCCTACTATTATTTCTGTCAAAGTGGATAACCTCACACTTGCTAACATTATACTCCATCTGCCAGGTCCTCATCCACTTGCTCAGCCTATCCAGATCCCTCTGCAGACTTTCCACACCCTCCACGCAATTTGCTTTACCACTCATCTTCGTGTCATCAGCAAATTTCGTCACCCTACACACAGCCCCCTCCTCCAGATCATCAGTAAATAGCTGAGGCCCCAGCACCGATCCCTGCGGCACTCCACTAGTCACCAACTGCCAATCAGAATAGCACCCATTGATACCAACTCTCTGCTTCCTATTAGACAGCCAATCCTCTATCCACACTAATACCTTACCCACAACTCGGTGCACCCTAACCTTCTGTAGCAACCTTTTATGAGGCACCTTATCAAACGCCTTTTGAAAATCTAAAAACACCACATCCACCGGTTCCCCTCTGACTACCGTGCTAGTCACATCCTCATAGAAATCCAATAAATTTGTCAAACACGACTTCCCCTTAACGAATCCATGCCGTGTCTGCTCTATCAAACCATTCCTTTCTAGGTGCCTCGCTATTTCTTCTTTGATGACGGATTCAAGTATTTTTCCAACTACAGACGTTAAACTAACCAGCCTATAATTCCCTGCCTTTTGTCTGCTACCTTTTTTAAACAGCGGCGTAACATTAGCCATTTTCCAATCTCCCAGTACTTCCCCGGAATCCAGCAAATTTTGGTAAATAATCAGTAAGGCGTCTACTATCACCTCTGCCATTTCTTTCAGAACCCTGGGATACATTCCATCCGGTCCTGGGAATTTGTCCACCTTCAGTCCCATTAGTCTATCAAGCAGTACCTCTCTAGTGACAGTAATCGCATTCGGGCCCTCAACTCCTACCATCCTTCTATTTTTAATATCCGGCAAACTATTCGCATCCTCCTCCGTGAAGACCAAGGCAAAAAACTTATTTAAGGCCTCAGCCATTTCCTCATCTCCCACCACTAAATCCCCCCTCTCATCCTCTAAGGGTCCAACATTCACTCTAGCCAGCCTCCTCTTCTTTATATATTTGTAAAAACTCTTACTGTCCTTTTTTATATTTAATGCTAGTTTAGCTTCATAGTCTATCCTTCCTTTCTTTATCAACTTCTTAGTCATTCTTTGTTGATTTTTAAACCTTTCCCAATCTTCTACTCGCCCACCACTTTTAGCCACTCTGAACACATCAGCTCTTAATTTAATACTCTCCTTTATTTCCTTCGATAACCACGGCTGGTTATCCCTTCTCCTACATTCCTTCTTTACCATTGGAATAAATTTCTGCTGAGTACCGGTAAAGATCTCCTTAAAAATCCTCCACTGTTCCTCAGCAGTCCTACCGACCAATCTGCGCCCCCAATCTAGATTTGCCAATTCCTCTCTCATCCTATCATACTCCCCTCTGTTCAAACAGAGGACACAGGTTCGGGACCCTACTTTCTCATCCTCCATCTGCATCAGAAACTCAACCATACAATGATCGCTCATCCCTAGAGGATCCCTCACAATAAGATCCCTAATTCTTCCTGCCGCGTTACACAACACCAGATCTAAGATAGCTCGCTCCCTCGTATGCTGCATACCTCCATTGATGAGGCAGCTCCCGCCCCAGTGCTCCCTCCATTGACGAGGCAGCACTCCCTCCCCAGTGCTCTCTTGGCCATTGACAATGTAGCACTCCCCTACTGCTGTCCTGGCCTTTGACAATGCAGCACTCCCCCAGTGTTGTCCCAGCCTTGTCAAAGCAGCACTCCCCCAGTGCTGTCCTGGCCTTTGACAATGCAGCACTCCCCCAGTGCTATCCTGGCCTTTGACAATGCAGCACTCCCTCCCCCAGTGCTATTTTGGCCTTTGACAATGCAGCACTCCCTCCCCCAGTGCTATCCTGGCCTTTGACAACGCAGCACTCCCTCCCCCAGTGCTATCCTGGCCTTTGACAATGCAGCACTCCCTCCCCCAGTGCTATTTTGGCCTTTGACAATGCAGCACTCTCCCAGTGCTATTCTGGCCTTTGACAATGCAGCACTCCCTCTCCCAGTGCTGTCCTGGCCTTTGACAATGCAGTTTCCCTCCCCCGTGCTATTCTGGCCTTTGACAATGCAGTTTCCCTCCCCCAGTGCTATCCTGGCCTTTGACAATGCAGCACTCCCTCTCCCAGTGCTATCCTGGCCTTTGACAATGCAGTTTCCCTCCCCCAGTGCTATCCTGGCCTTTGACAATGCAGCACTCCCTCCCCCAGTGCTATCCTGGCCTTTGACAATGCAGCACTCCCTCCCCCAGTGCTATCCTGGCCTTTGACAATGCAGCACTCCCCCAGTGCTATCCTGGGGGAGTATCAGCCCAGATTATAGATAAAAGCAAAAGATTATAGGCTCTATTTTAGAAGCTGGTAGAGCCCATTTTTAAATATACAGTATGGATATCAATGGAGTCAGCAGGCCCAATACAATTTTAGCTAGGTGAGGAAGACAGGCCAACCCTGAGGGAAGCTGATGGGGCAAGAGAATACTTTTCAATTTTGACACCTAGATTCACCATTATTCACTTCCAAGACAAGTATAGCAAGACTGTGAAATGTTTACTCTCCTCTGTCCCAACAATAGGACTTCACCTCTCAACGTGATGTCACACCAATGCAGACATGAAGATACTACATTTTAAAAAATGATTCATTTTAAAATGGACCCTGATGAACTGTAAATTGGCTACTAAGGGGTTACGTGACTTTCGCGACTTTCGCAACTTCAGCAGCCTAGCAAGCTTTCTGGAAAGTTTCAAATTGGATTATAATGGGCAGGAATTTCCCTTGAGTGGAGATGCCTAAATTGGACTCTTCAATGGAATTTCACACCTGATATTGTCAATGCTTACTCTAAAACACAAGGATAATAAACTCGCAGACTCTCTGAATCCAGATTTACTGTGTATCAAAGGAGGGCCATCAAGACAGAGTATCCTCAGTGAAGTGCTAAAGACCACCATCTACTTTCTATTGTAAATCAATGGCTTTCGACTGTGTGGCAAATTCCTTCTTCACTATGAGTGACCATCATTTTCTGTTCATTGTGGGACAACGGCCATTCATCACATGATTAAAATTGCCTCTTGATTACGAAATCCTTTTATCCAAAAACTGAGAGACTGGGCAGTCTGTAGAAAGACTGTGCCATCTTGCCTTTCCTGTGAGGTTTAAAGTCTTTTAAAAGCCTTCTCCAACCTGTTTCGAACAACACTTGAGCTTGTCTGTTCGAAATTGGACCTCGGACTACATCGGGCATCAGAGTGTCTACATGATCTGCTGAACAACTTATACTCCGGGATTGACCCCAGCCATCTTACCCAACTTTCAATTCGAAGTCGGAAAAGCTTCCTCCTTCACTGGCATTTCAAAGAAGTATGAACTGCTAATAATTATGGTTTAATATTTGTACAAAGGTGCTACTGTCTTTAATTGTATTTGTCTTGAGTGTGTGTTGCGTGATTGACATAGCAAACAATCAATCTGAAGTAAAGGTGTGATAAAAATACATTCATGCAGTCTTGGCTGGAGTCAAACCTGTTCTTTCCCTTCTGGGACTAGTGAGCTAACTCACTGCACCATTCAGTCCATCTGAATTATCTGTGTCTGATGATATCAACTGTGATATCACCAGCAAAACTGCAAGAAACTAAAAAGAGTTGTGAACATAGCCCAGTCCATCATGCAGCCCAATCCATCACGCAAACCAGCCTCCCATCCATTGACTCTACACTTCCCGCTACCTCGGAAACACAGCCAGCATAATTAAGGACCCCACACACCCCGGACATTCTCTCTTCCACCTTCTTCTGTTGGGAAAAAAATACAAAAGTCTGAGGTCACATACCAACCAACTCAAGAACAGCTTCTTCCCTGTTGCCATCAGACTTTTGAATGGACCTACCGTATATTAAGTTGATCTTTCTTTACACCCTTGCTATGACTGTAACACTGCATTCTGCACCTTCTCCTTACCTTTTCCCCTATATATTCCATGAACAGTATGGTTTGTCTGTATAGCACAAGAAACAATACTTCTGTATTCAAATACATCTGACAACAATAAATCAAATCAAAGCAATTGTATATTTTTCAAGTGCAAAGATGCACTTTCACAGACTTCATTAGTGAACACAAAGGTAGTTATTTATAAGAACTGCATAGCAACCTCATAGCTATAGCTAGCTCCCAAAATATCTCTTTGCCTTTGGAGCTTCTCTCACCATGGCGTGATTCCACACTCAAGTCCCAATTGGTCACACAAGCCATGTGACCCTTACTCTGCTGTGTTGCCCTTAAAGAGACAATCACCACAGTCAGTAACTGACTGTAAACTTTAAAGGGATAATTGACTTTGAGCAATTGTGTAAAACAGGCAATATTGATTCAGCCACTAATTATATATCTCTGAGTCAATGATTGATATGGATCCGACCTGCACGGAATCGACAGACTCCTCCAAAACAATTTCCCCAATGATGTCCATGAGAATTCACTGCAAGGATAGAAAAAAAACAGAAAGATTCAGACAAAAAGAATGTTGAAAAGTTAAATCCAATCACAAGACTCCTCCTTTAACTTCAGTGAGGATACGTGGTTAAACTCTGGCTTGTTGTGTCAGATAAGCAACACACACATTTGTCATCTTGCAACCACAGACTGATAGCAGTATTTTTCCCATGTGATTTTATTTTCACAGTAAACTAACTGTTTTAAAAAAAGTATACATGCTGCTTTGGTGGTTAAATGGCAGCTGGTTCAAGACTGTGATTCAACCAAGCAGTTCTGATAACAACATCATAAGCCACAAAAGTCACAATAGAGTTGAAGTGTAGAGAGATAGTCAAAACGGTCAAATGCTCTGACAAACACAATGGTCCTGATTTTACCGACACGCTTGCCCGAAGCTCGCAGAACAGCATTCTCCTTTGGCCTCGGGCATGATCTTGCGAGCCTCAGGTGGGTGTGCCGGTAACATTCTGTCCAATAGCTCTGACACTGCTGGGGCCATGGATTGGTCATCTTGTCAGAGTTGTGTTGCCTGTTAGTTCAGTTGATATCCTAAAGTTCACATTATTGTCCTCAGCTTTCAGGAAAAATCTTTATTGAACTCAATTTTCCACTTGTTATATGTGGTTCAATGATTCTGACCAATGAAACTAAGCTTGCTGAATACCTTCTTCACCACTCTGTCCACCTGTGATTCCACTTTCAAGGAGGTATGAACATGTACCCCAAGATCTCCTTGTTCTATAACTCTCCCCAAAGCCCTACCATTAACTGAGGAAGTCCTGCCCTGGTTCGCTCTACCAAAATGCATCACCTCGCATTTGTCTCAATTAAACTCCATCTGCCATTCGTCAGCCCACTTGGTGAATGGGCCCAATTGATCAAGATCCAGTTGCAATCCTAGATAACCTTCTTCACTGTCTTGGTGCCATCTGCAAACTTACTAACAATTTGTGAAGGCTTGCTGACATACTTGCCCAGTGTCACTGAACTACAACTTCCCTTCGTACCTCTTAGGGATGGGAGAAATAATCATCTTCGATCACTATCCAGTTACTCCTGTTGGAAAGTGGGTATGTAAATGTCACAGAGGGACAGGGTTCAGATAGACTGTGATGCCTCCCACAGTTGAATTGCCAGGCTATTTAGCTCACCCTTATGGCCATTTAGCCAAGGGCACCCAGAACTCACAGAACCCATAGCATCCAGTGCATCTTGAGAAGCCCAGGCTGGGGAAAGAGAAACTGGAGTTGAAAAAAAGCATCCAACAATCTTCCAAGGTTCCTGATCTGGAGCAAGCCTTTTTTTTTGCTCAGTCAATAAGTTTTAAAAATCTGTTCACAAGCCTGTCTTGGTGTTTGAGAGATAACTGCTTCATTTTGGAGCTGTACAAATCAGGAAGGTCCCAGGGTATCTCTGGCGTTTAGCTGGCCAATTGGGGAAACCACAATTGTCTCAATTAGCAAGGGGAAAATACAGTTAAATTTCCCACTCTAAAGTGAATCCTTGCTGGATGTGCATCTGTGTGGACACCAGAATCAAGCTTGGTTGAGAAGTTTCACTCAACCCTGTGTAGTCAAATGGCCCCTTAACACTCCCACACGAATGATGATCATTTGGATGAGGTTCCAGAGGGCATAAAACTTCAGAAGGACCTTCCAGAACAGAATAGGAAAATTGTAAAACAAAAGACTGAGAAGGAAAAAAAGAACAAGATCTGTTTGTTACGTGTGTCTGTTTTCTCGCTGTCTTTTTCTCAGTCAAGTTCCCGACCTGAATTGAATTGGGGGGTATGGGTGGCACGATGGATCAGTGGTTAGCACTGCTGCCTCACAGTGCCACAGACCCGGGTTCAATTCTTGGCTTGGATCATTGTCTGTGTGGAGTCTACATGTTCTCCCCGTGTCTGCATGGGTTTCCTCCGGGTGCTCCGGTTTCCTCCTACAGTCCTAAAGATGTGCGGGTTAGGTGGACTGACCCGAACAGGCACTGGAATGTGGCGACTAGGGGATTTTCACAGTGGCTTCGTTGCAATGTTAATGTAAGCCTTACTTGTGACTAATAAATTAACTTGAAAAAGAGTTCCCCTTTCACTGTGTTTGCTTCTTCTCTCAGCTGTTTGGCTGGCAATGGGGTGATGCGCCCTGACACCAGTGAGGACTATAGCAATATAGCACGAGTGTTGATCTCTGCAGATACACACAATGAATTTGCTACTATGTGCTGCTTCCTAGTTTATTATCTGGTACTGCAGTTGAAATATTATCTTAAAAGAGAAAGTAAAATGTTCTTCTGTATGAATCAGTTTTCTTTTTCTCGGAGTTATTCATGAGGGACAGGATGTATCCTGTTTATTACAGCCCTGTGACTGGCAGACGGAACCTGAACACAATGGGCAGAATTTTACAACCTCTTTGCGCCTGTTTTTTGGTAGAACAATGTTGTAAAATCAGGTGTAAAGCGGCTAACGGGAATGGCACTCATTTTCGTGCCCATTCCCATCTTACCACGGAAAAAAAGTCGGCACAATCAGGAGCTCGCCCAAAATGGGCGAGACGTCAATTTGGATGTTTTTGCATTCATCATAAGTGAGCTTCACTCCCGATTGTCTGAGCTCACCTGCCTTAACAACCTCGGTCGCCGCAGCCAGATCAGTCTGGAAAACACCTCTATAACAGTCACATTCAGGCATTTGATGAGTGAGGGTGAGCGAGGAGGTAAGTCTCAGCATTCAAACTGCTTTGTGCTGCTCAGATGGAGCTGTTTCATGGTAGCCATGTTGCATTTTGGGCCAGGGTGGGGAAGGCTGATGTTGATCATGGAGTCCAACCTTGGACTCTCAGCACAGACCCAGGTCAGAGCGCTGAACTTGGGGATGCATCTGGGTCCGAGTGAGGGCAGAGCAAGCACGGTTGCAGGTGGGGAATGGGCTGGAAACTCTCTGAAGTGGCCATGCTGCAGCCTCAGGACCTGTCAAGCAGCACTTTCTGTGGTCACTATTGCATGGGTCCTGAGTATGTGTTGTGGAGGGGAGGGGAATGGGGGGGCTGTGTTGCTGGTGGGGTTATGGGGGGGTTAAGGGGGGCTGTGGTTGCTGGAGGTCTGTAGGGGGGTATGGAGGGGCTGTGTTGCTGGGGGAGCTGTGGGGGGGGGTTATGGGGAATCTGTGTTGCTGGGGGAGCTGTGGGGGGGGTTATGGGGAGTCTGTGTTACTGGGGGAGCTGTGGGGGGGATTATGGGGAATCTGTGTTGCTGGGGGAGCTGTGGGGGGGGGTTATGGGGAATCTGTGTTGCTGGGGGAGCTGTGGGGGGGTTATGGGGAGTCTGTGTTGCTGGGGGTGCTATGGGGAGGTTATGGGGAGTCTGTGTTGCTGGGAGGGCTGTGGGGGGTATGGGGGGGCTGTGTGGCTGGAGGTCTGTGGGGGGGACTTAATGGGGAGTCTGTGTGGCTGGGGGGCTGGTAGTTAATGGGGAGTCTGTATTGCTGGTGGGGGGTCTGTTTTGTTGGGGGAGCTGTGGTGGAGGGGTATGGGGCAGGCTGTGTTGCTGGGCTGGGGATGAGTAGAGAAGGAGGGAGCTGAGACCTCGGCAATATTTCAAGCAACTGTCGGACATTGCATGACGCTGATGGCTCTGGCTCCGAGAGGAGACAGTGTGACACCTTTGTTACAGGACCTGGCACCTCGGGGCACGGGGGGCAGCCACTCCCAGTGGATGTGAAAGTGACAGCCACCTTAAACATTTATGCTACCAGGTCCTTCCAGACTCGCCAGTGGAGATCTTTGTGGTATTTCCCAATCATCCATCCATAAGTGTGTGAAGGAGGTCACGGATGCCCTGTATACCCGGGCTGGCCAGGTTATTAAATTTGACCTGGACCAGACCCAGCATGAAATCCCGGCTGCAGGATTCACAGCCATCACAGGATGTGTGTGTTAAGTGGATTGGCCAGGGTAAATTGACCCTAGTGTCAGGGGGATTAGCAAGGAAAATATGTGGCATTACGGGGATAGGGCCTGGTGGGATTGTGGTCAGTGCAGACTCAATGGGCTGAATGGCCTCCTTCTGCACTATAGGGATTCTATGCCAAATGTGCAGGGAGGTATAGACTGCACTCATCTTACCCTCAAGGCCCTGGTCAAGAATCCAGGAAGATTCGTGAACAGAAAGGGCATCCATTCAATAAATGTGCAATTGCTGTGCGATCATCAGCTGGATATTATGCACATCTGCACCAGACAGCCCAGCCACATGCAGGACAGCTTCATATTGAGGAGTTTGGATATCCTGGAGGTCTTTGAGGAGGAATCGTTCATGGGGAACATGGGGTGATTATTAGCCAGCTGCCTACCACTCCCCGTGGCCTGTGATGCCCTTCGCAAGTGTCCTCTGGAGGCCCTGGACATTGAGGGTCCTGGCCGGCTTCCAGGTGTCAGGGATGTATCCACGACACCTTCTTCATCCAGCTGCCCCAGAGATGCCCCAGTGTCAGGAAGGGGGAGTTAGAAGATCTCCTGGCTGGAAGGCCCCGGCATGGGCTCGAGCCCTTCCTCCTCCCTTGGGATTCCTGTTGGGCCCCGGGTCACTCCATGGGATGGCGGGGCTTCTGCAGTGAGCTCCAGACATTCCAACGTCACCTGGCCTAGCCAGTCCTGGAGGACCACCTGCATCCTACCCATGGTGGTCAAGCCCTAAGCGATGGCCACCTGAGTCAGGGGCCACCTGTCAATGGCAGCAACAAGTGCCCTCTGAGACTGGGCCACGCTCTGCCGTCCCTCAGCCATGACCCTCTATGACTAGGCCACATTCTCAAAGACTGCAGCCATAGCCCCCTGCGTCTCAGCGCTGTCCCACTGGGTCTCCTGCAAGCTCTCCAGTCTCTCAGCCATGGGCCACAGAATCTCAAGAAGCCTGTTGAGGCCCTCAGCTGTGGCCCGCTGTGACTTGGCCTTGGCCCTCTGGGACTCCGCCATGGCTGTAACTCGGCCATCGCTTGGAGCTGCCACTCATGGTGAGGATCTCCTGCCCCAGGCTTTCCACTGTGGACCCCACCCTTGCAGTGTTGTAACCTACTTGACATTTCTCCATAAAATGGAAGATTGACAGACGCTCACTTCTATGCTCCAGCCTGACCGTGCTGTCACTAACAGTCTGCATGTTCTCCTCTGCTGCAAGCTCCAGTGCCCGCTCCTCAAAGCGGGTGAGGACTCGGAGGTCAGGCTCGCCACCTGATCTTTTCCCCTCTCCAACAGGCATACACGGTCAGAATAAATCAGTGGCGGGTCAGAGCATCGATCTTAAGTGACAAAAGTTGAGTTGGGAGGGGCACAGAAGCAGGAATTAAATCAAACAATAATGGGTGTGTGCGCAATGGAGCTGACTGACACGAGATATGATCTGGATTAGAAAGAGGACATGTATCACTGTATGTAAAATTTCTTAATTTGATTAAAATAGGCAGCTAAAGAAGTTATTAATAGTGTACTGATTATTTAAAATGCTGGCGTTGGACTGGGGTGGGCACAGTAAGAAGTCTCACAACACCAGGCTAAAGTCCAACAGGTTTATTTGGCATTACGAGCTTTCGGAGCACTGCCCCTTCTTCATTCACCTGATGAAGAAGCAGGCTCCAAAAGCTCATGATACCAAATAAACCTGTTGGACTTGAACCTGGTGTTGTGAGACTTCTTACTGATATTTCAAAGGCAGCTAGGTTCTTAAATCGTGTATATCGTATGCTGTCTGTGTGGAGTTTGCACATTCTCCCTGTGTCTGTGTGGGTTTTCTCCAGGTACCCCGGTTTCCCCCCACAGTCCAAAGATGTGCAGGTTAGGTGAATTGGCCATGTTAAATTGCCTCTCAGTGTCAGGGGGACTAGCTAGGGTAAATCCACGGAGTTATGGGGATAGGGTGTGGGTGGGACTGTGGTCAGTGTAGGCTCGATGGGCCAAATGGCCTCCTTCTGCACTGTAGGGATTCTCAGATTCACATTGCTGTCTGTGAGAGATTACTGTGTACAAATTGGCTGTCATGTTTCCTATGTTACAACAGTACCTACATTTCAAAAAGTAATGCCCTTTGGGATCTCCCGAGGTTCTGAAAGGTGCTACAGAAATGCAAGTCCTTCTTTCTATATGGTGCTTGCCATTTTACATCTGGTTGGTTTCACAGTGTGTTGCCCAGCAGACAGAGAAGCTCAGTATTCCAGCTACTTCTCTGCACCACCCTATCACATCCAAAGTATTTTTGCACAATGATTTTGTTCATTGTTTTTTGAGCTGTCCTTTATGGAGACGGCTTGGCAACCAGTCTGCACCATAGCTTGCCACAAACAGCAACAAAATGAAAGGTTACTTCACCTGATTTTGTTGATGGTATTGGTTGAGGGAGGAATTTGGCAAGACATGAGAGCTTCTTTCTAGTCTTTGAATTGTGTCACCTGACCAGATAGATGAAACCTCTACTGAAACATCCTAAAAGCAGAGGCCTTAAATCCCATTTAGTATTTCAGGGGAATGGCAAAGCTACATGGCAGACTTTGAAGGGCCTGGCAATCCCCTTGTGTCCTGGCCAACATTCAGCCTTCAACTAACACCACTAAAAAACAGGGTAACTACTCATTCATTTCACTGCAATATTGAAATATCTTGCTTTGTGCAAAATAAGTGCTCAATTTGTCTGGAGAGGCAGTGGTGTAGTATATAGTCACTGGATTAGTAATCCAGAGACCCAGGGTGATGCTCTGGGGACATGAGTTTGAATCCCACCACAGTGAAATTTGAATTCAATAAAAGTTGAATGATGATTATGAAACCATTGCCAATTGTTCCCATACAGTGGCTCACTAATGCCCTTTAGGGAAGGAAATCTGTTGTCCGTACTTGGTCTGGCCTACATGTGACTCCAGAGCCACAGCAATGTGGTTGATGTTGAAATGCCCTCAGGGATAGGCTATAAATGCTGGCCCAGCCAGCGATGCCCACATCTTATGAACAAATAAAAAAAAGACAGACATTGTACTTCAGCAATGTTGTATGTTCACTAGGTCTGACAAAGACATTTGGAGTCTTATATTGTTGAATATTAAGTGTACAGCTCAAGCTAGGAGCTAACTCCATGCTTGCTTCGACACAGGTCTCTCAGCAATCCACAACTGACTTAGGTCATGTGTCACTATATCGTACTGTGGGTGGTACTGTTTCCTAGTCCCACATTAACTCTTGCTATACCAGATAGCCTTATAAGCACAGTTAAATGTTTATGAAGCATTCTAAGCAGTAATAAGGCACTATAGAAATGCAAGTTTTTTTTTCCCTTAGAATGCATAACTTTGGTGTTCTATTTAACCCCAAACTAACCTTCCGACTCCACATTTTCTCCATCATCAAGGCCACTTCAATCTCCACAGCATTACCATGGGCAGCACGGTGGCACAGTGGTTAGCACTGCTGCTTCACTGCACCTGGGACCTGGATTCGATTCTCAGCTTGGGTCATTGTCTGTGCGGAGTTCTGCATGTTCTCCCCCTGAGTCTGCGTGGGTTTCCTCTGGGTGCTCCAGTTTCCTCCCACACTCCAAAGATGTGTGGGTTGGGTGGATTGGCCATGCTAAATTGCCCCTTTGTGTCAGGGGGACTACCTAGGATAAATGCATAGGATTATAGGATTGGACCTGGGTGGGATTGTGATTGGTGCAGACTCGATGGGTTGAATGGCCTCCTTCTGCACTGTAAGATTCTATGATTCTATCATTACTTGGATTCAATGACTGCCCATTTTAGATTGCCTGCTATATTGTTGTTTCCAGACTTAACTATTCTTATGTACCCCGAGTGCCGTCTCACATTCTACCCTCCATAAACTGCGCTCAGCTAAAACTTTGCTGTCCATTTTCTGAATCATTTCAAGACCTGTTCATCCATCACCTTGTGTTTGCTGATATATATTGACTCCTACTCCACCAACACCTCGATTTTACAATTTGCTGCCTCTTATTCAAATCCCTCATTGGTCTTACGTTTCCCTATCTCTGTAACTTCCTCCTGTCCAACAATCCTGCGCTCCTCCAAATCTGGCCACATTCCTGATTTTAATTGCTCTGCCGTTGGCCTCCATCTTCCTTAACCTTAAGGTCTTGAACCTCTAAATCTCTCCACTTCTCTCTCCTCCTTTAAGTCACTTACGAAGACTACACCTGTTTTAATCTCTCTTTATGTGGTTCAATGTCAGACTTTGTCGGGTAACACTCCTGGGAAGTGCCAGGGGACCTTTTTACAATGTCAAAGGCACTAAATAAATGCAAGCTGTTCTTGTTGCTATTCTGCACGATATAAAAGTAACTATGGGAACAAAAAACAGTTGCCTTATGCAAATATATATTGGGTTACATGTTCATTTTGAATTAATATATGGAATTGCAAGCGCTGTTGGCTCCCTTATTTTTCTCATTTTAAATACAATGTTACCAGAGGGCATGGACGTCATAAAACGGAGATACTTAATCACTATTTTTGTGGAGAAACACTATCTCTGACGTGATTTACTGTCTGTTGTCTTACTGTAATGTGCCTCCCACTGCCCTTGTTACCACATCCGTTAATAAGTTGAGGGTCATATTTTCACATTACTTTAAAAGTAAAGGCAGGGAAGTTAAGGATGGAGTTAGAGCTTTCAAGCACAGGGATTTATTTTACTTCTGGAGAAAAAGTGATAGACTTTCTTTGCACGGTATCACATTCATCATAAAAAGAAACCAGCTATTGGAAAAACTTATGCAGCCGAGTCAGAATGTTCAAAGTCTAGATGTTATCTTGAAATTTAGTTTTTACAGTAACTGAGAATGTCCAAGCTCTCATGGGAATCAAGAGCATATAATGTTTCAGTGTCATCTTACAATTTATAAGACATGGATTAAGATAACCATCCATCTACTTTTACTCAATTGGTTCAGATGCATAAATACACATGCAACTTAAGTACATTAAAACAATAGTAAAACACCTGACAAATAAAGCTAGTATTGGTGAGCTTTTCCCAGAGTCATCGCAGGCGTCAACAGCGTGAGTTCAATTCTCACATCGGCTAAGGTTATTCATGAAGGCTCTGCCTTCCCAACCTCGCCTGAGGTGCAATATCCTCAGGTTAAATCACCACCAGACAGCTCTCCCCCTCAAAGGGGAAAGCAGCTTATGGTCATCTGGGATGATGGTGACTTTCCCTTCCCTTTTACAGAGCCATACAGAGCAGGAAATTCCTAGGTTCCATCCAATTATGTGTTGAGTTAGCTGTTTACAGTCTGATGATTTTAGCAGCATTATAGTTAACAACAGGCCAGAGAGAGGATCGAATAAAACTAGCTTGGGCTCCACTCTGGTCATGATCTAGCGAGTTGTGTGTGTGTACTGGATTGGATTTGGGGCGGCACAGTGGTGAACACTTCTGCCTCACAGCGCCAGGGACGCAGGTTCGATTCCCAGTTTGGGTCACTGCCTGTGCGAAGTCTGCATGTTCTACCCATGTCTGCGTGGGTTTCCTCCAGGTGCTCTGGTTTCCTCCCACAGTCTGAAAGACATGCTGGTTAGGTGCATTGACCCAAACAGGTGCCGGAGTGTGGCGGCTAGTGGAATTTCACAGTCACAGTGGTGGATAACGAGGAAACGGCTGAGGCTTCAAATAAGTTTTTTGCCTCAGTCTTCACGGAGGAGGACACAAATAGTTTGCCAAATATTAAAGATAGAAGGATGGTAGGAGATGAGGTTCTTAATGCGATTACTGTCACTGGAGAGGTAGTGCTTTATAGACTAACGGGACTGAAGGTAGACAAGTCCCTGGGCCCGGATGGAATGCATCCCAGGGTTCTGAAAGACATGGCAGAGGTGATAGTGGATGCCTTAGTAATTATTTTATCAAAATTCGCTGGACTCCGGGGAAGTGCCGGAAGATTGGAAAACGGCTAATGTTACGCCGCTGTTTAAAAAAGGTAGCAGACAAAAGGCAGGGAATTATAGGCTGGTTAGTTTAACATCCGTAGTTGGAAAAATGCTAAAATCTGTCATCAAAGAAGAAATAGCGAGAAACCTAGAAAAGAACGGTTTGATCAAGCAGACGCAGCACGGATTTGTGAAGGGGAAGTTGTGTTTAACGAATTTATTGAATTTCTATGAGGATGTGACCAGTGCGGTAGACAGAGGGGAACCGGTGGATGTGGTGTTTTTAGATTTCCAGCAGGCGTTTGATAAGGTGCCTCACAAAAGGTTGCTGCAAAAGGTTAGGGTGCACAGAGTTGGGGGTAAGGTGTTAGCGTGGATAGAGGATTGGCTGTCTAATAGGAAGCAGAGAGTTGGAATCAACGGGCGCCATTCTGGTTGGCAGTTGGTGACTAGTGGAGTGCCACAGGGATCGGTGCTGGAGCCTCAACTGTTTACCATTTACATAGATGATCTGGAGGAGGGGGCTGAGTGTAGGGTAACAAAATTTGCTGATGACACAAAGATGAGTGGTAAAGCAAATTGCGTGGAAGGCGCGGAAAGTCTGCAGAGAGATCTGGATAGGCTGAGTGAGTGGGCGAGGACCTGGCAGATGGAGTACAATGTTAGCAAGTGTGAGGTTATCCACTTTGGTAGAAAGAATAGTAGGAGGGATTATTATTTAAAGGGCGAAAAGCTGCAGCATGCTACAGTGCAGAGGGACCTGGGGGTCCTTGTGCACGAATCACAAAAACCCAGTCTGCAGGTGCAGCAGGTGATAAAAGCAACAAAGAACAACCCAGCACGGGAAACAGGCCCTTCGGCCCAACGAGCCCGCGCCGCCGCATCACCCTACACTTATTCTACCCTGCGTGTCTACAAATGGAACCCCTAACTTAGCCAGATTCAGGGGAGAATAGTGTCAATTTGGTAAAACCAATCAGCCTAAGAGCACATCTTTGGGGTGTGGGAGGAAACCGGAGCGCCCGGAGGAAACCCACGCAACCACAGGGAGAATGCGCAAACTCCCACAGACACAGGCCCAAATCCATGTATCTGCACAGCTAGCAGTGCTAGTCACTGAGCTGTTGCGGCGCCCGTCTACCGGTCCAGGATCAAGCACACACACCGACACGAAGTACTAGGCCACTCCCGGAACAGAGCAGCCCACGCACGACCCACCGTGTGCATGCCCCTCGTTTGACACGAGGTGGACCTCCACTTGCGGAATAAAAAGACAAAAACGTTAATCTTACAAATCTGCATTTCCGGTCTCCCGAGGTTCTGACCTTATTTAATAGCCCCTACCATAACCCTCCATCCTCGTTTCACTCATGTGTCTATCTAACTGAACCTTAAACGAGTCCAACGTTCCTGCCTCCACCACCCTCCTCGGTAGTGCGTTCCATACCCCCACGACCCTCTGCATAAAGAACCTTCCTCTCACTTCCAAATTATACCTCTCCCCCCTCACCCTTAAATCATGACCTCTCGTATTTGTACCCAGTCTAGGGAGCAGTCTCTCACTATTAACTCTATCTATTCCCTTCAGTATCTTATATACCTCTATCATGTCCCCCCTCAATCTCCGTCTTTCCAAGGAGAAAAGTCCCAGTTTCTCCAACCTTTCCTCGTACCCCAGCCCCTCCACGCCAGGCAACATCCTGGTAAACCTCCTCTGCACCCTTTCCAGAGACTCCACGTCCTTCCGGTAGTAAGGTGACCAGAACTGGACGCAGTACTCCAAATGCGGTCTAACCAACGTTCTATACAACTGAAGCATTAGACGGCAGCTTTTATACTCTATACCCCTTCCTATAAAGGCTAACATTCCATAAGCCTTCCTAACAACCTTCTCCACTTGTGACGCAACCTTCATGGATTTGTGAACCTGCACTCTCAGGTCCCTCTGTACGTCTATACTCCTAATCTGTCTACCTTTTATCACATAGCTCCTCTCTGCATTATTCCTTCCAAAATGCATCACCTCGCATTTGTCAGGATTAAATTCCATCTGCCACCTATCTGCCCAATGCACCAACCTATCTATATCCTGTTGTACCACCTGACAATCCAGTTCAGTACCCGCCAACCCTGCCATCTTGGTGTCATTAGCAAACTTGCTGATCACACCACCTACGCTCTCTTCCAAGTCATTTATATATACTACAAAGAGGAGAGGTCCCAGTACTGAGCCCTGCGGCACACCACTGGTCACTGGCCTCCAGCCCGACAAGGTCCCCTCCACAACTACCCTCTGTCTCCTATTACCCAGCCAGTTCTCAATCCACCTAGCTACCTGGCCTCGTATCCCATGCGCTTTAACCTTTTCTACCAGCCTACCATGAGGGACTTTGTCAAACGCCTTACTGAAATCCATATAGATGACATCAACGGCTCTCCCATCGTCAACCGACAAACAGGGCACTGGTGAGGCTGCAGCTGGAGTACTGTGTGCAGTTTTGGTTGCCACATTTGCGAAAGGATATATTGGCCTTGGAGGGAGTACAGAGAAGGTTCACTAGGCTGATACCGGACATGAGGGGGCTAGCCTATGAGGAGAGATTGAATAGACTGGGTCTGTACTCATTGGAGTTTAAAAGGCTGAGGGGGGATCTTATAGAGACATATAAGATAATGAAGGGGATGGATAGGGTAGAGGTAGAGAGATTCTTCCCGCTCAGAAAGGACAGCAGAACTAGAGGGCACAGCCTCAAGATAAGGCGGGGGGAGGGGTGCGTGCAGTTTAGATCGGAGTTGAGGAGGAACTTCTTCACTCAGAGATAGTGAGTCTCTGGAATTCTCTGCCCGTTGAAGTGGTGGAGGCTACCTCGCTAAATATATTTAAGTCACGGGTAGATAGGTTTTTGATAGACAAGGGAATTAAGGGTTATGGGGAGAAAGCAGGAAAGTGGAACTGATCCACTTCAGATCAGCCATGATCTTATTGAATGACGGGGCAGGCTTGAAGGGCTAGATGGCCTACTCCTGCTCCTATTTCTTATGTTCTTATGTTATGTTAACTTCATTGCAGCATTAATATAAGCCTTACTTTTGACGAATAAATAAACTTTAAGTTTAGAACAACTCACTGACACTCATCATACACAGGCTCAATCTTCCTTCTTTAACTCACTCAAAAGACTTGGATGTCACTATTAAGGCCAGCATTTAGCGCTCATCCCTGTACAACAGATTGACTCTTAATTGATCCAGCAGCCAATCACATTGCTATAGGCCCGGAATCTCATGTAGGCCAGACCAGGTAAAGCCAAGTGATTTCCTTCTCTAAAGGATATTAGTGAACCAGGCAGATTTTCACAACAGTCCAATAGTCTTGTGATACTGATACTCGCTTTTGAAGCTAGATTTATTTAATTTAGTTAACTGAAATTCAATTCCCCTCGTGCTGGGATTTGAACTCATGTCTCCAGATCATTTGTCCATTCCTCTGGATTACTAGTCCAGCAACATACCCACTTATGCTACTGTGCCCTTAAAAGAATGAAAGAAGTTGCTGGGAGAGTAACTGACAAACAGATAGCAGCTACTGAACTGTATCCCAATATTAGTCAGAACATTCAAGAAAGAAGGAAAGAAAATTCAAGCAGAAAATAAAGAATCAGTGCCAGTATTGGAGAAAATAACAAAGCTGCGAGTAGGATCTATTGAATCCCTACAGTGCAGAAGGAAGCCAGTTGGCCTATCGAGTCTGCACTGACTCTCTGAAAGAGCATCTTTCCCAGGCTCACACCCCACTCCATCCCCGTAACCCTGCACACTTATCATGGCCAACCCACCTAACCTACACATCTTTGGACACTAAGGGGTAATTTACCATGGCCAATCCATCAAACCTACACATCTTTGGACACTAACTGGCAATTAATAAGAACATAAGAACATAAGAAATAGGAGCAGGAGTAGGCCATCTAGCCCTTCGAGCCTGCCCCGCCATTCAATAAGATCATGGCTGATCTGTTGTGGCTCAGTTCCACTTTCCCGCCCTCTCCCCATAACCCTTAATCCCCTCTCTTATCAAGAACCCATCAACCCGCTTCTTAAAAATATTTAGCGAGGCAGCCTCCACCACTTCAACGTGCAGAGAATTCCAGAGATTCACCACCCTTTGAGTGAAGAAGTTCCTCCTCAACTCCGTTCTAAACCGCCTCCCCTTTATCTTGAGGCTGTGCCCCCTAGTCCTACTGTCTTTTTTGAGCGGGAAGAGTCTCTCCACCTCTATCCTATCCATCCCATTCATCATCTTATACGTCTCAATGAGATCTCCCCTCATTCTTCTGAACTCTAACGAGTACAAGCCTAGTTTATTCAGCCTCTCCTCATAGCTCAATCCCCTCAACTCCGGTATCAGCCTAGTAAACCTCCTCTGCACTCCCTCCAGGGCCAAAATATCCTTGCGCAGGTGCGGCGCCCAAAACTGCACACAGTACTCCAGCTGCGGCCTCACCAATGCCCTATACAGCTGCAGCAAGACCTCCCTACTTTTATATTCAATCCCCCTCGCTATGAAGGCCAGCATCCCATTCGCCTTCCTGACCACCTGCTGCACCTGCAAGCTGGGTTTTTGCGACTCATGCACAAGGACCCCGAGGTCCCTCTGCACCGTCGCCTGCTGCAGTTTTTCGCCACGTAAGTAATAGTCCTTCCTACCATTCTTCCTACCAAAGTGGACCACCTCACACTTGCCAACATTAAATTCCATTTGCCATTTCCTGGCCCATTCGCCCAGCCTATCTAGATCCTTCTGCAGACTCTCCACACCCTCCGCACAATTTGCCTTTCCCCCAATCTTGGTGTCATCAGCAAATTTCGACACCCTGCACTCGGTTCCCTCCTCCAGATCATCTATATAAATGGTAAATAGCTGAGGCCCCAGCACCGACCCCTGGGGCACCCCACTAGTCACCAATGATGGCCAATCCACCTAACCTGCACATTTTTGGACTGTGGGAAGAAACCGGAGCACCCAGAGGAAACCCACACAGACACAGGGAGAATGTGCAGACTCCACATAGTCACCCAAGGCTGGAATCAAAACCAGGTCTCTGGTGCTTTGAAGCAGCAGTGCCAACCATTAAGCCATCCCAAAGGCAACAATTGTTTAAACTGCAAAACTGTCCTTTGTATCCATATATCAGAAAATTACCTGTGACTATGTTCCAGCATAACAATAAGGTGCATTTATAGAGCACTTTAATGTAAAAGAAAATTCATTTTAAAGTCCGAAAGATGTGCTGGTTAGGTACATTGGCAATGCTAAATTCTCCCTCAGTGTACCCGAACAGGCACTGGACTGTTGTGACTGGGAGATTTTCACAATCACTTCATTGCTGCTTGTGACACTTCATAAGCTTACTTCTGACACGAATAAATAAACTAAACTTTAAAAATGTTCCAAGGCACTTCATAGAAGAAATTTTCTTTTAAAATCCAAAAAAGGTCTCTTTCTCCAACCCCTGGACTATGTTACATGTTAAAGCTCCCTGCATCCACTGTTTATGGGATTGTCGCGATTAATTATCAAAAGAATTACATCTGCATCTAATTGAAAATGTCCGTAACAAGACACTGGTTCTGGAATGACACTAATACACACTAATTACAGTATTAACATAATAGCATCCCATGTATCAGCATTGTTTATTAATCATGTTACGTATAAAAGCCTTCATGGATGAGCTATTGCTGAACAAAGAAATTAGGAGACTCACCAGACTAATGATTTCTTCCATGCACCGTATGTTTATAAAGTTGTCCTTATTCTAGCCAATCATCATCGAATCTAGATGCTTATTGAACTCCTCAATATCAAATGTAAACAGAAGAAGGAATTCTCCCATCTGGGACTAAGTCCCGTGGCAGGGGTTGGGAATGTGGAATATTTCCCAATGCAGAGGCCAGTCGGAAAACCAGGCCGTATCATTCAGCCGTGCCCTCATTAATTATGTAACCATTTGTTTTGCACCATATTTCATGGCAGGGCAGACTTGACGACGGGTAGTGTGCTGCTGTATCCAGGCAGCATATTGCAGAGGTGCCCAACATGCTGACCCACTATTGAAGAAAGAAGATAGATCTCTAGGGACACTCTGAGGCTGGAAGTTGGACCTCTCCGATGACATTAAATCTGGAAGATCCACCTGTAGATGCTCCATCCACTACTGTGGTATTCCAGGGTTTAGGGTTGCTGGTGGCCTCCATTCCAAACTCCAGAGGCAGGCCTAGACATTACTCAGGTGAGTCCCGACATGTACATGCCACATTGTTCCAGATGTTTTCTGCACTGGAATGTTTTTCTGTTGGCGTCATGGAGAATCAGGCAAAGGTGGAAGATTCTGGACAGGCCTTCACCTGAGTCCCATTAGTGGGATGCAAATCAATTTCACGCTGGCCTCCGGCGGGTTTCCTAATCCTCCATGGCGGGAACCACCAGAGGATGCTGCAGGAAATTCATGCTGCTGTGAAAGTGATTTTTGTACTCCTGCCAAATTCTCCCCCAACCCCACACCCCTGTCATTGAACCAGCCAGCAGTGGGATCATGGGAGAGTTTCACCCTGAGAATGCTGGAAAGTGAGCAAGATGGGCAGAATTTGAAAAAGCAACTATTGATTAATACCCGACACTGTTTCGATGCACGATCTCACCCTGAACATTAATCTCGCTCTCTCTTTCAGAGGCCAGCTTTTCATACCAAGCATATTCCAGCTTTGTTTTACATTTCCAACATTTATTTTTCCCATTGTTTAAGACGTGCTATTTACATCAACATTGATAATATTTTACAGGTTACTGTCCCACTTAGTATGGATAATGTCTGAATCATCACATCATGAAATGTGAACTTTGATGCTAAATAAAATAATATTGATGCTGTTAAGGGAAGATATATAGGTACGTGAAAGAGCAAGCTCCCACCCTAACAGCACTGTGAGTATACCTACATTAAGAAGTCTTACCACACCAGGTTAAAGTCCAACAGGTTTATTTGGTACCACAAGCTTTCGGAGCGCTGCTCCTTCATCAGGTGAAGAAGGAACGACACTTTGAAAGCTTTTGCTACCAAATAAACCTGTTGGACTTTAACCTGGTGCTGTGAGACTTCTTACTGTGTTTACCCCAGTCCAATGCCGGCATCTCCACATCATGGTGTACCTACACCTCAGTGATGCAGCAATTCAAGAAGGCTTCTCGCCACTACCTTGTCAAGGGGAATTAGGGATAGGCAGTAAATACTGGCCTAGCCAGTGATGGCCACATCCCAAAGATTTTTTAAAATAGAAAGTTATGATGATAGAGTGAGACAAAGAGAGATGGAAGGAGGTTCATGGGGAGCATAACACCAGATCAGTTGGACCAAAATGCCTGTTCCTGTGCTGTAAATACAGTGTGACTGAGAGCTCTCCCTCTTCCTGGTGAATCTGCGCAGATCAGAACAAGACATATCCATGCTAGAGAATAGATTATTGGAGCAGCTAGCAGGGTGGGGAGAGTTCTGTAGCCTGTGATGAACCAACATACTCAGGGGAGGTGGGGAGGAAATAGATTAAAAACTGAAATAACAGTGTTACTCACAAAAGGAACATTGTGATTCAGTGTGTGGGCCTTGCCTTTGAACTTGACCTTCACCCAGCTACAGATACTGGAAATTGAAGCAGCACACACAGTCATGTGATCGGTTTAGACAACATTTTTAAAAAAAAGAAGCAATGAACTGTGGATACTTCATGAAGTCATGATGTGGGTATGCCGGCGTTGGACTGGCGTAAACACAGTAAAAAGTCTGACAACACCAGGTTTTAGTCCAACCTATTTATTTGATAATATACTCGCAAGCTTTCGAGGGGTTACCCTCTTCGTCAGGTGAATGGAGAGTTCTGGCCTCAGACAGAGCATATAAAGCACAGACAGTTTAGAGATTACTGATTAAAATGCGAATCCTTACACCTAACCTGCTGTTCAAGACCTGAAGTGGCTGATAATGTGAGTGGTAGGAGCACTGATCACAGTTTAAAGAGATGTGTATTGTCTCCAGACAGTACAGTAAGTGAGGTTTTGCAAACCCAGGCAAGTCACGGGGGTTACAGATAGTGCGACATGAACCCAAGATCCCTGTTGAGACCGTCCTCATGTGTGCGGAACTTGGCTATCAGTCTCTGCTCAGCGACTCTGCGCTGTCGTGTGTTGTGAAGGCCGCCTTGGAGAATGCTTACCCGAAGGTCAGAGGCTGAATGCCCGTGACCACTGAAGTGTTCGCCAACAGGAAGGGAACAGTCTTGCCTGGTGACTGTCGAGCGATGTTCATTCATCCGTTGTCGTAGCGTCTGCATGGTCTCCCCAATGTACCATGCTTCGGGACATCCTTTCTTGCAACGTATCAGGTAGACAATGTTGGCCGAGTTGCAAGAGTATTTACCATGTACATGGTACATGGTAAATACTCTTGCAACTCGGCCAACATTGTCTACCTGATACGTTGCAAGAAAGGATGTCCCGAAGCATGGTACATTGGGGAGACCATGCAGACGCTACGACAACGGATGAATGAACATCGCTCGACAGTCACCAGGCAAGACTGTTCCCTTCCTGTTGGCGAACACTTCAGTGGTCACGGGCATTCAGCCTCTGACCTTCGGGTAAGCATTCTCCAAGGCTGCCTTCATGACACACGACAGCGCAGAGTCGCTGAACAGAGACTGATAGCCAAGTTCCGCACACGAGGACGGTCTCAACAGGGATCTTGGGTTCATGTCGCACTATCTGTAACCCCCGTGACTTGCCTGGGTTTGCAAAACCTCACTTACTGTACTGTCTGGAGACAATACACATCTCTTTAAACTGTGATCAGTGCTCCTACCACTCACATTATCAGCCACTTCAGGTCTTGAACAGCAGGTTAGGTGTAAGGATTCGCATTTTAATCAGTAATCTCTAAACTGTCTGTGCTTTATATGCTCTGTCTGAGGCCAGAACTCTCCATTCACCTGACGAAGAGGGTAACCCCTCGAAAGCTTGCGAGTATATTATCAAATAAATAGGTTGGACTAAAACCTGGTGTTGTCAGACTTTTTACGATACTTCATGAAAGCAGGTTTGCAAAGTAATAGTGCAACCTCTGAGTTGGAGCTCCAGATACATGTGCATGGTTACCAACGGCTAATACTAAGCCATTACCATTTGTAGTGAAAAGTGGAATAAAAGCAAGAAACATACAGAATGGGGAAGAGAACACAAAACATAATAAGCATAAATAAATATATCCCCAGGTCCATCATCACACTCAGTCTCACAATCTTACACTGGCCTAGATTGTAATTTATGGGATAAAATTTGCTTCTGTTTCTGCATGGATCTTATTTAGAATCCCTGCAGTGCAGAAGGAGGCCATTCTGTACCAAGTCTGCACCAACCACAATCCCACCCAGGCCCTAACCCCATTACCCAACATATTCACTCTGCTGCCAAAAGAGAAAATGTTGGAAAATCTCAGCAGGTCTGGCCACATCTGTAGGGAGAGAAAAGAGCTGACGTTTTGAGTATTTACCCTGCTAATCTCCTTGACACTAAGGAGCAATTTATCATGGCCAATCCACCGAACTCGCACATCTTTGGACTGTGGGAGGAAACCGTATCACCTGGAAGAAACCCACGCAGACACGAGGAGAATGTGCAGACTTTGCACAGACAGTGACCCAAACCAGGAATTGAACCTGGGTCCTTGGTGCTGTGAGGCAGCAGTGCTAACCACTGTGCCACCGTGCCGCCCATAATAAATTGAATTTTGGATAAGCGTAAGCCAGTTCCAAGTTTGTATGGACTCAAAAGGATTAAATTGTCTTTAATTTAACAATAATTGAGCATGCTGGAAGCATTGTTCCCTGTGATTCCCTTTTCGGTTGTTCAGTCCTTTTATGGCACCATGCAATCCCTTCAAGATTGCAATGCATGGACGCATCTTAAGAAATCACTGCTGGTGCCTTGCCTGCTTGCCCCATGTGTGGCACATTGCTGCACAGCCCTCCAGCTGAAAGAGAAAGTTGCTTGGGACATTTATCTACATTAAAAAAAGGTGCTCAGTTTAGCAAATATTGTAGATTGGTCATCTTGCTCCAAGAGTTCAGAAGAAGCTTGGCAAATTGAAAAAAGACATGGAACCGCTCCTCCCTCCTGGGGGTATCCCGGCCAAAGTGACAAATTGAGGACAGTCGTCCAGATCAACAACTTTTGGGGAATCTCACCTGGCTGGTCATAACGCGGATAAGTGTGTAGTGGTCCATTTTGGCAGGACCGACAGGATGCAAGAGTACAATATCAAGGGTAGGAGTCTTAGCTGGGTTGAAGAGCAGAAGGATCTTGGGGTCCGGGTCCATCGGACTCTGAAACCGGCCTCGCAGGTGGAGGATGTGGTCAAGAAGGCGTATGGTGTGCTAGCCTTCATTAATCAAGGGATTGAGTTTAGGAGTCGGGAGGTAATGCTGCAACTTTATAAGACCCTTGTCAGACCCCACTTGGAGTACTGTGCGCAGTTCTGGTCGCCTCACTACAGGAAGGACGTGGAAGCTATTGAGAGGATGCAGAGGAGATTTACAAGGATGTTGCCTGGATTGGGTGGCATGCCTTATGAAGATGGGTTGAGGGAGCTAGGTCTCTTCTCCCTGGAGAGACGAAGGTTGAGAGGCAACCTGATAGAGGTTTATAAAACGTTGAGAGGAATAGATAGGGTGGATTCTCGGAGGCTATTTCCCAGGGCTGAAATGGTCGCTACGAGAGGACACAGGTTTAAGGTGCTGGGAAGCAAGTACAGAGGAGATGTTAGGGGAAAGTTTTTCACTCAGAGGGTGGTGAATGAGTGGAATCGGCTGCGGTCGGTGGTGGTAGAGGCGAACTCGCTGGGGTCTTTTAAAAGACTTCTGGATGAATATATGGGATCTAATGGCATTGGGAGTTACAGATAGTTCTATGGCTTGGTAGGTATAGATGTGATTGGCGCAACTTGTGGGCCGAAGGGCCTGTTTGTGCTGTAGTGTTCTATGTTCTATAACCCTGAGGAACTCTTGCAGTGATGTCCTGGGACTGAGATGAATGACCTCCAACAACCATAACCATCTTTCTACGTGCTAGGTATGACTCCAACCAGCAGAGAAATTTCCCCCCTGATTCCCATTGACTCCAGTTTCGCTAGGGCTCCTTGATGCCACACTCGCTCGAATGCTGCCTTGATGTTAAGGGCTGTCACTCTCACCTCACCTCTGGAATTCAGCTCTTTTGTCCATGTTTGAACCAAGGCTGTAATGAGGTCAGGAGCTGAGTAATCCTGCTGGAACCCAAACTGAGCATCAGGTTACTGCTAAGTGCTGCTTGATAGCACTGTCCATGAAACCTTCCATCACTTTACTGATGATCGAGAGTAAACTGATGGGGCAGTAACTGACCAGTTTGGATTTATCCTGCTTTTTGTAGACAGGACATACCTGAGTGATTTTCCACATTGCTGGCTGGATGCCAGTGTTGTAGCTGTCCTGGAACAGCTGGTCTGGAGGTGCATCTGTTTCTGGAGCACAAGTCTTCAGTACTATTGCTGAAATATTGTCAGGGCCTATATCCTTTGCAGTATCCAATGCCTTCAGCCCATTCGTGACACCACGTGGAGTGAATCGAATTGGCTGAAGACTGACATCTTTGATGCTGGGGACCACTGGAGGAGACCGAGGTGGATCATTCACCTGGCACTTCTGGCTGAAGATTGTTGTGAATGCACCAGCCTTACCTTTTGCACCGATGTGCTGGGCTCCACCATTGAGGATGGGGATATTTATGGAGCCTCCTCCTTCAGTTAGCTGTTTAATTGTTCATCACCATTCACAGCAGGATGTGGCAGGACTGCAGAGCTTTGATTGGATCTAAATAAAAGCAAAATGCTAGTGAAGCTGGAAACTTGAAATAAAACAGAAAATGCTGGAAAACCTCAGCAGGTCTGCCAGCATCTGTGTAGTGAAAAGCTAATGCATGGTAGCCAGTAGGTTTCCTTCCCCACGTCCTGACCTAATGTCACAAGATTTCATGATTTTTTAAAAAATTGTTCATGGGATGTGGACATTGCTGGCTGGGCCAGCATTTATTGTCTGTCCATCAACCACATTGCTGTGGATTTGGAATCACATGTAGGCCAGACCAGGTAAGGATAATAGATTTCCTTTCCTAAAGGGATATTACTGAACTAGATAAGTATTTATGACAATAGTTTCACGGTCATCATTATACTTTTAATTCCAGATTTCTATTCAATTAAAATTTCACCATCTGCCTATGGTGGGATTTGAACCCAGGTCCCCAGAACATTATCCTGGGTCTCTAGATTACTTGTCCAGCGACGATATGACTATGCCACCGCCTCCCCTAGAGCTGATGTTGAGGATTCCCAGGGCAATTCCCTCCTGACTGTATACCACTGTACCACCACCTCTTCTGGGTCTTTCCTGTTGGTGGGACAGAACATTGTAAGAAGTCTGACAACACCAGGTTAGAGTCCAACCAATTTATTTGATAGTAAACTCACAAGCTTTTGGGGTTTGCCCCTTCGTCAGGTGAATGGAGAGTTCTGGCCTCAGACAGAGCATATAACAGTGCACACAGTTTACAGAATACTGATTAGAATGAGAGTCTTTACAACTAACCTGCTATTCAAGTCTTAAAGATGCAGACAATATGAGTGGGAAGAGCATTAGGTATAGGTTAAAGAGATATGTATTGTCTCCAGACAGGACAGTAAGTGAGATTTTGCAAACCCAGGCAAGTCACGGGGGTTACAGATAGTGCGATGTGAACCCAAGATCCCTGTTGAGACCGTCCTCATGCGTGCGGAACTTGGCTATCAGTCTCTGCTCAGCAACTCTGTGCTGTCGTGTGTCGTGATCACCAACAACCTGCCCTGGTCCCCCCATGCCGACACTATAGTTAAGAAAGCCAACCAACACGTCTACTTTCTCAGAAAACTAAGGAAATTTGGCATGTCAGCTATGACTCTCTCCAACTTTTACAGATGCAACATAGAAAGCATTCTTTCTGGTTGTATCACAGCTTGGTATGGATCCTGCTCTGCCCAAGACCGCAAGAAACTACAAAAGGTCATGAATGTAGCCCAATTTTGGCACAAGCCCCCAGCTGTTCGCAAGTAGAGGAAGTGAGGAGGACTTTGCAAGGTCAGGAGGGCTGAGGTGCCATTGTCATTTCCGTTTTGGCAGCTGCTGGGATGGGATTTGTCCTTGTGCCTGAACAGCAGTATCCTGGGCCTCTGGTTTACTAATGCAGTAACATTACAACAAAACCATCTCCTTCCCCTTTACCAGTGACACGTCGGCCATCGTGTTGGGCCTGGATACATGAGGCAGCTCGAATGAGTTTGAGGGGGAACGAGGAGCGAGCATCAAATCAGTTCGAGCGAACATCATTATCTCCCTTGTTCTATCTGTTCAGCAGCTGTGAATGCTTCTCACTGTCCCTGGTCTAGCTGGTTTGAAAACTTGATTCATTTATCCCAGGAATCCACTCTTTATGATGAATTCGAGATAAACAATGTGCTACAAACTCCCCAACCTACAGCCCACTATCCTGTGATGTGACCAAAGTAACAAGACTTATAGGGAGGGGATTTGTTCCAAAGTGACAGACCTCAATAACATAAATTAACCTTTAACTCATGGTACAGCCCAAGAGCAATATTTCAAACAAGAAAGGCTTGGGAGACACTCAAGTCATTAAAAGGAAAGGTGTGAGTAACTGAATGAACAGATTTGTCTAATCATATGGCATTTCAATCACAGTTTTAGCTACATATCATACAAGTTAATTTCACAAACCATGGTTAATGATCTGATAACATGCAAATTAACCAGCTGGAGCTTCCAAATATTTTCACACTGCCACTGCACAGCAGCTGAAACCAAATCCCTCACTTTACTTCCCTATAGATGTAAAAGAGATTGGCTGCTTGACAATGTGATGGGGGAAATGACACTGTGCTGCTCTGAGTAATGCTCTCTGACTCAAGCAGGACATTGGGCGGTGCTGGCAGCCAATTTTCTTTTATTATTCCCAACGAGCACTCAACGAAGTACCCACTTCAGAATAGTGTATGGAGTAACGAACCCTGAGAAGGAGTGACAAGGCAGCAACCTCAGCAAAGAGTAAGGCTGATGATGTTGTTCACTTAGCCGGCATAATCAAGGACCCCCACACACCACTGACACATTCTCTTCCACCTTCTTCTGTCGGGAAAAAGATACAAAAGTCTGAGGTCACCCAAGAACAGCTTCTTCCCTGCTGCTGTCAGATTTTTGAATGGACCTACCTCACATTAAGTTGATCTTTCTCTACACCCTAGCTATGACTATAACACTACATTCTGTACCCTCTCCTTTCCTTCTCTATGAATGGTATGCTTTGTCTGTATAGTGCACAAGAAACAATACTTTTCACTGTATCCCAATACATGTGACAGTAATAAATCAAATCAAATCAAATAAGGATACAAACCATAAAAATATTTCCATTGCTCAGCAAGTTTATTGTATATGTTAAATAGATTGTTGACTCTACCATCAGTCCCTCCGTCCCAGGTGTCAAGTGTTCCCACGGCAGGTTGTCATTATTCCTCCTTTGTGATCAGTCAGAGTATCATCTCAATTTTTGCAGTGAGTTGTCTTTTTATTTATTCATTCATGGGATGTGAGTGTCACTGGCCGGGCCCAGCATTTATTGCCCATCTCTAACTGCCCTCCATTTCTGAGGGCATTTAAGAGTCAACCACATTGCTGTATGTCTAGAGTCACATGTCGGCCAGACCGGGTAAGGACAGCAGATTTCCTTCCCGAAAGGACATTAGTGAACCAGATGGGTTTTTCTCACAATCGACAATGGTCTCATGGTCATTGTTAGAATTCTAATTCCAGATTTTTTTTTGTTGAATTCAAATTTCATAATCTGCCGTGTGGGATTGAAACCCAAGTCCCCAGATCTTGCCTTGGGTCTCTGGATTACTAGCGCAGTGCCAATACCATTATGCCTGGATTACTAAAGGCGTCACAGTGGCACAGTGGTTAGCCTGCTGCCTCACAGCGCCAGGGACCCGGGTTCGATTCTCAGTTTAGGTCACTGTGTGGAGTCTGCATGTTCTCCTCATGTCTGTGTGTCTGGCTGCTCCGGTTTCCTCCCACTGTCCACAAGACGTGCTGGTCAGGTGGATTGGCCATGCTAAATTCTCCCTCAGTGTACCCAAACAGGCGCCAGAGTGTAGCGACTAGGAGATTTTCACAGTAGCTTCATTGCAGTGTTAATGTAAGCCTACTTATGACACCAATAAATAAAGGTTAAAAACTTCAGTCCAGTGACAATATCACTCTGCTGTCTGTTGATCAGTGAGGCCTATTTTTGCTCGAAGCGAGTGTTTGCAGAATGAACACTCGAGATGGGATGATGGTTTTTCAGACAAGGCTATTTTAGCTGCCCTCACATGGGATCCTTAAAGTGAGAAGACACTTGCATCCCAGTAGTCTGACCTGGACTTGGCTCACCTGTTCGGGCGGGATGGGGTTGGTCTGAACCGTACTGGGACCAGAGTCCTGGCGAATCGTGTAAATAGGACTGTAGACAGGGCTTTAAACTAATTGGGGGGGGGAGGGTGCGAGGGTAGGTGACATTACGGGGTCTACAGTTAAGGAGACGGTACAGGTAAGGGAAGAGGCCGAGGATGTCCCAATAATAAAGGGAGTAGGGGGCGTGAGTATGGTTGGTGGTGTTCTGGCAAATAGGGTCCAGGTGAAGGCTGGGATGAAGGCACTTTATCTGAATGCACGAAGCATTCGGAATAAAGTGGATGAGCTGGTGGCGCAGATCGGCACAAATGGATATGATCTGGTGGCCATTACAGAGACGTGGCTGCAAGGTGACAGGGACTGGGAGCTGAATGTCCAGGGGTATCAAGTGTTTAGGAAGGATAGGCGAGAGGAAAAAGGGGGGGGCATAGCTCTGCTGATTAAGGATAGCATCAGGGTGGTAGCAAGGGATGATATAGGAACCAAAGAGCAGAACGTGGAATCGTTGTGGGTGGAGATTAGGAACAGCAAAGGGAGGAAGACGCTGGTGGGTGTCGTCTGTAGGCCCCCGAATAATGATCTGGAGGTGGGGTGGGCTGTTAACGCGCAAATAAGTGCGGCGTGCAGGAATGGGACGGCCGTAGTTATGGGAGATTTCAATCTGCATATTGATTGGTCGACCCATGTTGGACGTGGTGGGCTCGAGGAGGAGTTTTTGGAATGCTGCCGGGATAGTTTCCTGGAACAGTGTGTGTTGGAGCCGACGAGGGAGCGAGCTATCTTGGATCTGGTGTTATGTAATGAGGCGGGTAGAATTAGGGACCTTGTGGTGAAGGATCCTCTTGGGGAGAGTGATCATTGTATGGTGGAGTTTCTAGTGCAGATGGAGGAGGAGAAAGTGGGTTCCCGGACACACGTCCTTTGTTTGAACAGATGGGAGTACGGTAGGATGAGAGAAGAATTGGCGAATGTTGACTGGGGGAGCGCGTTGGAAGGTAGGTCTGCTGAGGAGCAGTGGAGGATCTTTAAGGAGGTCTTTCTTGGTGCTCAGCAGAAATTTATTCCGATGGTTAAAAAGGACCATAGGAGGAGAGGTAATAAGCCGTGGACAATGAGGAGGTGAAGGAAAGTGTTAAATTAAAAGCGGAGGCGTTTAGAGTAGCTAAGAGTAGTGGGCGAGAAGAGGATTGGGAGAGGTTTAAATGTCAACAAAGATTGACAAAGAAGTTGATAAAGAAGGGTAGGAGAAACTATGAAGCTGGGCTAGCGCTTAATATAAAAAAGGATAGCAAGAGTTTTTATAAATATATAAAAAGGAAGAGGCTGGCTAGGGTGAACGTTGGACCCTTAGAGGATGAGAGGGGAGACTTAGTGGTAGGGGATGGGGAAATGGCTGAGGTCTTGAATAACTTTTTTGTTTCGGTCTTCACGGAGGAAGACGTGAATAATTTGCCGGGTGTTAGCGATGGAAAGGTGGTAGGACTGGAGGGTCTCGATGACATTATTGTTACTAGAGAGGCGGTGCTCGACAGACTGGAGGGACTGATTGTGGACAAGTCCCCAGGACTGGATGGAATGCATCCGAGGGTTCTGAAAGAAATGGCGGAGGTGATAGTGGATGCCTTGGTGGTTATTTTCCAGACGTCGCTGGATTCCGGGGAAGTGCCGGAAGATTGGAAAGCGGCTAATGTTACGCCGTTGTTTAAGAAGGGTACCAGGCAAAAGGCAGGGAATTATAGGCCAGTTAGTTTAACGTCTGTTGTGGGTAAAATGTTAGACTCCGTCATCAAGGAGGAAATAGCGAGGCATCTTGAGGGGAATTGCTTGATAGAGCAGACACAGCACGGTTTCGTTAAGGGGAAGTCGTGTCTGACAAATTTATTGGAGTTCTATGAGGATGTGTCTAGGGCGGTGGATAGAGGAGAGCCGGTGGATGTGGTCTTTCTTGATTTTCAGAAGGCGTTTGACAAGGTACCTCACAAGAGGTTATTGCAGAAGGTAAGGGGGCACGGAGTTGGGGGTAGGGTGTTAGCGTGGATAGAGGATTGGTTGTCAAATAGGAGGCAGAGAGTGGGGGTTAATGGGTGCTATTCGGATTGGCGGTTGGTGACTAGTGGAGTGCCCCAGGGGTCGGTGCTGGGGCCTCAGCTATTTACCATTTATATAGATGATCTGGAGGAGGGAACCGAGTGTATGGTGTCGAAATTTGCTGATGACACCAAGATTGGTGGAACGGCAAATTGCGCAGAGGGTGTGGAGAGTCTGCAGAAGGATCTAGATAGGCTGGGCGAATGGGCCAGGAAATGGCAAATGGAATTTAATGTTGGCAAGTGCGAGGTGGTCCACTTTGGCAGGAATAATGGTAGGAAGGACTATTACTTACAGGGTGAAAAACTGCAGCATGCAACGGTGCAGAGGGACCTCGGGGTCCTTGTGCATGAGTCGCAAAAACCCAGCCTGCAGGTGCAGCAGGTGGTCAGGAAGGCTAATGGGATGCTGGCTTTCATAGCGAGGGGGATTGAATATAAAAGTAGGGAGGTCTTGCTGCAGCTGTATAGGGCATTGGTGAGGCCGCAGCTGGAGTACTGTGTGCAGTTTTGGTCGCCGCACTTACGCAAGGATATTTTGGCCTTGGAGGGAGTGCAGAGGAGGTTTACTAGGCTGATACCAGAGTTGAGGGGGTTGAGCTATGAGGAGAGGCTGAATAAACTAGGCTTGTACTCGTTAGAGTTTAGAAGAAAGAGGGGAGATCTCATTGAGACGTATAAGATGATGAATGGGATGGATAGGATAGAGGTGGAGAGGCTCTTCCCACTCAGAAAGGACAGTAGGACTAGGGGGCACAGCCTCAAGATAAAGGGGAGGCGGTTTAGAACGGAGTTGAGGAGGAACTTCTTCACTCAAAGGGTGGTGAATCTCTGGAATTCTCTGCCCGTTGAAGTGGTGGAGTCTGCCTCGCTAAATATTTTTAAGACGCGGGTTGATGGGTTTTTGATAAGCGAGGGGTTAAGGGTTATGGGGAGAGGGCGGGAATGTGGAACTGAGCCACGACAGATCAGCCATGATCTTATTGAATGGCGGGGCAGGCTCGAAGGGCTAGATGGCCTACTTCTGCTCCTATTTCTTATGTTCTTATGTTCTATCACCCAATTCCCTTGTGTACTGTTTTAATCTGTTGGATTAACAGATATTTTAAATTAGCACACAATACGTTTAACAAATCATTAGTCAGCAAAGGAAATTAAATCTCAGTCAGTTCTGGCAATGAGAGAACTGTATACATTTCATTATTCTTAACAAAGGATCTATCAGGGCAGAATATAAATAAACAGAGTCCATATGGTTGGCATTTAGTGCAACAAACACAAAGTGAGGAAAGGTCCTAAATTCAGAACATGTTTGTGCTGCAATGTTTTGGCGAGTTTGAAAAACCCTGTTTTAATGATTCATACTTGAACGTAATACATGAATAGTCACAAAGTCATCCCAGAAACCAGGTAAGGGCAAGGGATATGGTTCCAAAAATCACTCCAGGTTAAGCCATTGCCAACAGCACCATTTTTCTGGCAAAAACAGTGCAACAGATTGAAAGCTATTGAAATAAATAGTTTTTTTACACAAACAGATTGCAAATCTGTTGAAATGTGGTGGGTTTTTTTTGATGCAGTCATCCAGACAGAAGCATATTGGGCCTGATCTCAAAGTAGGGCACCTGGCAGTGTGTGCCATTAAACTTTTCCCCCTGCACTCTTCAGCTCAAAATATTGCTTAAGGACAGGGCACATGGGACCTTGATGAATGATGGGACCAACAGTCTGTCTCCATAATCTGTGAGAGTTAATAGAAAGATTCAGTGAAGGTTTACCAGGCTGATGTATGAGGAGAGATTGACGAGGCTCGGATTGTTTTCACTGGAGTTCAGATGAATGAGGGGAGATCTCATAGAGACTTATAAAATTCTAACAGGACTAGACAGGGTAGATGCAGGGAGGATGTTCCCGATGGTGGGGGAAGTCCAGGATCAGGGGTGACAGTCTGAGGATTTGGGGTAGAACATTTAGGATGTAGATGAGGAGACATTTCTTCTCCCGGTGAGCCTGTGGAATTCATTCCCACAGGAAGTAGTTAATGCCAAAACATTGAATGTATTCAAGAAGCAGCTAGATACAACACTTGGGGCGAATGGGATCAAAGGCTATGCGGAGAAAGCAGGATTAGGCTATTGAGTTGGATGATCAGCCATGATGGTGATGAATGGCGGAGCAGGCTCGAAGGGCCTCCTACTTCTATCTTCTTTGTTTCTATGAAAGAAACAGTGGAATGATGGAGAAAAATGAATTAGAGTCAAATCGGGTACAGAAAGATAAATGGTGGGTGGAGGAGAAGGAGCCTAGATTTGTGAAAGAGAAACAAATGTTGAAAAATATGAAATTTGATACTATTAAAAAATTTAACAATTTATTACAGACAGAAATGAGACCTGGTGGAGGGAGGGAGGGGACTCGCTGCCATTCTGCATTGGGATCACTAGCAGAGGGAGGGAAGAGGGCGATTGGGACTGGCCATCCAGGTGAGTGGCTGATCTCTGCTCTGACAGATCGGCGCAGGCACAGTGGCCCACTCAGAGCTATGCTGCCGGCCTCTCCAGCAGGAATGGTCCTGTCCCTGATTTCAGAGTGAATCACGCTCCTGCATTCTGTGATGCACAATGTTGGAGATTCATTCTGGAAATCACGCTTAAAAAAAAAGCTGGATTTACTCCCATTTTTCTGCATGTTGGAAACTTAGAATGTTTTTGGGAGAATCCTGGCCCCAGTTTAAATTGTTTCCTTTCTGGTCTGTAAAGATTGCCATTTCATTAACAATTCATTAGAAGGATACTTCAATGACTAATTAAGAAATTCAATGGGCAATAATGTACAAGTTGGATATATCACCGTGTGTTCATAGTCGCTGGGTCAAAATCCTGGCATTCCCTTACTAACAGCATTGTGGGTCTGCAGCATTTCAAGAAGACAGCTCACCACCACCTTCTCAAGGGCAACTAGGGATGGGCAATAAATGCTGGCCCCAGCATATCCCATGAATGAATAGAAAAAAAAGTTCTTAAAAGGAATAGATAAGGAATGAAATGCCATTTGTGCAAAGCCAACAATGAAGCAACATCAATTGAACAGAGAGTTCTCGAGATTTGCAACTCATGCCATATCCCTTCATCCCTTAAACTTTTTGACCACTGCACACATTTATACGGATGTGCATGGTTAACACACTTTGGTCCATAATGTTTTCCCAATTCGTTAGTAATTGAGATGCAACAGCCCAACATCCCACACATTGTGTAGCACAAGTTGATGCCAGGATACAGCAATTTTGCAGAAAAGTGCCAGCCATGGTGGAAATGCCG
Organism: Carcharhinus amblyrhynchos; assembly: GCF_965287045.1. Taxonomy (NCBI): domain Eukaryota; kingdom Metazoa; phylum Chordata; class Chondrichthyes; order Carcharhiniformes; family Carcharhinidae; genus Carcharhinus; species Carcharhinus amblyrhynchos. Next base: position 10,108,371 of record NC_137359.1, on the reverse strand, counting down.
GTCGCTGAGCAGATTGGGAGCAAAGTAGTTACTTGCCCTAATTGAGCCATTTCTTCACAAAAGGTCCCTTAACTTTTGCTTTCCACCATGCCCAACAGAACATTCAGTGCCAGAGCCTCAGTCTGAGGGGCACTATGGAAGCCAATCTGTCTCTTGTCCTAAGCCCACCCTGAGCTGCACATTCTTTAACAAATTGGGGCAGAGAATCAGTAAGGATTGTTTCACCTCACTGTATTTACAAGGCTAAATATACAGATTTACATACCACATTCTCCCTGATGTCAAGAGAACTTTGCATTCTAGGTCCAACTATCTTTAGTTGCTTCAGCAATGACCTTCACTGCATCTCAAAGTCAGACGTGGGGATGTTCGCTGATGATTGCAGGGTCATCTAAACACAAAACGTTGGCTCTATTCTCTCTCTCTACAGATGCTGTCAGACCTGCTGGGATTTTCCAGCATTTTCTGTTTATGTTTCAGATCCCAGCATTCGTAGCCTGCATCCTGCTTTTGCTTTTATCATAGAAATATGTCATTTGGACCACCCAGTCCATGTTGGTCTTTATTCTCCATATGGGTAATCTCCTAATGTGGGTATGCCGGCGTTGGATAATAAATAGGTTGGACTAAAACCTGGTGTTGTCAGACTTTTTACTGTAATCTCCTAATGCCATTTATCCACTCTGTTCCCCAAACTCCTTACTCCCCTTTCCTTCAACTCCCTATCTAACCTATTCTTAAAAGTTGTCATAGTTCTCTGGCAATGCATTCTTCAACCTCAGAATCTGCTGCATAAAAACATTTGTCAACACGAGTAACTTATTTGATTTGACAGCAACACTGCTTTGTTCTGGACCTTTCAAATCAAGGGAAATGTTGATTCTTTGATCTCTACTTTCTGAATTGTTGCAGACCAAGTACAAGAATCAATGAATTAGCTTAACATTATTTCAATACAAGTTTTTCCTCTTTACCAACTCTCTACAACACATCCATTATTTTACCTTCAGACGTTTGCTACACTTGATTTAGTGGGTGGGGAGCAATTAACAGTGGGTGGGTCAACTTCACTGTGGTGATTATGGAAACAATGCCTGAAAGATCACACACCTGAATCAACACTTAGAAAACTCTGGCAACCACAGGGTCCTAATGCTTGTCCAGTTTGGTTGGCTCCAACAGTGGCACTTATTGAGGATTTCCTCTGTGTGTCACCTGTAAGAAAATCGGAAAGCCACAGGTTCACAAATCATTCTGAAGAAATTACCAAGTGCTTAAAGTGGCTGCCAATATTTGTTCTCTGTGAAGTCAGCAGAGAGGGGAAAAGTAGGACTCCAGCATCAAGAGTTTAAAAAGACCTGCAACTGCTGGAATTCACACATAATTCCAATTTCAACATGAACTATTTGAAAACAAAACATTTAGTACACTGGATGGGTGATCTGGGATCAATGTTTAGCATTTGTATACCCCAACCAAGAGGAAGAAATTCTCCTACTGTTCTGGTGATTATTCCTCTCTCATCTCATTAGAAAAAAAACAGATGAAATACTTTAGTTAACTCACTATGTTTTGCACTCTCTCCATTCCTCCTCCCCTATGTACTCTATGAACGGTATGTTTTTGTCTGTATAGTGCACAAGAAGCAACATTAAAGTTTATTTATTAGGGTACCATGGTAACATAGTGGTTATCACTGCTGCTTAACAGCGCCAGGGACCCAGATTTGATTCCTGGCTTGGGTCACCGTCTGTGTGGAGTTTGCACGCTCTCCCTGCATCTGCGTGGGTTTCCTCTGGGTGCTCCGGTTTCCTCCCACGTTCTGAAAGATGTGCTGGTTAAGTGCATTGACCCAAACAGGCACCAGACTGTAGCAACTAGGGGAATCTCACAGTAACTTCATTGCCGTGTTAGTATAAGCCTTACTTATGACCAATAAATAAACAAACTTTATAAACAAGTAAGTTTACATGAACACTACAATGAAGTTACTGTGAAAATCCCCTAGTCACCATACTCCAGTGCCTGTTTGGGTTCACTAAGCGAGAATTTAGCATAGCCAATACAGCTGGCCAGCGCATCTTTTGGACTATGAGAAGGAAACTGGAGCACCCAGACGAAACCCACACAGACTTGAGGAGAATGCACAGACAGTGACCCAAGCCAAGAATTGAACCCAGGTCCCTGGTGCTGTGGGGCAGCACAATCACTGTGCCACATCCCAATACATGTGGCAATAATAAATCAATTCAAATCTAATTCCATTTGTGGGACTTTAGTATTTACAAAATAACTATGACATTCAATCAGTAACAGTTGCCCTTCAAAGAAACTCAATGGATGTGAAGTACCTTGGGAGAGAGACTTCAGAAAGTGCTGAATGAATTTCAATTCTTTCTTTGAAAAGGTTGAATGGAGTTACTTTGGCAAATTTCAGACTTAACATTGTCCTCAATGTTGGCTGTCCTGTCACCCAATTATGAATTGGACCTTACCACAAACAAAGGTTACTGTATTTTTTCGTACACGTCTTTCTCATTATTTTCCATTTGCCTGAAGAGGGGTGGGAGAGAGTCGTCAGCCTCTTCACACTGACGCTGTCAATCCCCCGCTCCCCCCCCACGAAGAATTGTTTTAATGGGATGAGTTCATTGTTAACCCCAGTGTAGAACATTCTCATTTCAGATCAGTTCTTCATTCCTTAAGCTGCTGTCTTTCAGATGACTGGAGATTTCCTGATCTACAGCACCCACCTGAGCCAAAAAATAGAGTCGTCTTTGAGAATAAGTGCTTCTGAAATCGCGCGCTTGCTCTTCTGAGGGAGGGATTATTTGGGCGCTAGGACCCAACAGGATCTGTAAGCAGCTTTACACCTGCTACAACGGTTCGAGACGCTGCAGTGTGTGTGTCTTGCTCTGTCTCCGTTGAGTTCGTGTTCAGCCCTATTACTTAGGGCGTCCAAGATTAGTTTTGGTTGCTCGCCCTTTGCAATTACTGGTGAATTGTTTGTAAAACGGCTACAGAATGAGGACAGTCTGAAGTTTTCTACGCTTCCTACATTTGCTGCCCTTCCGCTCGGATCTAAGGTACTTTTGGTCGCTGGTCTCCTTTCGATTTCAGATAGATGGCTGGATAAATGGGAGCCAATTTGTAACAAGGGATATTTTCCAAGTTCTAAGCGGAGGGTAAAGTGAAACTGAATTGTGATTGACTTAAGAAATTGACACACAGGACAGAGTACGTGTGAAACTTAAAAAAAAATCTATGTCTTGTTTTGAGGAAGGGGATATTCGCATTTCAGGGGGAAATGCCTTGTCATTTCCGCGACGGGTGACACTTACTCCTCGGTAAGTCTCTCTCATGAAGTTTCCTGAGTGACATATTTTTCGGAACTTCTGTGTGTTGGCTTTAAGGAAAAGATAACTTCTTGGAGTTGATCTTTAGGTTTTGCAGTTGTTTGTGTTTCCTGTGGCTTGCAGATAACGATGCCACACGTGTGACTTTGATGCAAGCGGATTAAAATGCTCAAAGCTTTTTGTATTGAGTGTGTGGAATTGACTAGAGGCTCTCAAAGGGTTAAGATGGCTGCTCCTTTTGAATAATTTAATGTTTTGAAGTATCTGTTTAAACCAGTTCAGATAATTTCAGGTGAGTAAGCTGGAAACTTGTGTTTTATTTTTAAAAATGAGAGTTTGCTTTTACTCTGAATTCTTGGCTTTGCTCATTTGAAGAGAGACCATGTCCACGTGTCCCTTTTTAAAAATGCAATGTTTTGTATAGTTGAGCTAAAACTAATAATGGGCATGGTGGCACTGTTCTGAAGCTCTAGGTTCCAACATACTTAGATTAAAATAATAGGTTAGGTATTTGAATGTCCATAAATGACTAAATTGGTTTGATTTCCAACCATCTTAAGTTAGTTGCTGTCAACTGGAGTCAGCATTGCCTCTGGGTTAAGGAGGGAGAAATTGTTAAGTTCTGACGCCTCTACTATCCAGGACATTAAGTGAGGACAAGATCGGGTTTCGAATGCAGAAATAGACCAGCATAAGCAGCAATAACAACTTACTGAATTTATTTTTGTAAATATGTTATCAAAACTTGTACTTTACTCAAAAAAAAGGTGTCCCAGTATTGCACGTAGAATTACGTAGGGGAAAAAGGCCTACTTTGTCCATAGCAAGATTCTGCAGATAGTGACAATAGTCTATTTTCATGGGTATAGCTGGGGGTATATTGGTCAGGGCAACGCCCTGTTATTCAAACTAGGCCATGGGATCTTTAACATTCACCTGAACACACAGACAAAACCTTATTTTAATGCCTCACCAAAAGACATCACCTCTGACAATGTAATGCCTCTGTTGTACACAGGTGTGCCAGAGTAGGTAATATTGCATCCAAAAGTGGATTTGAGCCAACATTCTTCCTTCCCTCTAACCCAAAAGTGAAGTTGTTGCCAACTAAAGTTAGTTGACTCGTTTTCTTTCCTTTTCCCACAAAGCATTAGAAATTGTCCCACTAACGAGTTTGTGGTGGCAACTACGTGCTTGCTGATACCATAAATGTTTGGCCCAGCCAACTTGTTATCTTGGGTATGTTGAATATGGAGTTTGTTTGACGTGCATGAGACTTCACATCCATTTGTTACTAGTTAGAACACGGATCCTACACCTGTCAATCTACGGCACAATAGAAAGGTATTACAAAATTACTTTCAGAAGTAACTGTGACATTTATGGGATCCTTATTTTGAAAAATGAAGACACAATTAATCACCAATACATGAAAATTGTGTTTATTGTGGTAACTAATCGTGATAGTAATTCAAACACTTCAGTGATACTGGGACATTTTTCGATTAATGTTGAACTTTCCCTAGAAAATGACAACTTATTTAAATTCAGTTTTCTGTGTGGATGGATTCTGATTTACAAAGAAGCTCCAGGGAAAAACTTGGAAAGCAGTAAAGCTCATGCATTGAGAGATACTATTCATGGAATATCTGCTAATGCATTAAAATACCTAACACCTTATTAGAGCATTACAAGTTACACAATTCAGTCATTGCTTCTTGGAAGTTGTGTAACTAGACATGTTGACCATCCTTTGCTAAGGAACATGCCACAAGTAGTTACAATGCAATTCATGACTAGTGAATCTTTTTTTTGGTGAGGGAGGGATGTTAACTAGGGGCATTCCTTGATCATTGTATAATGCCATGAATATCTACTGGCGCAAGCAGGAGACTTTCTCCAACGCATGGCACGGTAGCGCACTGATTAGCACTGCTGCCTCACAGCTTCAGGGACTTGAGTTCAATTCCTGGCCTCGAGTCACTGTCTGTGTGGAGTTTGCACATTTTCTCTGTGTCTGCATGGGTTTCCTCTGGGTGCTCCAGTTTCCTCCCACAGTCCAAAGATGTGTGGGTACGGTGGATTGGCCATGCTAAATTGCTCCTTAGTGTCCTGGGATGTGTAGGTTAGAGGGATTAGTGGGGTAAATGTGTGGAGTAGTGGGGGTAAGGCTTAGGTGGAATTGTGGTTGGTGCAGACTCAATGGGCCAAATGGCCTCCTGCACTGTAGAGTTTCTATGATTGATTCACCCTTTATAGTACTTGCAAGGGGTTAGGTGGCAGGTTTTGTAAATCCCTGCAAAACTGGTGCCTTTTGCTCTTCCCTCAACCAGGGCTAACAATTGGCTCTAATCCTGGGGGAAAACAATGCCCATTTGTTTCTCTTGTCTACTGTAAAATGCAACAATCTGAGGACCGGTTTGTACAAGTTGACTGACAGGTGATGTTTTTCCTGTTGGTCAACAGTTGGTGGCCATTTGGCTTTGAAGAAAGGTAGGTAAAAAGGCACAGTGCAGTATGCTTGTAGCCCCTGGTGAATTAAGTCAAGCTGAATCATCAATGTGAATGCGGGCAATGCTTTTTAAAATCAGTTCATTGTTCTTTAATTATGGAGAGTGACTAATATTTGCAAAATTATGTAATAAAATTCAAATAGGGTGCCTGACTTCGTGTTCACGTTCACTGTGAATGGAGGAGATCTTTATTCTCATTTAAAGCATAAGAATTATCGTTGGGTCATTATAATCCAGCAGGTTGAAAAGAACCAGTTGTACTGCCAACAAAAGAGAAAATGCGGGAAAATCTCAGCAAGTCTGGCAGTATCTGTAAGGAGAGAAAAGAGCTGACGTTTTGAGTCTAGATGATCCTTTGTCAAAGTTGGACTGCCACATGTTCTGGTACATTGCGACAACAATTAGAACTTGAGTGGATGTGCATTGCACTAATTTCCATCAATTGTTTTGGTGTGATGAAGGCTGGTCTCCTGTCTGTGACACTTCTTGAAGGGCAGGTTCTTATTAACTGTAACTGAACTACTCATTGAAGAGCTACTGAAATGGACCATGAATTTTTGAACAAATGATTGAAGCTACTGTACTTAATCTGCAGATTTATTCTTGCCTCTGCATGGTTTTACTACTTGTAAATCAAGCTAAACTAACAATTTATTATGTGATTTGTCAATATGGTGTCTTCCTACTAATTTGTCAAGATCAGGAGTACGTTGTACTTGTTCCAATAGCACAAAAGATTTGTCAACCTGTGGCACAATACTTCAGTTATTTCACGTATCGAGTCAAATTTCAGTTCAGAGAAAGCATGAGGTTGTCCAGGGGAAGCTAACTTTTGTAGTGAAAAGAGTACTGGAACATACCTTGAATTGAAATGCTGCATCAACCCCAAGCACTTGATTATACCCCATGACATAGGGAGAGTTACTCCCTGAGCATTATGATTCAAGAAGGTTCAGGAGGAAATCATGCCAAAAGGTTTTGTGCGCAGCATGTTGTGCCGGCATACAGTACACTGTCATGTGTCAAAAAATAAATACTGGCCCATGTTTCTCCACACAACAAATTCTCACCAAGAGATCAGAATCCCTACAGTGCAGGAGAGGCCAGTCAGCCTGTCGAGTCTACACTGACCACAATCCCACCCAGGCCCTATCTCCATAACCCCGCCTATTTACCCTACCTAATCCCCCTGACACTTGGGAACAATTTAGCATGACTCATCAACCTAACGCATGTCTTTGGCCTGTGGGAGGAAACCGAAGCACCCAGAGGAAGCCTACGCAGACATGGGGAGAACGTGCAAACTCCACATGGACAGTCACCCAAGGCTGGAACTGAATCAGGGTCCCGGGTGCTGTGAGGCAGCAGTGCTAACCACTCTGCCACTGTGCTGCCCGATTGTACAGGATAATAGTGATAGCACACAGATACTACTGCAAGAATAGTGGCAGGACCTACATATAGACTTCATCTCTTAAAGGCTTCATAGCAATTTAATTTCTCCAATACAGATACTGAAATGACAGCACTGAGGCCTTGCTCTGGTACAGGAACAATTTGGGTTATTTGTAGCTGAACCAGTTTGACCAACATGGTGCACATAGCACATTTCAAAAACCAAATATTATTTTAAATATTTCATCCAGAGATCCCAGTTTGGTCAACTGATACATCCGCTGCTTGTCAGGTTGGCAAATGATTGTCAGTTTTTACCCAAGGGCTAATGCCACACCCATTCTGAACAACTAAGCTGACTGCAACTGGTTGGCTGACATCACACCGATACTGGCCACACCTGGAACAAAAGCAGCATTTTCCAGATGTAAATGAAAAGGTGTTGGATTGAATGGAAAATGCTGCAGAGGTGACATTCCAGTTGGCAACATGCTCAATAAAAGTTCAAGTTCGATGTTGATTTCAAATGACCCTATGCCAGCTCACCACCTCTACTCCAATGAACTCCCACTCTCTCAAGTTCCTGAGGATGCCAATAGCTAAAAGAGGTCAAAAACGTGACACAAGAAGGTTCTAACATTACTAAACACAATTTCACTCGGCCCACAGGATAGCTGGTGTGGGAAACACAAATTCTGCTATGCTGCGACAGGGTTTCTGACGTGCACAATTTTGGGCAACATGGAAGAGGTTTTTACTCCTGTATCAAACCTGGGTTGTACCTGTGCTAGGGGTGTTTCCATTCACCAGCTTCAACACCTTTTTCATCCAGAGCAAAACATTCAAGTATAAAAGAAGCTCTTTCTCCCACCTGCCACCCCCCCCTTCCCCATTTAATAAAGGTTTTAAAATGACTCAGAACTGGCTTTGAATGTGTCTTTTGAGAAGACATACGGTGTCATTTTTATTTGAAAAAGCAGCAGTGGGAACACAGTGGGTGTTGTGAAAGCTTAACTGAAGAATGAGATCATAGACTGAATCCTACAATCAAGCTGCCTCTCAATTACAACCCACTATGTAACCACGCAGGCATTGCAGCTACAGTTGTACCGTGAGTTTACTCTCCCAAGTTGCTTTTTTAGAAACATTTTAAAAATTGAAAAGTTTTAGAATTATCCCTGCTCCATCTTTGACTTTCAGCTGTTGAATCCAATGTGATATTAGGTTCAAGCTCAGCTAACTGTTGGTTTTATCTCACAACCCTAATGTTTTACCTTCGTGCTACCTTCAGAGGAAAAAAACAACCTCCACGCCTTGTCACCCAGTTTCAGAAAACTTAGTTCTGTCCAGTGACTTCTCTCAAACTCTGAACGTCGCTTACTAACTATCAAAGTATATTGATAGTTAAAAATGCAGTCTGAAAGGGAAAAGCAGAATTTGTGTTTTTTAATATGTTGGGGGGGAAGCCACAAATGAGGAAGAATGCAAAGGGGCCCAGAATGTCATCTTACTTGGAGCCCAGCAAACTCCCTTTTTGCTCTTTTTCCCCCATCTGCCCAATACATATAGCAGCACGCTTTGAGTTGTAAATCTGAGGAACATGAGGTACCAGACTAGTACTCGATTAATCAAACTGTTCCAGTTCCAATTACTTTTTGTAGCGAGGGACCAGAGATGAAAAGAACTGCAGATTGCCCTAGCCAAAAGAGATTTGACTCTATTAGATTTGGATCCCTCAGGTGGGACAGCTATTACAGGTAAAAGCTCTGACTGTTTCTCAAAAGTGGCAGGTAGTAAATTCAATTTGATACTTTCCATTTGTCCTGATGGGACTAGGACTTATCTACACAAGCAGAGTCGCTTTGATTTGAAATAGGTGTTTGACCTCAAAACAAGACTTGTTTATCCCACCTGCCTTTACCGAAGGCAATTCCAGTTTTATATCTGTCTCATTATTCGAACAAAAGCTGCTTTTTTTAAAATCGAAACTGAATGGGAAGTGGGCTTTATTATTGCTCTGATCCAGAATGCACTCAGCTTTTGAGCCAAGGGTTTGGATGAGCTGCTAAATTTTGGCAGTTCCATAACCAGCCTCTTAATCAGCTTCCTCTGCACTGCTCTTTAGTGACAGCATAGCGAGATTGGGATTTTGGGGTGCAGAAAAATTGGCATGAATCCATGGTTTGATGTTCAGATACAGCAAGTTGTTACACCAGAATTGGATATTGTCACAGTCATTGCTTTGTGCAAATGTCATTACAACTATTTTGATGTAACCTGCCCCACAGGAAAGGACAAAGTGAGGCATTTATTTCTGTTTTTCTAAGTCTAAAATGTTATTGATGGAAAACGTGTATTCTTTTATTTGTTATTGGTCATCCTCTAGGGAAGAATGATCATAATATGATAGAATTTTATTTTGTCTGAGGATGGGAAACATGGATCTGCAACTAAAGCAATTTCAAAAGTATGATGATGGAGTTGGCTAAAATAGGCTGGGAAAATAGGTTTCAAAGGTAAGATGGCAGATATGCAGGTACAGACACTTAAGGAGATGATTTATAACTCTGATCAAAGATGTGCTCCATTTGAGAAAGAGAAACCCTACAAGAAGAATGAATCGTGCATGGATAACCTAGAAAGTTAAGGATGGTATCAAATTGAAAGAAAAGGCATACAAGTGTGGTTTAAGATTGGTGGTAGACCAGAAGGTTGGGAACGTTTTAGTAACCAGCAAAGGACAACTTAACAAAAAAATGAAGGGAGAAATTCTAATATGAATAAAATTAGAATGAGGGTAAATGAGCAAATATTTATATATTTAAAAAAAAAACAACAGCAAGGATTTCTCAGTACATAAAGAGTAGCTGATGTAAGTATTGGTCCCTTAGTGGATGAAACTGAGGAATTAATAATGGAAAACAAGGAAATGGCAGCGACTTTGAGCAAGTGTTTTGTGTCTGTCTGCATGGTAGAAGATAGTAAAAGTGTTCCAATAATTATAGAAAATCAAAAGGGAGAGAGGAACTTAAAATGATCACTGTTAGAGGAAAAGTACTTGGTCAGTTTTTAGGCCCATTAGTTTTCCCAAGTCCCTTGGACCTGATGGGCTGCATTAAAAGTGGCTGCAGAGATGGCGGATGGATTGGTTGTAATCTTCCAGAGTATAAAATAATGAGGGGCACAGATTAGCTAGATGGTCAATATATTTTCCCCAAAGGTAGGGGAGTCGAAAACTAGAGGGCATAGGTTTAAGGTCAGTGGGGGGAGAAACAAAAGGGTCCAGAGGGGCAACTTCTTCACACACAAGATGGTGAGTATCTGGAACAAGCTGCCAGAGGTAGTAGTAGAGGTGGATTACAATCTTGTCTTTTTTAAAGCATTTAGATAGTTACATGGGTATGATGGATATGGGCCAAATGCAGGCAATTGGGCTTAGGGGTCTTCAAAAAAAAAAAGAGGGTGGCATGGACAACTTGGGCTGAAGGGCCTGTTTCCATGCAGTAAACCTCTATGATTCTATAGGGAACTTTGGAAAGGTCCACATGGATTGGAAAACTGCAAATGTTACACTGCTATACAAGAAAGGAGGGCGGCAGAAAGCAGGAAACTATAGGCCAATTAACATTTTTCGATCATAGATGTTAAGCTAAAATCCATTCTTAAGGAAATAATAGGACATTTAGGAAATCATAATGCAATCAAGCAAAATCAAAGTGGTTTCATGGAAGGAAAATAGTATTTGACAAATTTATTAGAACACTCTAGGATGTAACAAGCAGGGTGATTAAAGGGATGTAGTGGAGTGGCACAGTGGTTAGCACTGCTGTCTCATGTTACCAAGGACCTGGCTTTGATTCCTGGCTTGGGTCGCTGTCTGTGCAGAGTACAAAACAAAGAACAACACAGCATGGGAAACAGGCCCTTTGGCCCAACGAGCCCGTGCAGCCATTTCAGCACTGAGTCCCCTCTCCACCCATGACCCTTGTCTATGCTTGTGGCACTCCACATTGGAAACCAGATTGAGGGGAGACTAAGGACAATTTGTTACCCCAACCAGCCTAAGAGCACATCTTTGGGGTGTGGGAGGAAACCGGAGCACCTGGAGAAAACCCATGCAAGCACAGGGGAGAATGCGCAAACTCCTCCAGACATGGGCTCAAATCCATGTATCTGCACAGCAAACAGTGACAGTCACTGAGCTGTCGTGTTGCTCAGCATCTGGTCCAGTTTAAGCGTACACTAATGATGTGAAGCACTAGGCTACTTTTGAAACATCCAAGAGCAGCCCTCACACGATCCACCGCGTGTATGCCCCTTGTTGGACAACAAGGCGGACCGAAGCACCTGTGGAGTCTGTATGTTCTCCCTGTGTTTGTGTGGGTTTCCTCTCACAGTCTGAAAGATGTGCTGGTTAGGGTGTATTGGCCATGCCAAATTCTCCCTCAGTGGACCCGAACAGGTGTCAGAGTGTGGTGACTAGCAGATTTTCAGTAATTTCATTGCAGTGTTAGTGTAAGCTGATTTGTGACACTAATAAATAAACTTTGTATCTAGATTTCCAAAAAGCATTTGGTAAAACTACCATAAACGATTATGGAACAAGATAAAAGCTCATGGTGTTGGGGGAAATATTAGTGTGGTTAGACGGCTAACTAACTAATAAGATGGCCAACTAACACTTAAAATAAGTGGACCATTTTTAGGTTGGCAAACTAACTCGGGATCCATCAGGCAGTAGTGCTGAGGCCTTGGCTACTTACAATCTATAAAAACTTTGGATGAAGGGACAAAGTAGCAAAATTTGCTGATAATGCGAAGATAGGAAAGCAAATTGAGGAGCAGAGTCTGTAAAGGAATGTAGATAGGTTAAGTGAGTGGGCAAATGTTTGGCAGATGGAGTATAATGTGAGGGGTATATGAAGAACAGTGTGCATTGAGCTAAGGCCAACAAATTTTAGCCCAATACTGAGGCTTGGGTAATGGCTGCATTTTGAGGCGTGTTACTCTTGTGGTTTTATGAAATCATTTCCTGTCTCTTATTTTGCTGCCAACTACTTATCCTGCAGGCAGCTTTAGCAACATTACCAACAGACACATTTAAAACTTCAGTGGGGTAAAAGCAGGCTGTGTAACATTTACTGTATCAACGTGCTGGTAAGACATTTCCTTGCAATTTCTTCTGACTCTGGCATTGGGCACTCGCAGGAATTTGAATCAAATATGTTACTAATATCACACATTAAACAATCTCCAGAGAGAATGATGCAGAATATTAAGATGGCATCCATGGATGTCAGGAAAAATTTGCTGAAAGCCTTTTGGCATTGTAGTTTGCCATTAAAACTAATAATGTGATTCTGAGGCCCCTTTCAGTGTAGGTTGGATGTCAAAACTAGGCTAAAGTGATTATCCCAAATGCTTCCATCAGGTTCCTAGCTCCTATTTAATGACACCAATGACTCAGTCTGTTCTCCTGTGAGTGTGGTGTAAGAAAACCACACAACTTCACTGTCGCAGTGGTTGGCACTGCTGCTGCCTCACAGCGCCAGGGACCTGGGTTCAATTCTAGCCTCGGGTCACTGTCTGTGCGGAGTTTCTATATCTTCCCTGTGTCTGAGAGGGTTTCCTCCCACAGTCCAAAGATGTGCAGGTTAGGATTAGTGGGGTTACGGGGATGGGGCCTGGTTGGGATGCTCTAAGAGCTGGTGTAGACTCAATGGGCTGAATGGCCTCCTTCTGCACTGTAGGGATTTTAGAATTTACCATGTATTCATCCTGAAGGGTTTTCAAAAAAAAACCTTCATGTACAACATTGCCAAGTGGATGAAGGGCAGGAGGTGCTAAGTTAATGGCTATTGTATAGTGCAATAAAGTGAACCTCTCCTCTAGCACTGCTGTGGTTCCACTCCTGTACCTGCATGATCACCTCCAGTGTACCCAAAGGTTCCATTCATGCTCCCCACCTGTTCCTAATGGATATGGTTCCCCATGTAGCTACACCGACAATAGCCAAATTCAACTTCCTACAGCCGCATGGGGTTCCGTAACCTTTAATGTACTCTAGGATTGATAGAGGAATCATAGAATCCCTACATTGCAAAAGGAGGCAATTTGGCCCATCGAGTCTGCACTGACCACAATCCCACCCAGGTCTTGTTCCCTGTAATAACGCATAGTTACCCTGCTAATCTTCCCTAATGCTAGGGTCAATTTACTATGGCCAATCAAACTAACCTGCACGTATCTGGGAGGAAACCAGAGCACCTGGACGAAACCCACGCAGACACGGGGAGAATGTGCAGAGTCTACACAGTGTCCCAAGCTGGGAATTAAACCTGGGTCCCTAGCGCTGTGAGGCAGCAGTGCTAACCACTGTGCCACCCATATGTGGATAATGCCAATTTATTTGTCATTCAATATTGGTAAAACCAAAGCCATTCTGTTCAACCCCTGCCAGGAACTGTATCAAGCCCCTGACCTCATCCCTCTTCTGCTGATGGTACATGGTGTCAATCTGATGTTGAGAAAGCTGTCTCAAATCTAGTTCATCTTTCAAGCTGTTTACTGTTTACTTTTTACTCTAGCCTGTCAGAATTGATACTTTGGTGCAGTATGCCATCATTGATATCTATAAAGGATGTGACTTTGGTTCTTAAGGTTTCAGTTGCCTTTTCACCTAAATTATGGAAGGAAGCATGAACTGGAAGCATTATTTAGGCAAACTTAGTAGCCATTTTGGGCCTCAATGTCTCCAGCATTGAGGTGATGGCCCGGTTCACTGGTATTTAGTTTTGGACATTCGGGAAGGGATGCTGGCCAAAATGCAAGGAGAAATCCTTTCTTCTCTTCAAATAATCCCATGGAATCTTCTAAGGTTCACCTGAATCACAAGAATAAATGAATGAGGAATGACCCCTGAGTTAGGACTCCAGCACTGAAAATCTGCATCCAGATCCTGTGTTTTTTGAGTTCTGTTACTTAGTGTGTGACATTTCTATGTTGGATCACTTTATGCAGAAGCTATTTCTTGGTAGTGTGTTTGGACCCTGTTTATAATGCGACTCAGTGTTTACTGTGAACTTGTGTTTGCACGTTTATCATTATTCTGGTTTCAATGCTGGGTCACAGTTGAATGTGCATGACAATAAAGCTCATGGAAAGGAAGAATAGGCTGAGTTTTGACCGCTGCACATACACAACTTCTGATCAGATGAGTAAGTTGATGGATGTTAACTGCACTCCAGCAGAAGGTGGTGAGGGTTATCCCAGTTTCTGCATAGCAACCGAAAGGACCCTGTTAAAGTCGACCTTTTGATCGTGCAGCTTTTCCCCTCTTCCAACAGGGGAAGAGTATGATCTCCACATACCAGCTACTCATCCAAAAGATGGAATTGAGCTGACTCTGTGGGGAATCACTATGGATTACAGGGATAGGGCCTGGGTGTGATTATTGTTGGTGCAGGCTTGATGGGCTGAATGGCTGCCTCCTGCACTCCACACTTGTACTGCACGGTTTCTTCGTGTGGACTTTTAGCTTTGTTTTGTCCAAGTACTTGAAATTGTTTCACTAAATGCAGTTGTAAGTAAAATGGTAAGATGAAAAGCAGGATGAGAGTTATTTTGAGCGAGTGTTTTTTATTCTGGTTACTGAATAATGGTAGATGTTTGAGAAAATATACCCTAGTGAAGTTTATTTTCCAGTACTAGGCAGCATGGTGGTCAACACTGCTGTCTTACAGTGCCAGGAACCTGGGTTTGATTCTAGCCTTTGACTGTGTGGAATTTGCACTTTGTTCCCATGTCTGTGTGGATTTATTCCAGGTGCTCCGGTTTCCTCCCACAGTCCAAAGATGTGTAGGTTAGGTAAATTAGCCATGGTAAATGCATGGGGTTACAGGGATAGGGCAGAGACTTGGTGCAGGCTCGGTGGGATGAGTGGCCTCTTTCTGCGCAGTAGGGATTCTAGAGTCTTTCTGTGGTATTGTATGAGTGAATGTAATTTGTTTTCCACTAAATTAGTGCATAAGGCTGAAATGGTGTCACCACAACCACATTTGTCACTAGTCAGTGATTTCTGTTGGGCCACACTGGTTTAAAAAGTGTCCCTTAAGCAGAGCACTGAGTAATTTTGCCGTGTTACGACAGAGAAATGCTTGAAGCATTTGTAAGTGAGACTTCCTTGTTCTGAGATTAATATTCGAGTTGCTCAAGAGTTCTGAGCTCTGACACGCCTTCCACTTGTCAAACTAAAGTGCAAAACTGCCACGTATAAGGTTGTTTGCGTGACATCACCTGTAGACAAAAGGTGTGTGGGGAAAACCTACAACGATTAATTCTGAACCCTGATACTGGAGGGAAAGGATAGCTCTTGGGTGTGAATCTGGTAAGTGGGTAAATTCTACTCTCTTCCCCCCCCAAAGTTAAAACAGTACACCACTTGATGGTAAGTTTAGTAAGATACGTAAAAGGGTGGCACAGTGGGTTAGCACTGCTGCCTCACAGCACCAGAGACCTGGGTTCGATTCCTGGCTTGGGTCACTGTCTGTGTGGAGTTTGCACGTTCTGTGTCTGTGTGGGTTTCCTCTGGGTGCTCCGGTTTCTTCCCATAGTCTGAAAGCCATGCAGGTTAGGTGCATTGGCTGTGCTAAATTGCCCCTTAGTGTCAGGGGGACTAATTAGGGTGGATGCATGTGGTTGTGGGGATTGGGCCTGGTCAGTGTAGACTCGATGGGCTGAATGGCCTCCTTCTGCACTATAGGATGCTATTCTAAAAAGTGCTAAACTAAATTAAGTAATGATTTAAAACACACATTAAGGGGAGCAGAACAGGTGATGTGTCAAGGCTGCAAAATGTGGGAGCTCCCGAATATCAGCATGATCCAGGGCAAACGCATCTGCAGTAAGTGTTCGCAGCTTGAGGAACTTCAGCTCCATGTCGCTGATCTGGAGGTTGAGTTGCGGACACTGCGACACATCAGTGAGGGAGAGAGTTAGCTGGGCACTTTTGTCTCAGTATGGCCATAGCCCTTAGGATAGGGTCTTCTAGTTTGGAAAGTGGTCAGGGACAAGAGGGTGTGACTGCTGCTGAGGCAGATAAGGGGATCCAGAGGCAGGAGTGTCAGTTTCTGCAATTGTCTAACAGATTTGAGATTCTTTTGGCTTGTTCAGATCAGCTGACAGACCGTGGCACCTTACTACAGGAAACGATTCAGGTTGGGGAGTGCACAAGAACATAGTGATAGGGGACAGCCTGGCAAGGGGCACTGACACTTGAGAGTCCAGTTCACTGGTGCCTACCCAGTGCTAAGGTGGGCCATCTACCCAGGGCTGGAGAGGGACTTGTAGTGGGCACAGAAGGATCCTGTGGTGGTCCATGTAGGATCCATGTGACCAATGAAGCAGGCTGAATGAGAAAGGAAGTTCTGCATAGTCAGTGTGACGAGAGAGGCAGGAAATTAAGAAACAGAGCTTCAAGGGTGGTAATTTCCTGATTTATTACCTGAATGATGTACAAATTGGCATAGGACGAATGAGAGAGAAGAATATGTGACTCGACTGACGTGGGAGAAGTAGGTTCTGATTTGTAGGGCGCTAGCACCAGTACTCGAAAGTGGGGATCTGTACTGTCGGAACACATTTTGGATTTATGATGAAGGCAAGAATTTGATTGTGGGAGTGGTGTACAGGCTACTTAATACAAGGTGGGATGGACTAGAGAGAAGAGATAATGGGGATCTGTCAGAAAGGTACAATAATAATCATGGATTTTAATCTGCATCTAGATTGCAGGGCAAAGGTAGCATCAATGGGGAGTTCACAATGGTTATTTTTAGAGATGGTCACATTCAGGTTGGTTATACTAGACCTGGTATTATGCAACAAGTCGAATTCATGGATGACCTCATGGTGAAGGCACTCCTTGGTAGCAGTGATCACAATATGACTGAATCTTACATCCTGTTAGAGGGAGAGAGGAGCGTGTGCAAGGCTAGGATTTTAAACTTAAAGGCCACTGTGAAGGCAGGAAAGCAAAGCTAGCTAAAACGAACTGTCAAATTAAGAACATAAGAAATAGGAGTAGGAGCAGGAGTAGGCCACCTAGCCCCTCGAGCCTGCCCCGCCATTCAATAAGATCATGGCTGATCTGTCGTGTCTCAGTTCCACTTTCCCACCCTCTCCCCATAACCCTTAATCCCCTTGCTTATCAAAAACCCATCAACCCGCGTCTTAAAAATATTTAGCGAGGCAGCCTCCACCACTTCAACGGGCAGAGAATTCCAGAGATTCACCACCCTTTGAGTGAAGAAGTTCCTCCTCAACTCTGTTCTAAACTGCCCCCTCTTTATCTTGAGGCTGTGCCCCCTAGTCCTACTGTCCTTTCTGAGCGGGAAGAGCCTCTCCACCTCTATCCTATCCATCCCATTCATCATCTGAGACGTCTCAATGAGATCTCCCCTCATCCTTCTAAACTCTAACGAGTACAAGCCTAGTTTATTCAGCCTCTCCTCATAGTTCAACCCCCTCATCTCCGGCATCAGCCTAGTAAACCTCCTCTGCACTCCCTCCAAGGCCAAAATATCCTTGCGCAAGTGCGGCGACCAAAACTGCACACAGTACTCCAGCTGCGGCCTCACCAGTGCCCTATACAGCTGCAGCAAGACCTCCCTACTTTTATATTCAATCCCCCTCGCTATGAAGGCCAGCATCCCATTTGCCTTCCTGACCACCTGCTGCACCTGCAAGCTGGGTTTTTGCAACTCACGCACAAGGACCCCGAGGTCCCTTTGCACCGTCGCCTGCTGCAGTTTTTCGCCACGTAAGTAATAGTCCTTCCTACCATTATTCCTACCAAAGTGGACCATCTCACATTTGCCAACATTACATTCCATTTGCCATTTCCTGGCCCGTTCGCCCAGCCTATCTAGATCCTTCTGCAGACTCTCCACACCCTCCACGTAATTTGCCGTTCCACCAATCTTGGTGTCATCAGCAAATTTCGACACCGTACACTCGGTTCCCTCCTCCAGATCATCTATATAAATGGTAAATAGCTGAGGCCCCAGCACCGACCCCTGGGGCACTCCACTAGTCACCAACCGCCAATCCGAATAGCACCCATTGACCCCCACTCTCTGCCTCCTATTTGACAGCCAATCCTCTATCCACGCTAACACCCTACCCCCAACTCCATGCCCCCTGACCTTCTGTAATAACCTCTTGTGAGGCACCTTGTTAAACGCCTTCTGAAAATCAAGAAAGACCACATCCACCGCCCTAGACACATCCTCATAGAACTCCAATAAATTTGTCAGACACGACTTCTCCTTAACGAAACCGTGCTGCGTCTGCTCTACCAAACAATTCTCCTTAAAATGCCTGGCTATTTTCTCCTTGATCACGGATTCTAACATTTTACCTACAACAGACGTTAAACTAACTGGCCTATAATTCCCTGCCTTTTGCCTGCCACCCTTCTTGAACAACGGCGTAACATTAGCCGTTTTCCAATCTTCCGGCGCTTCCCCAGATTCCAGCGACGTTTGGAAAATAATCACCAAGGCATCCACTATCACCTCCGCCATTTCTTTCAGAACCCTTGGATGCATTCCATCCGGTCCTGGGGACTTGTCCACAATCAGTCCCTCCAGTCTGTCGAGCACCGCCTCTCTAGTAACAATAATGTAATTCAGGCCCTCCACTCCTACCATCTTTCCATCGCTAACGCCCGGCAAATTATTCACGTCCTCCTCCGTGAAGACCGAAACAAAAAAGTTATTCAAGGCCTCTGCCATTTCCCCATCCCCTACCACTAAGTCCCCCCTCTCATCCTCTAAGGGTCCAACGTTCACCCTAGCCAGCCTCTTCCTTTTTATGTATTTATAAAAACTCTCGCTACCCTTTTTTATACTAAGCACTAGCCCAGCTTCATAGTTTATCCTAAACTTCTTTATCAACTTCTTTGTCATTCTTTGTTGACATTTAAACCTCTCCCAATCCTCTTCTCGCCCACTACTCTTAGCTACTCTAAACGCATCCGCTTTTAATTTAACACTTTCCTTTACCTCCTTCGTTATCCACGGCTGATTATCTCTCCTCCTACGATCCTTTTTACCCATCGGAATAAATTTCTGCTGAGCACCAAGGAAGATCTCCTTAAAGATCCTCCACTGTTCCTCAGCAGACCTACCTTCCAACGTGCTCCCCCAATCAACGTTCGCCAATTCCTCTCTCATCCTACCATACTCCCCTCTGTTCAAACAAAGGACACATGTCCAGGAACCCACTTTCTCCTCCTCCATCAGAAACTCCACCATACAATGATCATTCTTCCCAAGAGGATCCTTCACCACAAGGTCCCTAATTCTACCCGCCTCATTACATAACACCAGATCCAAGATAGCTCACTCCCTCGTCGGCTCCGACACACACTGTTCGAGGAAACTATCCCAGCAGCATTCCAAGAACTCCTCCTCGAGCCCACCACGTCCAACATGGGTCGACCAATCAATATGTAGATTGAAATCTCCTATAATTATCGCCATTCCATTCCTGCACGCCGCACTTATTTGTGCGTTAACAGCCCGCCCCACCTCCAGATCATTATTCGGGGGCCTATAAATGACACCCACCAGCGTCTTCCTCCCTTTGCTGTTCCTAATCTCCACCCACAACGATTCCACTTTCTGCTCTTTGGTCCTCAATTTATCCCTCAATTGCTTGAGGGATAGATCAGTAGAGATTCAGTGGCAGAGATTTGAAAGGATATTTATGAATCCACAGACTACACCCGTTCTGATGAGGAAGAAACATTCCAAGGGGAGGGCCCATCATTCATGGTGAACTAAAAAAAAGTTAAAGGCAATATTCAACTTAAAGCACGTTTTATTTTGTAAAGATGTGGCAGGTCAGTAGATTGTCATTTTTTATTTCTCTTTATGTTGCCAAAAGAAAATGAGTGCAAACGAATGACAGAAAGTTAGTAATATAAAGAAAGACAGTATGAGTTTCTATAGATTTTTTAAAAAAAACAAAAAATGGAGTGTTGATCCAATAGAAAGCATGTCACAAGAATTGGTAATCAGGGCTATGGCAGATTTTAGATCAGTCTTCACCATAAGAGGACACCAGTAACATCTCAGAAATAGCTGTAAATCAGAGTGGAAGGGAGGAAGGAGTTTTGAAAAATTACAATCAGCAGGAAAGTGTTATTGAGCAAATTGTTGAACCTGCGGGCTGACAAATCCCTGGGTCTGGATGGATTTTGCCCTAAGGTCTTGAAAGAAGTATCTAGTGACATTGTTGATGTAAATAAAGGCAAAATACTGCAGATGCTGGAATCTCGAACGAAAACAGGAAATGCTGGAATCTCAGCCCATCTGGGGAGAGAGAACAGATGTGGAGATGCTGGCATTGGACTGGGGTAAACACCAGGTTAAAATCCAACAGGTCTATTTGATAGTAAATGTCACTAGCTTTTGGGGTTTGCCCCTTCGTCACCTGATGAATATTTTTAAGGCGGAGGTGGATAGACTTTTGATTTAACAAGAGGGTGAAAGGTTATTGGAGGTGGGTAGGAACGTGGGGTTGAAGTTGCAATCAGATTAGCCATGATTGTATTGAATGATGGAGCAGTCTTGAGAGGCTAAGTGGCCTACTCCTGACGTTGAGTTATTCAGACTTGAAACGTTGCATCTATTCTCTCCCCACAGGTGCTGTCAGACCGCCAAGATTTTCCAGCATTTTCCGTTTTTGTTTTAGATTCCAGCATCCACAGCATTTTGCTTCTATATTTGGCCTACTCCTGTGTATGAGTATTAAGGATGTGGGCATCGCTGGCAGGGCCAGCATTTATTAGTGCCCTTGAAGGTGGTAGTGGGCTGCCTTCTCAAACTGCTGCAGTCCGTGTGGTGTAAGTACACCTACAGTACTGCGAGGATAGGAGTTGCAGGATTTTGACCCAGTGACAATGTAGGAGTGCCTTGGACGGCTACTATATCTCCATTTCCATATATTTACAATCAAGACCATTACACCATCTTTAAATGACTGTGCTGTGCCAGAGGTGGCCGATACTCCTGTCAAAATAAATGAAGTGGTGCCAATGGCCCCAGTAGCACGCCAGCTGGCTCAGCAAATAACACTTTCGTTGCCTTGTTAACACCATTTGTGAATCAGGATGAGGTCTTGGTTTCTACAGACCAAGATCATGTGCTTTTTTTTTGTGTTGGTAGTCTGAGTAATTTTCCCTCTGTAGGGAAATTCCATCCCCAGAATGAGAGAGGCACCAATACACCAGCATAGCACATGCGCTTGTTCATTCCAAGTTAAAGTCCAACAGGACTGGTGTTGAGACTTCTTACTGTGTTTACCCCAGTCCAATGCCAGCATCTCCACATCTTTTCATTCCACTCAGGAGCATAAACTAAATCAGAGCTGAAATAAATGGAAGCAATTTGAAGCACAGCATCGTGTTTCATTATTGTATTAAGACTGTTAGCGTGAGTCAGCCTGGTAAATGGCCCTTCTGAATAGAACTTGACCTTCAGTAGGTTCCCGATTCGGGACCAGCAGCTCTGGGTGGCTCACCTGGTTGATGTGTGATGGAATGTTCTGGTTAAAAAAATTTTGCTTTTTGTGTTGGGGAGGGGAATGGAAGTGAGTTAAAGGGACCAACATTTTTTCCCCTTCTGGTAAGAAACCAGTATACGTGGACAGCAAGCTTAAAAGATGGTGCTTTAAAGGAACCATTTCACCTTAAATGGCAGAAACATAGGTGCAGCCTGTTTGTCAGTATTTCCCAACCTTCGCACACTTAATGAATAATTTTAGATCTCAGCACCGCCTTGTCGTTTTGTGTATACAGTTTTAAATGAGTTCCGCAGTAGATTATCTGATGGTCATTAAGGTTAGATCAACTCTCGTAAGTGCCCAATACAGTTGAATTTTTATCCTCCACCTTTTATTTAAAATCAACTCTTTTACACAGTGTGTACTATGAAAGTCCCTAAAGCTCTACACAGCTGATAAATGCTGCAGAGTACTACATGGGGAGTGGTGGAGGAGGAAAGTTGAATTAGGAGGCTAATTGCCTCTTGTGCAGGAGGATAGTGCATAGAACTCACCCTCCCCAAAATTTGGACTCTATCTTCCACAATAAATATAAAAAGTATTTTTGAGTGGAATGATGAATAAATCTATCATGGGTCCTAACTTCAAAGAAATTAGTCCTGACACCTGCAAGTTGAAAATTCCCATTCTTGAGTTCAAATTTCTCCATAGCCTTGCCCCTCCCTGTAAGGCCATAAGACATAAGAGCATAATTAGGCCATTCGGCCCATCGAGTCTGCTCCACCATTTGATTATGGCTGATATTTTTCTCATCCCCATTCTCCTGCCTTTTCCCCCCGATCCCCTTTATTTATCAAGAACCTATCTATCTCTGTCTTAAAGACACTCAATGACCTGGCCTCCACAGCCTTCTGCGGCAAAGAGTTCCACAGATTCACCACTCTCTGGCTGAAGGAATTCCTCCCCATCTCTGTTTTAAAGTATCGTCCCTTGAGCCTGAGGTTGTGCACTCTGGTTCTAGTTTCTCCTACTATTGGAAAGATTCTCTCCACATCTACTCTATCCAGGCTTCTCAGTATCCTGTAATCTTTGAAAAGATCCACCCCACCTCATCCTTCTAAACTCCAAGTACAGACCCAGAGTCCTCAACCGTTCCTCATACAACAAGCTCTTCATTTCAGGTATCCTTTTTTTGTGAACCTCCTCTGGACCCTTTTCAAGGCCAGCATATACCCACTTAGATATGGGGCCCAAAACTGCTCTCAATATTCCAAATGGGATTTGACCAGCTGAATTGCTGTTGTATTCTAATCCCGTCGACATGACATGAATGCTAATATTGTATTTGCCTTCCTAACTGCTGACTGAACCTGTATGTTAACCGTAAGAGAATCTTGAACCATGATTCCCAAGTCCCTTTATGTTTCTGATTTCCTAAGCATTTTCCCATTTAGAAAATAGTCTATAAGAACATAAGAAATAGGAGCAGGAGTAGGCCATCTAGCCCTTTGAGCCTGCCCTGCCATTCAATAAGATCATGGCTGATCTGTCATGGCTCAGTTCCACATTCCCGCCCTCTCCCCATAACCCTTAATCCCCTCTCTTATCAAAAACCCATCAACCCGCTTCTTAAAAATATTTATCGAGGTAGCCTCCACCACTTCAACGGGCAGAGAATTCCAGAGATTCACCACCCTTTGAGCGAAGAAATTCTTCCTCAACTCCGTTCTAAACCGCCCCCCCTTTATCTTGAGGCTGTGCCCCCTAGTCCTACTGTCCGTTCTGAGCAGGAAAAGTCTCTCCACCTCTATCCTATCCATCCCATTCATCATCTTATACGTCTCAATGAGATCTCCCCTCATTCTTCTAAACTCTAACGAGTACAAGCCTAGTTTACTCAGCCTCTCCTCATAGCTCAACCCCCTCAACTCCGGCATCAGCCTAGTAAACCTCCTCTGCACTCCCTCCAAGGCCAAAATATCCTTGCGTAAGTACGGCGCCCAAAACTGCACACAGTACTCCAGCTGCGGCCTCACCAATGCCCTATACAGCTGCAGCAAGACCTGCCTACTTTTATATTCAATCCCTCTCGCTATGAAGGCCAGCATCCCATTCGCCTTCCTGACCACCTGCTGCACCTGCAAGCTGGGTTTTTGCGACTCATGCACAAGGACCCCGAGGTCCCTCTGCACCGTCGCCTGCTGCAGTTTTTCGCCATGTAAGTAATAATCCTTCCTACCAAAGTGGACCACCTCACACTTGCCAACATTAAATTCCATTTGCCATTTCCTGGCCCATTCACCCAGCCTATCTAGATCCTTCTGTAGACTCTCCACACCCTCCGCACAATTTGCCGTTCCACCAATCTTGGTGTCATCAGCAAATTTTGACACCATACACTCGGTTCCCTCCTCCAGATCATCTATATAAATGGTAAATAGCTGCCTCCATTCCTCCTCCCAAAGTGCATAACCTCTCACTTTTCCACATTGTATTCCATCTGCCACTTCTTTGCCCACTTTCCTAGCCTGTCCAAGTCCTTTTGCAGCCCCCCTGCTTCCCCAATACTATCTACCCCTCTAATATCTTTGTATCTCTAACCCCTTCCCTACAGCCCTCAAAGAACTCTCTCTATTCCTCCACTCCTGGCCCTTCAACATGCCTCACTTCCTTCTTCGCCGTGCCCCTTTCCCTCAGTAAGTGCAAGTGTGATGTTTCTATTTCCAACATCAGCCCATGTTGTCAATTTAACATTGGTTTGTTTTGTGGGGTTTCTTTTTTTTTCTAAAACCTACTTGTGAATAATAAGTAAACTTATGTTCACACTGTAATCAAGCTCCTGTGAAAATCCCCTTTTGAGGGGATATGAGTTCTCAATGGCAAGCCCAACATTTGTTGCCTGTCCCTAATTGCTTTCAAAGTTGGTGCTGAGCTACTTTCTCAAACCACTGCTGTTCCTGTAGGCTTCGGAATGCCCAGAGTGCTGTTCGGGAGGAAGTTTGAGGATTTTGAGCTGGTGATAGTTCCGAATCAGGAATGTGTGTGGGTTGTGGGGGAGCTTGCAGGTAATGGTGTTCTTGCTGTCCTTATCCTTCTAGACAGTAGAAGTTGTGGGTTTAAAAGGTGCTGCCAAAGGTGGTTTGGTGAGTTGCTGTGGACTTGCTGCAATGAACTAGAATAGGGCTGTCCATCTTGTGTATTAGCCAGCAGGGAATGGAGACATTAACCCTACCTGGGCTAAAAGTTAAACTTTGGTCATAAACAGCAGTGCCCTGTATGAGGCCACTGCATCACCTGGTTTCTGAACTTTTACCTTTTGTAAATTGACAAGCGAAGCTGCTACTGCCTTGACAGATTTAATATGCAGAGAAATGTCTGGTGGGCTGTGTTCCAACTTTTGCATCCTGCAACAGAAATGATTCCAGTCCTTGCCCAAGGATACAGACGTTACTAATGGGAAAAGGTGAATGTATGATACTGAAATTGAGGATTTTTATAAAGGGCAGAGCTAGAAAGGAAAAAAAATGTCAGTTTGGAGTCAGAGCTCTGTCAGCATGAGGTCCAGGGCAGCCTTGCCTGCTGACAATTTGAAGAGTTACCTTGTCAACCTGCAAGTTGGATCTGGTAAGAATCCTCTTTGATTTACATGTTTGATATGTGTTTTTGTAATGACGTTCCAGATCTGGCAGCTGACTGCAGACTTTGAGAAATAGGCCAGTTGAACCAGAAAGCACTTTTTAATCCCCCTTTTCCTGTTGTATTTGTAAATAATTTTTCAAATGTCTTCAAATTAATTTGCATTCAGGTGGTTATTTATGCCTTTAACAATCTGGAAAGGAGGAGATACTTGAAGGGACTTTGCCGTCACAGTACAGTCTCCAGAGTACTGCACCATGTCATATGGGTATTGTACATAAAATCTTGAGAGCCCATGAATAGTTTGATTTGTATTCTCTGTACCAATTATTAAGGACCTGTTTCTTTTTCTCTTCGATATCTGAAGTCATCATAAGGCCCCTTCTAATCTGGTTAGCTGTATAGCAAGATGTGAAGATGCTGGTGTTGGACTGGGGTAAATGCAGTAAGAAGTCTCACAACACAATGTTAAAGTCCAACAGGTTTATTTGGTAGCAAAGGCCACTAGCTTTTGGAGTGCTGCTCCTTTGTCAAGTGAGTGTGGAGTTCAGATCACAGGGCATATAAAGACACACACTCAGTTTACAGAGTATCAGCAGAGACTGATAGCCAAGTTCTGCGTACATGAGGACAGCCTCAACTGGGATCTTGGGTTCATGTCACACTATCATGTCCCCCCATGACTTGGCTGGGCTTGCAACATCTCAATTACTGTCCTGTCTGGAGACACTACACATTTCTTTAACCTATCTCCACTCACATTGTCTGCACCTTTAAGACTTGATTAGCTGTAAAGACTCACATTCTAATCAGTATCCTGTAAACTGAGCGTGTGCCTTTTATACGTCCTGTCTGTGCTCAGAACTTCCCACTCACCTGTCGAAGGAGCAGCGCTCTGAAAGTTAGTGGCGTTTGCTACCAAATAAACCTGTTGGACCTGGTGTTGTGAGCTGCCTTAATAGCTGTATAGCAGGCAGATGAGGTCAATAAGTAGGTTACACTAAGTTATTTCATTCTCTTTTGGAAACTTCACTGGACCTTGAAAGGTGCAATGTTTTATGTAAAATGGTTGCTTTCCTGCAGAGTTCACGCCATTCCCTGCATACTGTACAATTTCACTTGTCAAGCAGCATAACAGGGATTATTTTATCTTCCATGTGCACAGGGAACAGCAATATTTCTTTTCACAGACATGTACCGTATATTCTATCTTAATCTTGATCAGTACTTTGACAGCAGGAACTGATCTGAAAGAAATAAGTCTTTGCTTTATGCCTCAGCTTTGTGTAGCAATTTTTACAGTGTGTTCTTATCTCACTGCTCAATTTGTTAACGCCTGTTGATTTTTAATGTAACTATCTCAAATGTGTTGACGTGTTTAATCTCTGATGTGGAAATGTGGCGGCTCTGTTCATTATATTTGAGTGCAGCTCACTGGATCCTAAGTCAAGTGTTGCTGAACAGGATCTCTGGACTAGGTTGTATGATCCTCTGTTAGTATTGTAGATGTTCCAGAAATGGAATAGCAGCATCCTGTCCACGCCAATGTGATTTTGGCACTGAACCATACACACCAGGGATCTTGCCCATTTTGATCCCCTTGTCTCTGTTGAGCTAAGGGATATTAATAGTGAATTACTATTTAGTAACTCCTGCTGGAAGGTGCACATTAGAGGAAATCAGGCTTTTGTGTGCTGTTTTTTTTTTGCAGTAGAATAGTCTATAACATCCACCACACCCATCCCTGTGCCCCATTTGAATTTGATAGAATCCCCATAGTGCAGAAGGAGGCCATTAGGCCAATTGAGTCTGCATCGATAACAATCCCACCCAGGCCCTATCCCTGTAACCCCACATATTCACCTTACTAATCCTGCTGACACTAAGGGGCAATTTAGCACGGCCAATCCATCCAACCAGCATATCTTTGGACTGTGGGAGGAAACTGAAGCAGCCGAACAAAACCCGTGCACCGTCTCTCTCTCTCTCTCTCTCTCTCTCTCTCTCCACCGCCCGCGCCCCCCCGCCCCGGGATTTAGGAATAGTAAATGCACAGTGTTGCGGGGAGAGGGCATGGGTGAGATGCTCTGTCAGAGAATTGGTGCAGAGTTGAGGAGGCCATTCAGCCCATCCTGCACCATACGGATTCTATGATTTCATTCTGAGCCTGGTCTCTGCTCATTCACGATCTCATCCTGGGGCTCACCAATATCAAACTGCTTGAAGCTTGCTCTTGTGATTTGTAAACATGGACGCTTTGTAGTCTGCGTATTGAACCTGTCTTGGATGGGGGACAACCAGTCGGGACCCCCAGAGAATTATACCATCCTCCAAACTGAGCTCATCCTTTTTTTTTTAGTCAAGTAGGGTTTCACCTCTCCTGAGGGTTATCTTTGGAGATCAGGCTCACTTTTGAATCTGTGTCCAGGTCTTGACCTGTTTTGTGGATACCAATAGGGGGTCTCAAAAAAAAATTTAAAGTAATCACAATTTCTTCTGTGCTGGCAGGGGAGTAGGGTTCACGGGCAGTGGAAGGCAACTCAAAGCATCAGTATTGGCTATTTGGGTGCCTGAGTGGTGCTCTAACAGGTATTTGTAAGCAGCAAGTAGCAAAGCTCAACACACTCTTCAGGTGGAAGCAATAGGGAGAATTGCCTCATCTTCTTTGAATCACCCAAGTAGAGGTATGTGCTCTGTCGCTATTATAAGGTGCCTACCAGAGACATACTTATCAATTTTCTTTATGCCAAAGATCCCTTTTTCTTAATTTGCAAGCATCTCTGCTTGGCATCTAGGGGGTCCAGAATGCATATTCAGCGGTTCTTTCTGTTCCATCTTTCCAGCAATGCAAAAGCACAGCCCCGATTCCGCAAGGGACGCATCACACGTCAGGATGGGTTCCTTCTTGGGGTCAAAATGGGCTAACAGATTTGGTGACAATAATTGTGTTACCTCATTGAAGACCTCAGTCTAAGGTGCCAATGATCAGGATGTTGCCCTCGTGTTCTGCCACTTTGGATAACCCCAAAGTATGTTCACCATCGTCTGCTGGAATATGGGCCATGCTGACAAGACCCCAAAAGGCAGGTGAATATATTCATGCAAGTCCTTGTGTATTGATTGTAACGTACTTTCAGGATGCTTCGTTTAGTTTGCATTGAAGATAAATATGGCTTGTATCCAGCTTAGTGAACATCTAGCTGCCAACTAACTTGGCGTACAAGTCCTTTTTCTTTATTCATTCCTGGTACATGGGTGTCACTAGTTGGCCAGCATTTATTGCCCATCCCTACTTGCCTGAGGGCAGTCAGAGTCAGCCACGTTGCTGTGAATCACATGTAGGCCAGACCAGGTAAAGACAGCAGATTTTCTTCCCTAAAGGACATTAGTGAACCAGATGGGTTTTTCTGACAATCGACAATGGTTTCATGGTCGTCAATAGATTCTTAATTCCAGATGTCTCCACTCCTGGGCATTGGGTACCTGTCTAATTCAGAGACCCAGTTGATAATTTATAATCCCCTCAAATGCAGTCTGATTTATCCGGCTTGAGGATGGGGATGATAGGTGCGGCCCAGTCTGTAAATCGTATGAGCCTTATAATGCTTAGACCTTCAAGGTCCTGCGTTCAGCTTCCACTTTCTCTATAACGTTTGTGCGTTGCATCGAAGTCAGCATAAATTTTGGCTTGGGCTCCTCTATCTTCCCAAGTCCTTCCTGAAAAATGTCAAGATGTCTGTTAATGACTTCATTCAGCCCCGATCGCCAACCAATTTAACTGGATTTGCTGCAGCCAATCTCTCCCCATTGGGCTTGGTCGTTGCCCATGCGTGACAGCGAGTGTGAGTCGGACTAATTGCAGTCAGTAGGTCACTGGGGGTCATTGCAGCGTCCTTTATCCTTAGTGGTTCACCTGTGTAGATGGCTGGTCTGACCTTTTGTTTTCCAGTTTTAAAAGTTGGATACTGGTTTGGAGGTAGTTACATGTCTGCTCCCTGATGATGGAAACGGCAGCTCCTGTGTCCACCTCCCATTTTTAACGAGTGTCCTTTTACCAGCAATTTTACCATTATTGGGGTGCTCTTGATTGTAATCACACAACTTAGTTGCATTGTTGCTTGAGCTGGCAGTGGATGTACCTCCAAGATTTGGGCTAGTACTGGCCTTGGTCTCCTTCTGGAGCAACACAGTCTGTCTACTCCTATAGCTGTGCCTTGGCTGAGTTGCCTGGCTGTGCCTACAATGATCCCACTTTTGGCACTTGCAACCTTCCAGAGTATGATTTCCTCCATATTTGGGGGTATCATTGCATTTCCCCGAATGCCTGGTGACATGAGTTGTGCTTTGATATTGTAAAGGAAACTTTGATGTTTACTTGTGCAAGTGCCCTCAGTTGAGGAATGATCACTACTGCTCATGGTTCCTCCTATCTGGAAAATATCACTTTCTGACACTCTTTGCAGCTCTTGAGCCCCTTTTTTTTCCCCTGTACTTTCCAGTGGCAAGGCCATTTCATTAGCTCATTAAGTCCAGATCAAATTCTGCCCATTCCTTTTTGGATTTTTGAATTGTTCGTTGACACCAAATTGTGTCTCAATGTTTCGTTCAGAGATGACTCAAATCCACAATGTTCTGCCAAATTCTGCAATCTGGCCAAAAATTCTGTAATGGATTCCCCGGGATTTCTCTCCGTTGATATCTCTGAATTATGACAGAGGGCTTTGGATCGCACTGGTTTTTAGTCAAATGTACAGGTTTACTGAAATCGGAGGGACCTGGCTAAGTCAGGCTTTTTATGATGCTGATTGTCAGAGCCCCACATGCTCTGAGTAGGATTACTTTCTGTCTTTCGTCTCTCTCAATATTATTTGCCTGAAAGAGGTAGCTCATGTGCTCTGCATATTGGGCCCAGTCTTCTCTGTTCGCATCATAAGGTTCGCGTTTACTGAAGAAAGGCATTTTTTCCTTTGAGGAATCGCTGCTTTCTGCTGGATGACAAAGCTTACCAGGACGAGCAAGAAAAAAAAATCTTGTTCACTTTTGTTGCCAATGTAATAACCTCACCACTGCCAATGCTGCTTTCTTGAAGCAAAGGAAAGACCATGTCTGTGGCTTACAACAAATCAAGGCCTGTGCTTTGGACTTGCATAACCCCAGTCCAGGCTGTGAGTGCTGGGTTTAAACTCCCATCACACATCTCTCACTGGGAGAGCTCCCGGTCTCACAATTGGGAAAATTGTATTCCAAGAAGCTCATGGAGATCTAAAGTTTATTTATTAGTCACAAGTAGGCTTCTGTTAACACTGCAACGAAGTTGGTGTGAAAATCCCCAAGTCGCCACACTCTGGCCGTGCTAAATTCTCCCTCAGTGTCCCCAAACAGGCGCCAATTTACCAAACCAGCATGTCTTTCGGAGGAAACCGGAGCACCCAGAGGAAACCCACGCAGACATAGGGAGAACATGTGAACTCCACACAGACAATGACTCAAGCCGGGAATCAAACCTGGGTCTCTGAAGCAGCAGTGCTAACCACAATGCCCTGTATCCTTTGTGCCCACCATTATACATTTCGAATACTTTTTCCTTCAATATTGCCAATGGTACCTATTCCGCCAGTAAGATGACCCTGTTTTTAAAAAAAAATTAGATAAGTGTCCAGTTTCTGATTGCTTCAATAAAAAAAAGAACAGTTTGTGTGTAAGCAGGGCCATTTTCTGCACTGATTTTTCTTTGGCATCTTTTTTCTTCTCCTTTCGAAGAAATGTCCCAGGTTTTCTGAGCCTGTGTTGATTATCCCCATTGTGTGGAGAACTAGCTGGTTAGGAAAAATACCCTTTTGTGTACCTACCAACCTGTTTTTAAAAAAAAAATTCAGGATGTAGCGTATATTGCCCACCCCTAGTTTCCCTTAGGCAGTGGACTGCTGCCTTGACCCACAGCTGTCCATATGGTGAAGGTGCTCCCTTCCTGTTGGGGCAGAGAATTGGAAGGTTTGAACCCATTGTCAATAGAGATCAGCGATGGGTATTGGCAAGTCGGAATGGTGAGAGATGTGGAAATGTAAATTTGAAAGACTAATCTTTATTGTCATGAGCCTTCAATCAAAACTATTACTATGCAAAGATTTTGAGTTGAACAAATAATCTCTGATTCATTAATGTAAACGGGTAGCTGTTTGAGTCCGTGGCCACAATAAAATTAACACATCATAAGAGAATTATTTGTGGGTAGGTACTTTATACAGAAAATGTTCTACAACTCTGGATGAGCAGGGACCTACATCTTTGTGTGCCAAGCAGGGAAAAGCTGTTTTTAATGACTTTACTGAGTAACGTGGATTAAAGTTGGCTTTGGGAGTTTCTCGGTCTTTGTATTTGAGCTAGCTAATATCCGCATATTGATTCACATTTCCACAGGGATTGTAAGTTCATAAGATATAGGAGCAGAAATAGGCCATTCAGCCCACCAAGTCTGCCCTGCCACTCGGTCATGGCTGATATGCTCCTCATCCCCATTTTCCTGCATTCTCCCCATAACCTTTCAACCCATTACCAATTAAAAGCCTGTCTAACTCTGCCTACTTTGGGGTACTGAATTCCATGGATTTGCAACCCTTTGGGAGAAGTAGTTTCTCCAACTGTTTTAAATTTGTTACCCCTCGTCCTAAGACTATGACCCCTCATCCTAGAATGCTCCACAAGAGGAAGCATCTGCTCCATGTCTACTTTATCCAAACCTTTTATCTTCTATACCTCAATTTGATCTTACTTTTCTAAATTCCAGAGAGTATAGGCCTAAACCTGCATCTGGTCAAGCTGGATTTTATTGTTCGATGTTGCCTATGTTCACAGGTTAATTGTGTCTATAAGGTAAAAGGTCTATAATTTGATGGCTTTTGAAATTCTAATGTCTGCAGATGGATGAAAGTACGTAAAATGTGCATCACTGCAATTAGCATTGCTCCAAATATAGTTTCAACGTGCATGGTTGTGGCCCTTGAGAGGAGTGATGTACATGCTTCGAAACTGGGATCATAGATGAGTAGTCTGGTTTTGGGATTTCTTTTTAACAATATGAAGTTGTGGGATTTTTCTGTCATCTGTAAATTTCTGTTGCTTATTGCCTGAAATGGTTCAGTGACAAGTAGCTATGTAATGCTTTATCAGTCTCGTCGTAATCAAAATCACTTCTGAATCAACTTCATATTCTGCGAGTCAAGAATACAACTTGTTTTGCTGTATTCTGTTTCTATTTACATGTAAAATTAATTGGACTTTTGGTTTGGCCTTCTGAAATAGTCCAACTGTGATATCTACTGCCTATTAGGAATGGGCAAGAAACATCCTGTAGTGTTTGGGGTTTAATATTGTGGTGAAGGGGCAAAATAGTTCTGTAAGATCCTGTCTCCATTCTTAGCATTCGTAAGGGTTGTAAGTTTCAAGTCATCAAAGTTTTATTTGCTTATGGAAAATTCCTTTTATCTGTCAATGGATAACGTTTTGGGAGGCAACAGTTACACATTTTATAAATCGACCATTACCATTCACCCTCTGGAACTCTGGGTTTGATTTCAATCCCAAATGGATGGAGTGAGTTGTCAATGGAGTGTGCTAATTGGAAAGAGTGAGGTAGTCTCTCATTCTTAGTGGATGCAGTTCCATGTTGTTTGCAATGGATTTATTTATTTATTCATTCATTGTGAATCACTTTTATTTTCTGCCCATGAGTAAAATTTATTGTGGATCATTATTGGTGAATTAGCTGATCTCAAGTCGTGCAGATGACCTCTGATCTGGGCTAGGGAAGTGGTTTTGGAGTTTCCACCACCCTGATTAAGGTTCCAACTGACAAGTGCATGTCACGTGAGGGTAGATTCTGGCTTGACTTCAATACCGTCCTTGGATGAGCAGCCTCTGCACTGTCTCTAGACTCGCATATCAGGTACAGTGGGTAGCTGGCACCTGTACCCAAAGTCAGCCAAGTGTGTGCCCATGAGAAGAAAAAAAGCTGGGCACAATAAATTAAGAATATTAAATGATTGTGAAATTGTGCTTTAGGAGAAGACTAATTAAACCACAGTATTAGTCCTCTGCTTTGAAGAGTGTAGATGTGGGTATGCCGGCGTTGGACTGGCGTAAACACAGTAAAAAGTCTGACAACGCCAGGTTTTAGTCCAACCTATTTATTTGATAATATACTCACAAGCTTTCGAGGGACACCCTCTTCGTCAGGTGAATGGAGAGTTCTGGCCTCAGACAGAGCATATAAAGCACAGACAGTTTAGAGATTACTGATTAGAATGCGAATCTTTACACCTAACCTGCTGTTCAAGACCTGAAGTGGCTGATAATGTGAGTGGAAGGAGCACTGATCAGTTTAAAGAGATGTGTATTGTCTCCAGACAGTACAGTAAGTGAGGTTTTGCAAACCCAGGCAAGTCACGGGGGTTACAGATAGTGCGACATGAACCCAAGATCCCTGTTGAGACCGTCCTCGTGTGCGGAACTTGGCTATCAGTCTCTGTTCAGCGACTCTGCGCTGTCGTGTGTCATGAAGGCAGCCTTGGAGAATGCTTACCCGAAGGTCAGAGGCTGAATGCCCGTGACCACTGAAGTGTTCGCCAACAGGAAGGGAACAGTCTTGCCTGGTGACTGTCGAGCGATGTTCATTCATCCGTTGTCGTAGCGTCTGCATGGTCTCCCCAATGTACCATGCTTCGGGACATCCTTTCTTGCAACGTATCAGGTAGACAATGTTGGCCGAGTTGCAAGAGTATTTACCGTGTACCTGGTGGACGGTATTCTCACGTGTGATGATGGTATCCATGTCGATGATCCGGCATGTCTTGCAGAGGTTGCTGTGGCAGGGTTGTGTGGTATTGTGGTCACTGTTCTCCTGAAGGCTGTGCTTTATATGCTCTGAGGCCAGAACTCTCCATTCACCTGACGAAGAGGGTGTCCCTCGAAAGCTTGTGAGTATATTATTCAAATAAATAGGTTGGACTAAAACCTGGTGTTGTCAGACTTTTTACTGTGTTGAAGAGTGTACACATCCTGTCTTCATGTCATGCATCCTATAAGGTCCCAGGTTTTTTTTTGGCTAATCTATTAACCAGGATCTCGCTGCAGCTGCTGTCTGCATTGTTTCTGTCCCCAATAACTAGTTCCTGTAATATACTATCATTTTAGATGAGTATTTGCAGAGTGATACAGTAGTTGGATGTGCTGTAGCAAACAGTGGTTTTTCTAGTTTTCATGTTCACAATTTGATCTGGACTCAGGAGGCACGGGGCACTCTTCTTGCTCCACTTCACTCACGAGTTCTGTGAGGAATCCTCATGTAGTCCACCCATTAACTCCATCACTGCAGCTGGACTTAATCTGAGGCAAGCAAATCAGAATTCATTTTGTTGAAATGGGCAAGTAGCTTCTGAAAGACTGGCACCAGCAGTTCATCGAATGATTGAAATGCTGCCTAAATGCCGGTAAGCCTTGGGTCTTGTAGTTGAGGCATGCTTCTGCCAAACCTGGTTATGCACCTGCAAATGGGCCATAACTTTTTTTTTTAACCCCTTTATTGCATTTGCATACTACTGATTGAGTCACATGTTGCTGTTGCATGAATTGATAGAGATGCTGTCTAGTCCAGTGTGGTAATGATCCACTAAGTCCCAAGTTAAAGTTTTATTTATTAGTGTCACAAGTAGGCTTACATTAACACTGCAATGAGGTTACTGTGAAAATCCCCTAGTTGCCACACTCTCTGCCTGTTTGTTTGGGTACACCCGAAGGGAAAATTTAGCCAATGCACTTAGCCCGCACAGTTGCACAGTGGTTAATACTGCTTCACAGCGTCAGGGACCAGGGTTCGATTCCCAGCTTGGATTACTGTCTGTGTGGAGTTTGCACCTTCTCTCCATGTCTGCGTGGGTTTCCTCCAGGTGCTTAGGTTTCCTCCCACAGTCTAAAAGACGTGCTGGTTAGATGCATTGGCCATAGTTAACTCTCCCTCGGTGTACCCCAACAGGTGCCGGAGTGTGGCGATTGGGGGATTTTCACAGTAACTTCATTGCAGTGTTAATGTAAGCCTACTTGTGACACTAACAAATAAACATAACCAGCACGTCTCATCTCCAGTCAGCAAAAGTTAGCTAATCTCAATTTGGAGTGGCAGTTGAGATGCTCCATTTATCTTTGTGCCTGACCTGTAAAAGAATATCAATCCACCAGTAAAAGCTGATAGTACGTGGAAGAGGACAAAGAACAGTACAGCACAGGAAACAAGCCCTTCAGCCCTCCAAGCCTGTGCCGCACATTGGTCCAACTAGACCATTTCGTTTGAATCCCTCCATTTCCCGAGCTGCTCATGTGACTATCCAGGTAATTTAAACAATGCCAGCG
Source organism: Carcharhinus amblyrhynchos (assembly GCF_965287045.1). Lineage (NCBI taxonomy): Eukaryota > Metazoa > Chordata > Chondrichthyes > Carcharhiniformes > Carcharhinidae > Carcharhinus > Carcharhinus amblyrhynchos. The sequence goes on along the minus strand of NC_137359.1, from coordinate 10,072,499 downwards.
TGTCTGCTTCCACCACCCTACTTGGCAGTGGATTCCAGGCCCCCACCACCTTCTGCGTTTTTTAAATAAAAAACAGTCCCTCTATCAGTTATACCTCGCCCCTCTCACCTTGAGCCTGTGACCCCTCGTGATCGTTCACCTCTGACCTGGAAAAAAAAGCTTCCCAATGTTCACCGTATCTATGCCCTTCATAATTTTGTACACTTCTATTAGGTCTCCCCTCCATTCTGTCTGTCCAGGGAGAACAACCCCAGTTTACCCAATCTCTCTTCGTAGCTAAGACCCTCCATACCAGGCAACATCCTGGTAAACCTTCTACATAAGAACATAAGAAATAGGAGCAGGGGTAGGCCATCTAGCCCTTCAAGCCTGCCCTGCCATTCAATAAGATCATGGCTGATCTGTCGTGGCTCAGTTCCACTTTCCCGCCCTCTCCCCATAACCCTTAATCCCCTCGCTTATCAAAAACCCATCAACCCGCGTCTTAAAAATATTTAGCGAGGCAGCCTCCACCACCTCAACGGGCAGAGAATTCCAGAGATTCACCACCCTTTGAGTGAAGAAGTTCCTCCTCAACTCCGTTCTAAACCGCCCCCCCCTTTATCTTGAGGCTGTGCCCCCTAGTCCTACTGTCCTTTCTGAGCGGGAAGAGTCTCTCCATCTCTATCCTATCCATCCCATTCATCATCTTATACGTCTCAATGAGATCTCCCCTCATCCTTCTAAACTCTAACAAGTATAAGCCTAGTTTATTCAGCCTCTCCTCATAGTTCAACCCCCTCAACTCTGGCATCAGCCTAGTAAACCTCCTCTGCACTCCCTCCAAGGCCAAAATATCCTTGCGTAAGTGCAGCGACCAAAACTGCACACAGTACTCCAGCTGCGGCCTCACCAATGCCCTATACAGTCGCAGCGAGACCTCCCTACTTTTATATTCAATCCCCCTCGCTATGAAGGCCAGCATCCCATTCGCCTTCCTGACCACCTGCTGCACCTGCAGGCTGGGTTTTTGCGACTCATGCACAAGGACCCCGAGGTCCCTCTGCACCGTCGCCTGCTGCAGTTTTTCGCCACGTAAGTAATAATCCTTCCTACCAAAGTGGACCACCTCACATTTGCCAACATTAAATTCCATTTGCCAGTTCCTGGCCCATTCGTCCAGCCTATCTAGATCCTTCTGCAGACTCTCCACACCCTCCGCGCAATTTGCCGTTCCCCCAATCTTGGTGTCATCAGCAAATTTCGACACCATACACTCGGTTCCCTCCTCCAGATCATCTATATAAATGGTAAATAGCTGAGGCCCCAGCACCGACCCCTGGGGCACTCCACTAGTCACCAACCGCCAATCTGAATAGCACCCATTGACCCCCACTCTCTGCCTCCTATTTGACAGCCAATCCTCTATCCACGCTAACACCCTACCCCCAACTCCATGCCCCCTGACCTTCTGTAATAACCTCTTGTGAGGCACCTTGTTAAACGCCTTCTGAAAATCAAGAAAGACCACATCCACTGCCCTAGACACATCCTCATAGAACTCCAATAAATTCGACAGACATGACTTCCCCTTAATGAAACCGTGCTGCGTCTGCTCTACCAAACAATTCTCCTAAAGATGCCTTGCTGTTTTCTCCTTGATCATGGATTCCAACATTTTTCCTACAACAGACGTTAAACTAACCGGCCTATAATTCCCCACCTTTTGCCTGCCACCCTTTTTGAACAACAGCGTAACATTAGCCGTTTTCCAATCTTCTGGCACTTCCCCGGAATCCAGCGACATTTGGAAAATAATCACCAAGGCATCCACTATCACCTCCGCCATTTCTTTCAGAACCCTCAGATGCATTCCATCCGGTCCTGGGGACTTGTCCACAATCAGTCCCTCCAGTCTGTCGAGCACCGCCTCTCTAGTAACAATAATGTCATTCAGGCCCTCCACTCCTACCATCTTTCCATCGCTAACACCCGGCAAATTATTCACGTCCTCCTCCGTGAAGACTGAAACAAAAAAGTTATTCAGGGCCTCTGCCATTTCCCCATCCCCTACCACTAAGTCCCCCCTCTCATCCTCTAAGGGTCCAACGTTCACCCTAGCCAGCCTCTTCCTTTTTATGTATTTATAAAAACTCTTGCTATCCTTTTTTTATATTAAGTGCTAGCCCAGCTTCATAGTTTATCCTACCCTTCTTTATCAACTTCTTTGTCATTCTTTGTTGACATTTAAACCTCTCCCAATCCTCTTCTCACCCACTAGCTACTCTAAGCGCATCCGCTTTTAATTTAACACTTTCCTTTACCTCCTTCGTTATCCACGGCTGATTATCTCTCCTCTTACGATCCTTTTTAACCATCGGAATAAATTTCTGCTGAGCACCAAGAAAGATCTCCTTAAAGATCCTCCACTGTTCCTCAGCAGACCTATCTTCCAACGCGCTCCCCCAGTCAACATTCGCCAATTCTTCTCTCATCCTACCGTACTCCCCTCTGTTCAAACAAAGGACGCGTGTCCGGGAACCCACTTTCTCCTCCTCCATCTGCAACAGAAACTCCACCATACAATGATCACTCTTCCCAAGAGGATCCTTCACCATGAGGTCCCTAATTTTACCCGCCTCATTACATAGCACCAGATCCAAGATAGCTCACTCCCTCGTCGGCTCCAACACACACTGTTCGAGGAAACTATCCCGGCAGCATTCCAAGAACTCCTCCTCGAGCCTACCGCGTCCAACATGGGTCAACCAATCAATATGTAGATTGAAATCCCCCATAATTATCGCCGTCCCATTCCTGCACGCTGTACTTATTTGCGCGTTAACAGCCCGCCCCACCTCCAGATCACTATTCGGGGGCCTATAGATGACACCCACCAGCGTCTTCCTCCCTTTGCTGTTCCTAATCTCCACCCACAACGATTCCACAATCTGCTCTTTGGTTCCTATATCATCCCTTGCTACCATCCTGATGCTATCCTTAATCAGCAGAGCTACGTTCCTCCCCCCCCCGCCGCCCCGCCCCCCCCCCCCCCCCCCCCCCCACCTTTTTTCCTCCTGCCTATCCTTCCTAAACACTTGACACCCCTGGACATTCAGCTCCCAGTCCCTGTCACCTTGCAGCCACGTCTCTGTAATGGCCACCAGATCATATCCATTTGTGCTGATCTGCGCCACCAGCTCATCCACTTTATTCCGAATGCTTCGTGCATTCAGATAAAGTGCCTTCATCCCAGCCTTCACCTGTACCCTATTTGCCAGAACGCCACCAACCATACTCACGCCCCCTACTCCTTTTTTTATTATTGGGACATCCTTGGCCTCCTCCCTTACCTGCACCCTCTCCTTTACTTTACTTTAGACCCCGTAATGTCACCTACCCTCGCACGCTCCCCCCCCCCCCCCCCCCCCATTAGTTTAAAGCCCTAACTACAGTCCTATTTACACGATTAGCCAGCACTCTGGTCCCAACACGGTTCAGACCAACCCCGTCCCACCTACCCCAATACTGATGCCAATGCCCCATAAATTCGAACCCATTCCTCCCACACCAATCCCTGAGCCACCCATTCACTTCCTTAATCTTATCAACCCTACACCCGTCTGCACTCGGTTCAGGCAGTAGTCCGGAGATAACCACCTTGTCGGTTCTACTTTTTAATTCCATTCCCATTCCCATTCCATTCTCTGCACTCTCTCCAAAGCCTCCACGTCCTTCTGGTAGTGCGGCAACCAGAATTGGACGCACTACTCCAAATGTGGCCTCACCAGCGTTCTATGTAGTTGCAACATCAGACTCCAGCTTTTATACTCTATATCCCAGCCTATAAAGACAAGCATACCATATGCCTCCTTCACCACCTGTGCTGCTACCTTCAGGGATTTGTGGACTTGCACACCTAGGTCCCTCTGTGTTTCTATACTCTTGATGGCCCTGCCATTAATTGTCTAGCTCCCTCCTACATTAGTTCTTCCAAAATGCATCACCTTGCATTTATCTGGATTAAATTCCATCTGCCATTTCTCAGGCTGGAAAATTAGGCGATCTATATCCCGCTGTATTGCGCGACTATGTTCATCGCTATCCGCAAGTCCAGCCATCTTCGTGTCATCCGCAAACTTGCTGATAACACCAGTTACACCACCTTCCAGATCATATATGTATAAATCACAAATAGTAGAGGTCCCAATACAGAGCCCTGCGGAACACCACTGGTCACAGACCTCCAGAAAAAGACCCTTTTGACTGCTACGTTCTGTCTCCTGTGGCCAAGTCAGTTCCCTACCCATCTAGCCACCTCTCCTTGTATGTCATGAGCCTTAACCTTCTGAACCAACCTGCCACGAGGGACTCTATCAAACACCTTACTGAAATCCATATCGACGATATCACAGCCCTTCCTTTTGTCAACCGTTTTTGTCACCTCAAAAAAAAACTCCACCAAATTTGTAAGGCACAACCTCCCTCTTACAAAGCCATGCTGTCTGTCACTAATTGCGCATTTTGAACGGAACGTACATCCTATCTCTAAGAATCCTCTCCAACAACTTCCCTACCACGGACGTCAAGCTCACCGGCCTATAATTCCCTGGGTTATCCCTGCTACCCTTCTTAAATAATGGTACCACGTTTGCTATCCTCCAATCCTCAGGGACCTCACCTGTGTCCAGTGAAGAGACAAAGATTTCTGTCAGAGGCCCAGCAATTTCATCTCGTCTCCCTGAGCAGTCTAGGATAGATGCCATCAGGCCCTGGGGATTTGTCAGTTTTAACGTTCCCTAAAAAACCTTACACTTCCTTACTTGTAATGGAGATTCTCTGTAACGGGTCAACACCTCCCCCTGAGACACTCCCCAGTCAACATGTCCCCCTCCTTTGTGAATACTGATGCTAAGTATTCATTTAGGATCTCCCCTATTCCCTTGGGTTCGAAGCATAATGCCCCTCCTTTGTCCCTGAGAGGTCTGACAACTCTTTTGTTCCTAACATATGAATAAAATGCCTTAGGATTCTCCTTAATCCTGTCTGCCAAGAACATTTCGTGACCTCCTTTTTGCCCTTCTAACTCCCTGTTTGAGTTCTTTCCTACTCTCTGTATTCCCCCAGAGCTCCATCTGTTTTCAGTTGCCTGGACCTAACGTACGCCTCTTTTCGTTTTGATCAGATCCTCAATTTCCCTGGTTATCCATGGCTTTTGAATCCTACCTTTCTTATCCTAGCCTTTCTACAGGCACATGCCTGTCCTGCAGCCTTATCAACTGTTCCTTAAAAGACTCCCACATGTCAGGCGTGGACTTAGCCTCGAACAGCCTCTCCCAATCAACAGCCATCAGTTCCTGACTACTCTGGCTATAGTTAGCCTTCCCCCAATTTAGCACCCTACCCGTGGGACAACACTCATCCTTGTCCATTACTATTCTAAAGTTAACAGAATTGTGGTCACTATTTGCCACATGTTCCCCGACTGAAACTTTGACGACCTGACTGGGCTCATTTCCCAGAACTAGGTCCAGTGTAGCCCCCTCTCTAGTTGGGCTGTCTACGTACTGTTCCAAAGAACCTTCCAGTACGCATTTTACAAATTCCTCCCTGTCCAGACTGCCAGCCCTAAAGCACTTTCCAGTCTATACCAAGGAAATTCAAGTCTCCCACTACAACAACCCTATTTTTTTTCTGCACCTATCCAGAATCTCCTTACATATCCGTTTTCCCCACTTCCCGTGGGCTGTTTGGGTGGCCTGTAGTACACCCCCAGCATAGCGACTGTGCCCTTCCTGTTTCTGAGCTCCACCCACAGTGACTTGTTACACGGCCCCTCTAAATTGTCCACCCTCTGCACCACTGTAATATGCTCCCTATCTAATATTGCTACTCCCCCACCTCTTTTAGCCCCTCCTCTGTCTCACCTAAAACACTTATACCCCGGAATATTCAGCTACCAGTCCTGTCCTCCTTTTAACCAAGTCCCCGTCACCGCAACCACATCCAAATTCTGCGTAAGCATTAAGGCCCTAAGTTTGTCTTACCTGTTACGCTCCTCGCATTGAAGCAAATGCACTCCAGACCTCCAGGCCCACTCAGATCATCCTCCTCCAGAATGCTCCTCTTCTTAGCTAGCCTTGCCCTGGCCCCCAGCTCGACCACAGGCCTCAGTGCTTACTGACCTACTGTTCTGATCCCCACCCCCCTGCCACACAAGTTTAAACCCTGCCGAAACACTCCATCAAAACTCCCAGCCAGGATATTTGTGCCCTTCCGGTTAAGGTGTAACCCTTAACGGATTGGACTTGGTGGTGATGCCCATGTAATGGAATTGTTGATCCTCTCTGCTGTTTGTGTGCGAACAAAAGCACATGGAAACATTTGAAGGTAACCGACACTTTGAAGGTCTATACTGTCAAGGCAGGAGGGGAGAAGATAGGGGTTGGAAAGACTGGGGATGACTCATTTAAATTATCTTTCTTCTTCCAGGTCCCTGCATTTGAGCTTTGGAAAACAAAATGGAGTGGCCTTCTGCTGTGGAAACGTCAACGTGAATAAAACGGAACAGCTTTACAAGAAACCTGGAAATCTCAGTATTGTTCGTATTCAGTAACATTTAACCAGCAACCATGAGGCTGTTTTTTAGGAAACGTTTTGGTCCAGTCAAACTTGCCATGGTCAGTATAATATTTATGATTTTTATATTCATTCTTCAAAGAGATATTGTCAAAAGAAGCCCGAAGGATGACTCTTGGTTTAAAGACTTGTCGGGCAGTAAGGACCGCATGCTGGGGATTATGTTTGGAGCGGTGAACAATATCCGAGACTCCATGCCTAAGTTTCAGATCATCGCACCAGATCGCGGGGAAGAGCTTGTTGATGACACCAAGTCATGTTTGTCGGGGTTTTACACTGGGGCAGAACTGAAGATCTTTCTTCCTCGCCCTTCTGAAGATCCCAATGCCCCTGGTGCTGATGCAAAGGCGTTCCATACAGACAATCTCTCACCAGAACAACAGGAGGAGAAAACGCGTGGCTTTGACAAGCACTGTTTCAATGCCTTCGCCAGTGACCGCATCTCCTTACACAGGACCCTCGGACCAGACACACGGCCTCCAGAGTAGGAGATCAATGTTCCCATTTGATCGAGTTGTTGAGATTGGGGTTGTTGGGTTTTTATTAATTACATTTTTGTGTTTATTAATGTGAGGAACGTTGGTGCTGGGAAATGAAGAATGTTCCTATTTTGGGCATCCAGACTCTGCTTTAAGCAGTTGGAGGCAAAAAGTTCCCTCTAATGTCTGAGCATTTTAAGTGGCCCCCAGTGCAATCGTACTCGCACCAACTATCCTTCAAACCCTGGAGGTGAGATTTCCATTTGAGCATAGGGTTGGCTGACGTTGTTATTGCGTGTCAGTCAAAAACGGGTTTCAGACTATCCAGGCTGTTCTGTTGGGCCTTTGCAGCCAGCAGATTAGTTTAGGCAGACCCAGTAGCTATCTACAGATAGAGGCAAGGTGATTCCTCTTTCTTTAGGGGAAATGCTTAGACACTATGTATTCAAAGATGGCCTGTTTGCTACCATGGGTGTGAAGCCAGGATGTCTCCCAGTGCAGTGCTCTATATTTTAGTTTTTGTTTGGTTACATTCTTGTGCTTCACAGATTGTACAGGTGTGGTGCAACCTCAACATGAAAGAACCATTTATTCCTTTCTTTTCATGGAGTGCTGGGTCAGTACAAGACTTTGGGGTTGTGATCAGTCCAGTCAATATTTTGCATTGCTCCCAGTCAGAATTGAAGTTACCATTTTTAAACAGTTATTTTTCCATTTGCTCTAAGTCCAGATAGAATCCTTTTTATGGGGCTTTACCATTTAAATCGCTTTCCCTTCAGACTCCCATCTGGTGCCTTTGACCCAAAAGGATGTGTCCTAGAGAATTTCCATTGGTTTAATATATATGGGGAGAGGTAGACATTTCAGTCAGTCTAAAACCATCTGGTCAACCTCCAGAAAATACTGCTGTGAGGTATTCTATGCCTAGCTTTGGAGTGCAGTCAACTTTTGGTCAATAGTTTGTGGGTTTTGGATGGCACAGTGGTTAGCACTGCTGCCTCTCAGCACCAGAGACGCAGGTTCGATTCTGGTTTGGGTCACTGTGTGGAGTTTGCACATTCTCCCTGTGTCTGCCTGAGTTTCCTCTGGATACTACAATTTCCTCCCACACTTCAAAGATATGCGGGTTAGGTGGTTTGGCCATGCCAAATTGCCCCTTAGTGTCAGGGGTACATGCTAGGGTAAATGCATGGGGTTGTGGGGAAAGGACCTGGGTGGGATTGTAGTTGGTGCAGACTTGATGGGCTGAATGACATCCCTCTGCACCGTAGGATTCTACGGTTCGAGTCTCACTCCGAGATTGGAGCACTTAGTGTAGGTTGACGACTCCCATGTCATGCTGAAGTGAGGTACCATCCTTTGGTTAAGACATTAAAGTAAGGAGTGTGTGTGTGTGTGTGTGTGTGTGTGTGTGTGTGTGTGTGTGTGTGTGTGTGTGTGTGTGTGTGTGTGTGTGTGTGTGTGTGTGTGTGGCACTGAGAGAGATCTGCTTCTCAGTACGCTGTGCCTGATGGTGATGACCCTCCAACCTAGATGTTCCAATTGGTGTTGGTCTGTTTTAAGGATTAACACAGTGGTGATATTTTAACAATGTGGAAAATCTAGACCTGGTGCATGAGATGGAACGGAAAATGCTCCATTTTCTCAGCACTCGTATCTCCCAGCTAGGGTGTAGGATTCACAAAGAAAGCAAGGATGTTTGAGAAATAAATCTTGGATTGTCTTGACAGGTGTATTGAACAAAGATTCAAGCGTTGCCCTCCTTTACCTTCGACCAGTGTGATTATAGTATTCCACAATGAGGCCTGGTCCACCTTGTTGAGGACAGTGTACAGTGTGATGCATACCTCTCCAGCCATACTCCTCAAGGAAATACTATTAGTGGATGATGCCAGCACAGATGGTGAGTGTTTAATAATTCCAAGAACACTGCTGCATTTCAAGTACCTTGTGCTCAAGATCAAAACACAGAACCTTTTTTAAAAACACAATGGAATATTAACCTTTACTGGGTTTAGTAAAGGGTCAGTTTCTCATAACTGGTCTATCATAGTTGTAAGGTAAAAATGAATTAACCTGGTCTGGGGAAGAGAATTCCACAGACTAATGACCCTCTTGAGTGAGAAAAATCTCCTTACCTCTGTCTTAAATTGGAGACGCCTTATTCTTAAACTATGTTCCCTAGTTCTCGTTCCTCCCATAAGAGGGAAACATGCTCTCAACATCCACTCTGTCAATTCCCCTTGGGATCCAAGATGTTTCAATGAGATCACACTTCATTCTTCTTGATCTCAAACAGATAGGTCCAATCTTTCCTCATGACTCAACTCTCCTCCCAGGAATAAGTCAAATGAAGTTTCTTTGAACTGCTTCTGAGACCAATACTATGCACATTACAGGTAGATGTGGTCTTACTAAGACCCTGTTCAACTGGAACAAAGCTTCCCTACTTTTTAATATTGAAATGAGCAACAAACATTTTGTTTGATTTCCTAATTGCTTGCTGTACCTGCATACTAATACAAAGTGAATGAGTTCACATTTTTGCCAGGTACTTCCCTTATCAGATCATGGCACTAGCAACATTTTCAATGGGTCAGGGGATGTATACATTATTGGGTTTCTCTTTATAATTTAGCCCCTCACCTCTGGTAACATCCAAGTGAACCTACATTGTATTTTACGTCCTACTTAGAATTGATCGCCAAAAACAACACTCAGTATTCACGCTGTAGTCTGATTAAGGTCTTGTATATGTTCAGCATCATCTATTATTTTTCTGTCTGGGACAGGCTGGATGAACTGTCTTTTCCTGCTTGTCAAACGTCTGCATTCTTTACGTTTTTGCAAAGGAAACCAAGGCGTCTGTCTGCCTGTCTTATTGCTGTATCTACTGTTGATTCCTTAATGGTGGCCTGTACATTAGCTCTGCTACTCCATTTAAAATCTTAACATGCAGGATCTGTTTCCTTTCCTTATTCTTGCTTCCAAAAATGCCCTTGGACTTTTTACTCTTGACCTTGAGGGAATGATGCAGACTGGGCCAAAAGGCTTTTTACTTCTCCTGTATTTTCCCATTAATGCTGCAGAAATGGAACAGTATTCTGTTGCCTAGCATTGACTCCAGTGTCATTCATACATGTGCACAAACACAAATCTCAGGTGACTGTGTGCAGAGTCTGCGTGTTCTCCCTGTGTCTGCGTGGGTTTCCTCCAGGTGTTCCAGTTTCCCCCCTCAGTCCAAAGATGTGCAGGTTAGGTGGATTGGCCATGCTAAGTTGCCCCTTGGTATCCCAAGATATATAGGTTCAGAGAATTAGTGGGTAAATATGTGGGGTTTCGGGGATAGGCCTGGGTAAGGTACTCTGGAGAGTCAGTGCGGACTTGATGGGCCAAATGGCCTCCCGCAACACTGTGTAGGGATTCTATGATATCCCCCACACCATGAACTGACCACTTCCTCCTTCCCGATACAAACTTCCCCACTCTGGTGTGAATGTTGCAATGTTTATATGCAAATTTTGAGATGAATTTTAAGAGTGTATGTAAAATATTTGAAAGGTACACTGGAGAGTGATGGTGTGCTGTGTGTCGTGTGTCGTGTGTCACCTCGGCTCAGAACAGGCCAGAGTGCCATGGGCTGTGCATTCCATTAGCAGTGGACGGGGAACAGACATTACACAGATGAGGGATGAAAAGCTGAACCTTTCCTGCTCCCCTTCGTCCACCTCTACGCTTGGATCTCCAATGTACTGTCTCTCTCATCCTTAGCCGTTATGCAAATATTGTAGGCAGCCAGAAAAGCTCAAGTGACTTCACAGTTGAAGCAGTAAAAGCCACATTTCCATTTCTGTTCAGAGTTGGATGAAACTGGAGTCTGGCTGGCTCGTTTGCTGCCCTTTGATCTTTGGAGTGAATTGGGGAAGTGATTGCTATTGGTTTGTTAACATCCCACTGATCGCCAGCTCCTCCCCCAGCCCAGCTGCTTTTCTGTTTACTTGTTGAAATAATGTAACATCATACCAGTTTTGTCTTTTAGTTACAAAGATAGTAATGCAAGTCCCGTGGTCGGTTCAAACCTGTTGCGCAGGATGAGTTCATTGTGTGAATGTACCCTACTTCCTATCAGGTGATGGAGGAGGGTGGGGGTTAGTTTACAAGGTTCTTGTGGCAGTTGTATTTTAAACCTCGGGTTTATGCGTCATGAACTGCAGGCAGTGAATTTTTTTTTTAGTCAAAGGGATATTTGTGTTGGGGAATGGAATATTTTCAGTTTTGAGCAACCAGAATCTAGATTAACACTTCCAGCTACAGCATGGGTTTCATCAAATAAAGATCCCTCTATACTCCTAACAAATGGTCCCAGGGCAGCTACAGGTAACAGAAAGAAGCCATTTGGCTTCTTATGCATGCTCCCTGAAAGATTCAGACTGGAATCTTGCCACCGTTCACATCGGCAGGATTTTCCCACTCTGCCACAGTGAAAAGATTTGGTTGGCCACCAAATTCTCTGACCTTGTTGCAGCAGGAGTGTGGTGTGAATGATGGGTAAGTTTGTGCTCTTAGTAATTTTGTTCCTTTCCCCAATGCTTCAAGTATTTATCTACTTTTCATAGAATCCCTACAATGCAGAAGGAGGCCATTCAGCCCATCGTGTCTGCACTGACTCTGACAGAGTGTCTAACCCCAAACCCTCTACCCTGCCCTTTCCCCATAATGCCACACACTTACCATGGCTAATCCCCCTAATTTACACGTCTTTGGACACTAAGGGGCAATTTAACATGGCCAATCCCCCTAACCTACACATCTTTGGACTGTGGGAGGAAACCAGAGCACCCAGGGAGAACATGCAAACTCTGCACAGACGGTGACACAAAGCCAGAATTGATTTGACTTGGTTTATTATTGTCACATGTATTAACATGCAGTGAAAAGTTTTGTTTCTTGCATGCTATACAATCAAAACATACCATTCATAGAGAAGAAAATGAGAGGGTGCAAAATGTAGTGTTACAGTCATAGCTAGGGTGTGGAGAAAGATCAACTTAATGCAAGGTAAGTCCATTCAAAAGTCTGACAACAGCAGGGAAGTGCCAAATCTGTAAGAAATTGCATTAAAGCATTGTTAGAGAGTTTAGAAGAGTTAGAATGACACTTTAGAAGCATAGAACGGGAGTAAAAAATAGAATTAGAAGGTATGCTGGGCACAGCTTGCAAGAAGTTGCATCGTTTCAGTACCATCTTGGAAGAACCTGGGTCCCTGGCATTCTGAGGCAGCAGTACTAACCACCATGCTGCCCTTCCTTTTAAAAGCTAGAATGGGCTCTGCTTGTGCCATGTTTATTGTAGAGGATCCTATGTGGTGTCAACCCATTGCATCTTTAAAAAAGATTCGCCTAACCTCCCTGCCTCGTTCGTTTTGAGATTTATTTTAAATGTGCCCTGCCTGACTGCAGCAGTGATATAAAAGGTAACTTTCCATTAGCTTTCAAATCTTGTGACTGAATCCTAAACAGTTAAATAGGCAGTTTTATTGATTTATAGAACTGCTTTCTCACACAAATTGTTACAGAGGGAGCTGTAAACTATATCTGCTTGTATGCTCCGTTAGTCCAATTGCACGTTTCAAGTTGAGACTCTTTTTTTTTTGCTATTATTTCTAAGGCAGCTTGATTGTTGGACAGGCCTCTGGTAACTTTTGTATAAATTTACTTGACTAGATTGCACTTTTGTCACATTTTCATACTTTCATTTTAAGGCTACCAAGTAAAGTTTGTTTATTAGTCACAAGTAGGCTTACATTAACTTTGCTGTTAAAATCCCCTAGTCACTACATTCCAACGCCTATTCAGGTACACAAAGGGAGAATTTTGCACGGCCAATGCACCCTAACCAGCACGCCTTTGGACAACAAAGTTTCCACTACTACTAACCCCATTTTCTGAAAGTGTTGACTATTATTGGACTACAGTTATCAGGCTCTCAATTCTCGCTGATATCTTGCCTGATGCCCACCTTTTGAGGTCAGGTGATCAGTGTTCATGAGCTATTGAACTGCGATTAACATCACCCTTGAGTCTGTTCTCTCTGTGTTAGTATAAACATACTTTTCCAATAAGGATTTTTGTGCTGTGATTTGGAGCGGGATTTTCCTTCCATTGGTAAAGGAGTCAATAGCCAGGAGGCATAGATTGAAGACTCTGCACTGCAGTGGGTGATGCCTGGACTCACTGGGCCATTGATAGAACTGGCAAAACGTACGTGGGAATAAATTCATATCATGTCGCTGTGGCACATTGCTTCTTTATGGTTTATAAAGACAATTGACGCCTCCTTGATCGCCATTGCAAATTGAAGTATCTGCAATCAAAAAGTGGCAAAGTAAACCATCTGCTAGCCACTCTTTTTAATTGTGATGCCAAGCAATGTCGTGAACTAAATTTTGAATAGTTTTAAATTATTGAAATGTATTGGATTCTGATTTTTGCCAGACTATTTAAAAGAACAATTGGACGAATATGTAAAGCAGTTCCGAATAGTGAAGGTTATCCGCCAAGTGGAGAGGACAGGATTGATAACTGCAAGACTACTGGGGGCTAGTGTGGCCACTGGAGAAGTGCTGACCTTTCTTGATGCTCACTGTAAGTATATTCACATTTCTCCCATGTATCAAATGGGCAATTGTGCAATTATATTTAAGCAAGTATTCTGCCTGTAGAAAATGAATGTAAACCCTTTAGAAATTGTCTTGTGGCTAAAAATGATGCCATTCTTTAAAACAAGAACTGTCCTTTTGCAACTGAATCCAATTGATTTTAAAAAAAAAGCTATTAGACTGTCCCATTCACATCCACAGGATTACCCGATGCTTCACAGCTAATGAAAACTGTTTGAAGTGTAGTCACTGTTTGCATTGTAGGCAGATGTAGCAGCCAAACATGGTGGCACAGTACCAGGGACCTGGGTTTGATTCCCGGTTTGGGTCACTGTCTGTATGGAGTCTGCACGCTCTCCCCGTGTCTGCGTGAGTTTCCTCCAGGTGCTCCGGTTTTCTTCCACAGTCTGGAGGATGTGCTGGTTAGGTGGATTGGCCGTGCTAAATTCTCCCTCAGTGTACCCGAACAGGTATCAGTGTGTGGTGACTAGGGGATTTTCACAGTAACTTCATTGCAGTGTTAATGTAAGCCTACTTGTGACTAATAAATAAACTTTAAAACTTTTACATTTTCATGGAGCAAGGTCCTGCAAACAGCAATGAGATAAATGACCAGGGTTCTTTTGTGAAACGTGGAATGGGATTTGAATCCAGCACCTTCTGACTCTGAACTGAAAGTGCCACCAACTGAGTCAAATTCAACTTGCATATTAACAGATTAGGGCTGGAATTTTCCATCTTTTTATGCCCCACCCTTGACAGCATAAATGGAGTATTTGGTGCTTGGTCAAATCCCTGTTCACTGCAGCAGGTCTGGAGATCCTGGCCCTAGGTCAGGGGTTGACAGAAGTGTTATTGAAGAAAGGCCATTCTAAGCTAATCCACCTCTTTCCCTTATCACATGATTCTCGAAGCTAAATGAATCTTCCAGCCATCATTGGGCTAAACAGAACATGAGGCAAAGAAGAATAGAGTTTGAGATGAGAGAGAGATTTCCACATAATAAGAGTTTGAATAAAATCATCAAAACCCAACAGTGCAGAAGGAGGCCCATCGAGCCTGCAACAACAACAATCTAACCTAGGCCCTATCCTCAAACCCCACATATTTGCCCATCTAATCCCTCTAATCTACTCATCCTGGGATGCCAAGGGGCAATTTAGCATAGCCAATGCATCTAATCCACACATCCTTGCTTTGAAAGCAAAGCAAAAAAGCTGGAAAGTGAATCTGACCGCCAATGTTAAGTAGAAGCAGCATGGTCAACAGTTTATTTAAAATAAGAACACTCCGGAGGTCAGGAAGATGAGCTGTGTGCCAGGGCAACTGTAAATGGCACACAAAGCAACAGCAAATGGAGAATTGCAAGGAGGCCAAGGAAGATGGTATGTTGTGGGCACATTCGACCTGGAATCAGTTTTATATGAAGGCCATTCTGCATTTGGAAATGAACTAATGCCAAATAGATCCTTGTAATTACTGGCATCAGTCCCCAGCAGCCAAGTAGTAAGAGTTGAGGGCTTTCTTAGCAGAATTGGTGAGTGAAGTGGCAAGTAATAGATTTCAGAAAACCAACACTCTTGGCCTATCAGGATAAGGCAATAAGTTCAAAAACTTTTGTGAAGTGCCTTGGGGCATCTTGAGGTTGTGAAAGACAAACATCAGCAGTGCTGATGAGACTTTTCCCCAAAAGCCGAGTTGAATTGTGTGGTAAGGTGTCAGTCCCAATCTTCAACTTGAAGTACGTTCCTAATCTCTGAGAGGAGGGATGAATTGAGTAGATGTAAGAAAAAATCTTTCAGGGAGAACAGATTCACCAAGGCCTGGGAGTAGGTTACCTGTCTCCCTTGCTAGTCAGGGATTGGTTTGTGCCACTTGGAAGGCCTAAAGAAGGTGAGAAAGCTTTTCAAAATAGGATAAAATGTAACTGGATTCCAGTTAAATTTAGTTCATTCTAAAATTACCTGTTCTGTTGCTTAAATAGAGATTGAATTCTAAATTGGTTCAAAATAC
This sequence comes from Carcharhinus amblyrhynchos, assembly GCF_965287045.1. Lineage (NCBI taxonomy): Eukaryota > Metazoa > Chordata > Chondrichthyes > Carcharhiniformes > Carcharhinidae > Carcharhinus > Carcharhinus amblyrhynchos. Next base: position 10,056,731 of record NC_137359.1, on the reverse strand, counting down.
CAGCTGCTATTTATTTAAAGCTGGACAGATGAGCACTTGTTAACAGGAGTGACTGATTACTGAATCAACGCACGTACATTACCTTGAGGTTTAAAAGTAACTGGCTGAACCCCAAGATTACTTTGGGTTGTGACCTATACGTACATCAATATAGTATTTGGAACCTCCTTTTTAAATTTCTATTGGTTATTCAAATCCCTGAACCACATGCTACTGTCTTGTGGAGAAATTCAGTTTGTGTTTTATTTCTCTCCAGTGAAACATAGTTGTTTTCTCTAACTCATTCTAGACATGTACTTGCTGCAACTAGCTTCTGTCCTGTTACTCTACTCTACTGCAAGTCTTTTCTCTCCCTTTGACCTAAAGGTGGTTAGTTGTACTGGAATATAGTTCCATGATTAGTGGTAACTCTCCCAATACCACCTCCCCCAAGAAGTCAGCTTTGAAAAAGACATATAAACAGGCTGTTTGTCCATGTGTTGCATCACTTAGGGTGTGGTCCCTAGTTTCACCAGATCTCCCTGCTCTGGGCTTTCCAGCAGCTAGTAATCACAAAGGGGAGCCTGCCTGATCTAGGAATACTGAGACCAATTATATAACATAAGAACATAAGAAATAGGAGCAGGAGTAGGCCATCTAGCCCTTCGAGCCTGCCCCACCATTCAACAAGATCATGGCTGATCTGTCGTGTTTCAGTTCCACATTCCCGCTCTCTCCCCATAACCCTTAATCCCCTCGCTTATCAAAAACCCATCAACCCGCGTCTTAAAAATATTTAGCGAGGCAGCCTCCACCACCTCAACGGGCAGAGAATTCCAGAGATTCACCACCCTTTGAGTGAAGAAGTTCCTCCTCAACTCCGTTCTAAACCGCTCCCCCTTTATCTTGAGGCTGTGCCCCCTAGTCCTACTGTCCTTTCTGAGCTGGAAGAGTCTCTCCACCTCTATCCTATCCATCCCATTCATCATCTTATATGTCTCAATGAGATCTCCCCTCATTCTTCTAAACTCTAACGAGTACAAGCCTAGTTTATTCAGCCTCTCCTCATAGCTCAACCCCCTCAACTCCGGTATCAGCCTAGTAAACCTCCTCTGCACTCCCTCCAAGGCCAAAATATCCTTGCGTAAGTATGGCGACCAAAACTGCACACAGTACTCCAGCTGCGGCCTCACCAATGCCCTATACAGTCGCAGCGAGGCCTCCCTACTTTTACATGCAATCCCTCTCGCTATGAAGGCCAGCATCCCATTAGCCTTCCTGACCACCTGCTGCACCTGCAGGCTGGGTTTTTGCGACTCATGCACAAGGACCCCGAGGTCCCTCTGCACCGTCGCCTGCTGCAGTTTTTCGCCACGTAAGTAATAGTCCTTCCTACCATTATTCCTACCAAAGTGAACCACCTGGCACTTGCTAACATTAAATTCCAGTTGCCATTTCCTGGCCCATTCGCCCAGCCTATCTTAGATCCTTCTGCAGACTCTCCACACCCTCCGCGCAATTTGCCGTTCCACCAATCTTGGTGTCATCAGCAAATTTCGACACCATACACTCGGTTCCTTCCTCCAGATCATCTATATAAATGATAATTGTGTGCTCCATTTAGTAGCTGGAGCATAGATGAGAATAAGAACGGGGTACCTTTCTGCTGTGTACTGCTCAGCAGCAGAGCAAACAATGCATTTACCTACTAAGCCTCGAGGGAGTTTACTCTTTTTTTTGAAAAAAGTGAATGTTTGTACTTATTTTGTTTTAAATGACTGAGTTAATTCATTTCACACTCAACAGGAAATGAAGCAAGCCAGGTCTCTTTCTTCTGTCTTGAGATCTGGGGCATTGGTAGCAATGTGGGTTATAGGACAAACAGCAGAATATGATGGCAATTGAATAAGGAATTGTCTGGTGCAGCAATCTCTCAGTGAAGGGGATGGTCAAGCTGAACACTGATCAGGTCACCCAGGGTTGAAGAATTGAAGATGCAGGGTAGTAAAAATGTGGAACTGCCTCCCTGAGGAGGGCAGATGCTAATTAAGCATTTAAAAGGGAACTGTAATGCTACCCAGGAAGTACGTTTAGTGGCAGATTTGGAGGAAAAGCAGGAGATTAGAGTTATGGAGCAAAATGTTCCTGCATTTAACAGAAATGGTAAAATAGGCTGGTTGGAGCAAACTGCTTGTTTCTGCTGATGTACCTGTCTATGGTTTGGCTTATTGGACAAGCCAAACCACAGCCTTTTGGAAGAGAAATAATAGGGGAAGGGGAAATTCCTTTTTTTGCTTTTTGTCCACATTTTAGCAAAAGCCATCTTTTTCTAATTTATCTAATACTTAGGTGAGTGCTTCAATGGCTGGTTGGAACCTTTGCTGGGAAGAATAGCTGAAAATTACACTGCTGTGGTAAGCCCTGACATCACTACCATCAACCTCGATACCTTTGAGGTATCCAAACCTGTCCGGTATGGAAGGCAGCACAATCGGGGTAACTTTGACTGGAGTTTGTCATTTGGCTGGGAGGCCATTCCGTCTCATGAGATAGAAAGAAGAAAAGATGAGACCTATCCCATCAAGTGAGTGTCTTGTTTGTTTGTTGATTTTATTGAATTTATGCTCCACAATACTGTGGCTGAGAAATGGAATGGACGTTCAAGGACTGACTACCTAAGTGAAACATTGGGTCAGTTGTAGTCCACCCAACTGTGTAGTGAAATCATGAGATTGACCCAATGGTTTGCAATCCCACTCTGGCAATCTTGAGTCCAAAGAATGGATCATGAGGGGACATTTTTGCTCGTAGGATTCTTGCAATCATGAAGTTGAATTCAGTGAATCTGGTTATTTGTGACTTGGTACGAGAACATGTCACTGCATTGCTGTTTTCTTTGACTGGGTAGGGAGAAGTAAAACTGCTTCATGAATGGACAGTAACCTGCCTTCCATATTCATGGCATTTTGGCTGACTCTTAATGCCTTCAGGCCAGTGCAGCTGGGCAATAAAGCTGTCTTGGCAGTGTTGCCAACATCTAAGGAACAATACTTTTAAAAAGATGTTCTCCCATCAGTGGCTCCGGTATCACCTAGGCTGATACCGGAGTTGAGGGGGTTGAGCTATGAGGAGAGGCTGAATAAACTAGGCTTGTACTCGTTAGAGTTTAGAAGGATGAGGGGAGATCTCATTGAGACATACAAGATGATGAATGGGATGGATAGGGTAGAGTTGGAGACGTTCTTCCCGCTCAAAGGACAGTAGGACTAGAGGGCACAGCCTCAAGATAAGGGGGGGGGGGCAGTTTAGAACGGAGTTGAGGAGGAACTTCTTCACTCAAAGGGTGGTGAATCTCTGGAATTCTCTGCCCGTTGAAGTGGTGGAGGCTGCCTCGCTAAATATATTTAAGACACGGGTTGATAGGTTTTTGATAAGCGAGGGGATTAAGGGTTATGGGGAGAAAGCGGGAATGTGGAACTGAGACACGACAGATCACCCATGATCTTATTGAATGGCGGGGCAGGCTCGAAGGGCTAGATGGCCTACTCCTCCTATTTCTTATGTTCTTAGTAATAGAACCCAGGTTGGGGTCTGTGCTAACCCACTGTACCACTGAGAGTCCGTTGATGCCTTTAGACATCTTGAGCCCAAAGAATGGCACGAGTGGACATGCAAAACAAAAACGTGGGTGGCACGGTAGCACAGTGCTTAGCACTGCTGCCTCTCAGCGCCAGGGACCCGGGTTCTATTCCCGGCTTGGGTCACTGTCTGGAGTTTGCACGTTCTCCCCATGTCTGCGTGGATTTCCTCTGGGTGCTCCAGTTTCCTTCCACAGCCCGAAAGACGTGCTGGTTAGGTGCAGCGGCTAGGGTCATTTCACAGTAACTTCATTGCAGTGTTAATGTAAGCCTTACTTCTGACTAATAAATAAACTTTACTTTTAACATCCATATAAAAAATGGGTCATGCGTGGGAATGTTTCAGTTAGACACAAAGCTACACTTCAGAGGCTAGCTCAGTGGAGTCAATGTCTTATTGTTACACCCAATAACAAAAATCCCCTTTCCTGATAGTTATTTATTTTAAACAACCCTCAACTGTATTCTCAAAGCTCAAACAAATATCGGGCTGCAGATCTCATTCTACTCAGTGCTGAGGAATTATCCAACCACCGTGGCTCTAGCAAGCATCAACTGAATTTTATGAATGATCTGTGTTGCATCAACCATTATCCACACTTATTACAGATTGCAAATATATCGGCCAGAATTCTCCCAACTCCTTTGCCCCGCCACTGCTTCCAGCGAGAATATGGAATTTGAATGGAAAATTCCATTTACTGCAATGGAATTAGAGAATTCCAGCCATCATCTTTTAGGAGCTTTTTTTTCCCCCTTCAAAATAGCACAGCCAGCTTGAGGCAGTCAATAGCTGAGCACTAGAGACCTCAAAATCTCAGTAAGTCTTTTTGCCGGGGGGGGGGGGGGGGTGTACAGGAGAGAAAAAGGGAATTGGCTCTTGCTTGAAATATAGAATCCCTACAGTATGGAAGGAGCCCATTGGGCCATCAATTCTACATCAACTCTTTGATAGAGCCTCTTACCCAGATCCTATCCCTGTAACCTCAGTATTTACCCTGCTTATCACCCTAACCTACACATTTTGGAACACTAAGGGGCAAATTAGCATGGCCAATCCACCTAACCCATGCAACTTTGAACTTTGGGAGGAAACCAGAGCACCTGGAGGATACCCATGCAGACACTGAGAGAATGCGCAGACTCTGCACACAGTCACCCAAGGTTGGAATTGAACCCAGGTCCCTGGCACTGAGGCAGCAGTGCTAACCACTTGCAACTGTGCCACCTGATGGTGTAATATCATAAGGATGGTGTTTTGAGTTTATGGCTAGAATTCTCCAGTCTTCTTTGCTCCAGCACCAGTGAGAACCAAAACTCTAGTCACTGCAGAGGGACTGGAGAATCCCAACTGCGGACAAGGTCGTGTATAAGGACTGTCTTTTTGGTGGTGTGGGAGTCACCTCGACACATCAAACCATAGCCCAGGCCTTCCAAAAAGCAAAATGGGAAACATTGGCAAAAAAATAAGTGGGGAAAGTCATAAATCTCCTAGCATCTTGTAAATTCCATATAATTTACAGTACCCTAAGGGCATTTCAATGTGACAGTTGATGTAGCCAAGAATTTGACCCTGTAGTGGGCTTGTGGTTGAAGCTTGCTTGATGGTTAACCTCTAAGTTTTTCATAGTTCCTAACAAAATGGATGGAGTATTGACACTTCTTCCCACCCATAGGTTACAGACTATAATTATCAGAATCATTACTGTACTGAAGAAGTACAAGTGTGATGTTGCTAGGGTAAAATTACACCCTTACACCTCTTACTCATATTAAATATTGTAATTAATATTTTTGTGTATAACCTATTTTTCCTCTTACTTATGCAACAACTGTCTTTATTTGTAATTGTATATAATCCAAAAAGAATGGCTTCTCCATACGGTGGATTTTTTAGTTTGATTCCAATTGAACACTATAGCTGGAGGCGCCATAACAGAAGGTGGATGGTTTTGGAGTAGAATCTGCAAGGAGGCTACTGGACTGGCCAAAAAGACTAACCAATGCTAAAATAATGAGCTGGAATGGTCAGCACTCCAAAGATATGTGGGTTAGGTTGATTAGCCGTGCTAAAATATTGTCCCTTAGTGTCAGAGGGATTAGCAGAGTAAATGAGTGGGGTTACAGGGATAGCGTCTGGGTGGGGTTGTGGTCAGTGCAGCCTTGATGGGTCGAATGATCTCCTTTTGCATTGCAGGGATTCTATGAAACTAATTCTTGTAGCAGGAAGTGTGCCTCATGGTTGGAGTGTGTCCTGGTTGCGAAGGTCAAAGGTGAGATGGGGAGGGGGGGCGGGGGGTGGTGTGAGGTATGGGGAGAGAATGATCAGCAGGAAACTAAATGATCCAGCAAAGAAACAAGTAGATTAGTGAGGCCTTATGATATCTACGGCACGGTTGGCTATAATGGCTGTCCAATTTATTAGAAGCCTTAATACTGGCATTGCACATAACCTGCTATGCTATAAGGCTCAAGGGGTGTTTGTTTCCTCTCACTTCTCTTGTTTGCAAGGCCAACCAACAGTGGTATTGTATTGATAGTGTTTTGCCCCAAGTTTTTGTTTACAGGGATAACTTTTTAAAATTATTTAGTTAACTGAAGATTTTCACTGTAGGTAGAAGTTTGGCAGAAAATTGCACCATAGAAATGACGCATTAACGGCCTGCAATATTATATAAAAGTGCCAAGAAGTAATGGAATAAGTGAAACATGCCATGAATTGCAGTGCACCATAATTTGGGATATTTGCACCACTCCTCCAGCAAAAGCCTTGCCGAAGCTGCTAAAAGCTTGCCTTATCGCTCAACCTATCACTGCAATCGGGGGCAATTGCTAATTATTGTGTGATGTAAGTGAATAACCTGGAATTGATGTGGTTTATGGCCCTTGCATGACTTGGCCTGGGAGGCTAACAGAGGGACTGTTAAAGCTGTGGAGCCTTGCACCAACAGTCAAAGTTGTTCATTTGTGTTTCCTTTTTATAATTCTCCATTTTAGTGATCTTTTCTTGCCAGTTTTGCCATCCAGAGTCCCAGCAGTGTCTCACCATCATATGTGCTCTACCCAAAGGCAGGTCTTTGGCTTATTGTCTGTTGGTTTAATTCTGAACCATTTTCTTGGCAGCTTTTGTCAGTGGTGGTTTGCTATTGCCTTCCACTTGTTACTAATTTAATGGCAATTAGTTGCAGAGTTCCCTCTCTTTCTTATACGTTTGGAAGGAGGAAGTATTGCAATGGCCTAGCGACTAAACATTCCAACGTTCCGCAGCGATGTAGGGGTAAAGCACTTGAGGCCCCATCACTTGAACCATTTTTGTCACTCCTGTCCACAGCCCAGGAAAGTGTACAAGGAACAAATGCCAATTCAGGCACTGCTGAAGAAGCTGTGTGTACACAGGTAATGTTTCACCAGGAAAATAAAGCCTGAAACACAGTCCAGTTCCCACAGTGTCTTGTCAGTGGCAACAAAGGTGATAACAGCCCTCAATTTCTACAGATCTTCCTCCTTTTGGTGTGACTCTGGAGACCCCCTGTAATATCAGCGAAGGAGCTGCATTCAACAGGTGACTGATGCCCTTCTCCACGGGGCACCCCACTTCACTTAAATACAAAATATTCCATCACGGCAAAGAGATTGATCAATTTCCACAGGACTGCTGGCTTCCTCCGGGTGCAGGGGCTATCAGTGCAACCAACTTGCCCCATTAAGCAACCAGACCAATCTGATCGAATGACTAAGTGGTGTTTTACCAAATGCACTGGTGATGCCAACAGTCAAACATCAATACTGGTCCTGTCTATTTTATGATTGCTTTGCTTTGATGGGGTGTTTGATTTGGACACCATCTTCATCCCCTGTCTTGGCGTCCCATTCACTGAGCGAGAGTTGATCCTTCCTGTCGATGTACTAATGGCGATGTCCAACTGAAGATCCTGAACATTATCTCCAAATCGGGGAAGCTGTCATGGCACCTTTTGTCTTTTTCCGAATATAAAAGTAGGGAGGTCTTGCTGCAGCTGTATAGGGCATTGGTGAGGCCGCAGCTGGAGTACTGTGTGCAGTTTTGGGCGCCGCACCTGCGCAAGGATATTTTGGCCCTGGAGGGAGTGCAGAGGAGGTTTACTAGGCTGATACCGGAGTTGAGGGGATTGAGCTATGAGGAGAGGCTGAATAAACTAGGCTTGTACTCGTTAGAGTTTAGAAGAATGAGGGGAGATCTCATTGAGACGTATAAGATGATGAATGGGATGGATAGGATAGAGGTGGAGAGACTCTTCCCGCTCAAAAAAGACAGTAGGACTAGGGGGCACAGCCTCAAGATAAAGGGGAGGCGGTTTAGAACGGAGTTGAGGAGGAACTTCTTCACTGAAAGGGTGGTGAATCTCTGGAATTCTCTGCCCGTTGAAGTGGTGGAGGCTGCCTCGCTAAATATTTTTAAGACGCGGGTTGATGGGTTCTTGATAAGAGAGGGGATTAAGGGTTATGGGGAGAGGGCGGGAAAGTGGAACTGAGCCACAACAGATCAGCCATGATCTTATTGAATGGCGGGGCAGGCTCGAAGGGCTAGATGGCCTACTCCTGCTCCTATTTCTTATGTTCTTATGTTCTTATTAATTATTTAGCAGGGAAAGGCAAGACGGATGGATGCTTAAGGGACAAAAGTTTTGCAATCATCTTCCTGTGACATTTCTAGGGGGGAAAAAAATGAAAGCAGACACAAGATTTGTAAAAACTTTTTATAAAAGCTGAGAAATAAACATTTTGAACTTGATTTCAGAAGTTCCAGCTTGTTTAATCTCCCATTGCCTTGCCTCTGTACGAGTTGGTGTCTGCATGCTGCTTTTGATAGTGCCATGCAGTTCATTTGTGGGACAAGCTATGACTGTAGCAGGCATAAGGTCCCTGATGCATCACTGGCCTTGCCATGCTGTAGACTGATTTGTTAAGCAAATCATGGCATCAAGTCTAAAGTGGCATGGATGGCGAGCACAAATGTCTGCTAATGGCATCATACATTGCACTGCAGCGAATCAGACCCAACATCATTTCCTCTCTGAAAGCAGCATGACGCAAAAGGCTTTTGTTCATTGGAGTTCTTTAATCATGACGACTTTTGTTCCGTTTGAAAATCCAGACGGCTGGTAATTGCAGCAATTAGTGGTCATTAAACCCAAGTTTCTGAATCTGAAGTCCGGTCAAAATGCCATGCAGTATGTGTCTGCAGTCCAGCTTTGAATTTAGAGTCAAAGTGAAGAAATCCATTGGCTCACTGGTGTATCCCAGACATGGGGCGGGATTTTCTGGCCGTACTCGCCCCCAAACCGGAAAATCCTGTCCAAGGTCAACAAACCTTTCCACGGTTCATCCCTCGCCAGCTATGATTCCTGTGGTGGGGGGAAATGGGAAAATTCGCCTCATGAATCACCAAACATCTAATAATGTGCCTATTGCAAGATTGTTTTGATCCCTTCCATGTGATCTATGACTTCAGCTTGCTTTCAGACACCTGTCTGGATCTGGGGTGACATGGTGGCACAGTGGTTAGCACTGCTGCCTCATAGTACCAGGGACCCGGGTTCAATTCCTGCCTTGGCTCACTCTGTGCGGAGTCTGCACATTCTCTCCATGTCTGTGTGGGTTTCCTCCCACAATTGAAAGACGTGCTGGTTGGGTGCATTGACCTGAACAGGCGCTGGAGCGTGGTGACTAGGGGAATTTTGTTGTAGCTTTATTGTAGTGTTAATGTAAGCCTACTTGTGACGAATTAACTTTTTAATACTGGGTGGAACAAGTCATGTAATGCAGAAAGCTGAACTGAAATCCAAGCCAGAAGTGAGATTTGACAAATCCCAGTGGATGCTAATCTCCCACGTTCGTCTATAGGCGAGGATTGTAGTAAATAGGATTGGGAATATCAGGCTGATGTGATAATGGATCGCTTTCTAACATTAGAGATGAAGTGTACAGTTAAGATGAAGAGAATTCTGATCTATACAGTACCTGACTCGAGTGCTTGAGAAAGTCGCTGCAATGAGGAACAGGATCACTTTCACTTTTTGAGACAAAACACAATTTCAAAACCAAATCTAGATCAGTGGAATAAAAGTTGAGATGTGGTGTGAGTCCACTAACAGTGAAAACTTGGAGAAAAGATAGTGCTCAAGGATGAGGTCAGCCTGAGTTTACTCAGTTGAAACACTGATACGGGCTGAATATCATTATTTTCATCCTATGTTTTTGAAAACTCAGGTCCATGTGTAACAGTGGAGCAAATGTCATTGATTTTAGTTTCACAAAGCCTACCCTGGGGTAACAGAAAATAGTCTCTCTCATTTTATGTCCATTTGTCCTATTCAAATATAAAGATTTTTACCTGGAATTTGAATGCAGCATCACTGAATAGATAAGAGAGGGGATTAAGGGTTATGGGGAGAGGGTGGGAATGTGGAACTGAGCCACGACAGATCAGCCATGATCTAATTGAATGGCGGGGCAGGCTCGAAGGGCTAGATGGCCTACTCCTGCTCCTATTTCTTATGCTCTTATGTTCTTATAATGGGGGCTGTCTTGAGACTGCCTCTGTTTAAAATGGTTAAACAACTGAGGAGGTTTATTTTATGTTTGGAACTGTCTTGAAATGCTCTCGCTCCTGTTTCTAACCATGTTGAAACGGCTCAGGTATATCATCTGGCTCCAGTTACGGTCTGAAGAATTCCACTCTTGAGAAATGGAAATTCTTGTATCATCCTAGTACTGCTTCAGAAGTCAGCTGGTGGGAAAGTATTTTAAGTTAATAGGGACACTTGCTTTGAACTGTCAACACTACTACAGGGACATAGCAGGGTGTTTTAGATGTTTAAGATCCTGGATATGACCCCGTCTTGTCCTCATGCCACTCATCTCAGTGGGTCCCTTAAGGTAATGTACTGGTTTCATACTTGTAGCTAAGAACATAATTTATTGTACCAGTGGGAATTCTGAGAATGTTGCTGCAGTTATACAGGGCCTTGGTGTAGCCACACCTTGAGTACTGTGTGCAGTTTTGGTCTCCTGGTCTGAAGAAGGACATTCTAGATATTGAGGGAGTCCAGCAAAGTTCACCAGACTGATTCCTGGAATGGCAGGACTCTAGTGTTAGAAAGCGATCCATTATCATGTCAGCCTGATATTCCCAATCCTATTTACTACAATCCTTGCCCATAGACTAACATGGGAGATTAGCATCCACTAGGATCTGTCAAATCTCGCTTCTGGCTTGAATTTCAGTTCAGCTTTCTGCATTACATGACTTGTTCCACCCAGTATTAAAAAGTTAATTCGTCACAAGTAGGCTTACGTTAACAATGGCAGGACTGACATATGAAGAGAGACTGGATCAACTGGGCTTTTACTCACTGGAATTTAGAAGAATGAGAGGGGATCTCATAGAAACATACGAAATCCTGATGGGACTGGACAGGCTAGATGCAGGAAGAATGTTGGAAGTGCAGAACTAGGGGTCACAGCCCAAGAATAAGGGATAAGCCATTTCAGGACTGAGATGAGGAAGAACTTCTTCACTCAGTTGTGAACCTGTGGAATTCTCTACCACAAAGTTGTTGTGGCCAGTTTGTTAGAGATATTCAAGAGGGAGCGGGACATGGCCCTTGTGGCTAAAGGGATCGAGGGAGTATGGAGAGAAAGTGGGAGTGGGATACTGAGTGCATGATCATACTGAATGGTGGTGCAGGCTCAAAGGGCTGAATGGCCTATGCACCTATTTAATATGCTTCTATTACTGTATCTGCTGTGGGACCACGATCAGGTACGAGGACTGCAGCAGTTCCGTGGTCAGGGTCCTCCATCACTTCCTGAGCAACTGGAGATAGGAAATAAATGTGGCCTTGCCATTGTTGCCCAGAACAAATAACACAAAATCCAGTCACACGATAGGCAGCAGATATATATTGAGGCATTTGATGGCCACCCAAGTCTCTCTTTGCTCAATAAATGTGATAAATTTTACCTTGTGTAGCAAATTCATCAGCCATTTGAAAACAGTAAAATATTGTGGGTCTTATGTCTAAAGAGAGTTGTCTCTCACTGGTCATGTGGGTGAGTTTCAATTTGGCACAAAATGAAAGTATGCAATCTCTCTCCGGCCAATAGAGTTGATGTTTAGTTTATTTTCAGGACTCCCACGTTTGCCGGTGGCCTCTTTGCGATCTCCAAAGCTTACTTTGAACTGATTGGAACATACGACAACCAGATGGAAATATGGGGAGGAGAGAATGTGGAAATGTCATTCAGGGTAAACGCAAATGCTTATGTTTCTAATGCTCATGCCTTGGTTGTGTCTGTTGATGAGCTTTAAATACGAATTGAGGCCCTGTGGCCTAATGTGTAAAGATATAGCCTGTTGTAGTAGCAAGTTGCCCAGGCCCAGAAAGCCCCCTGAGTCCATTCCTGGTGTGTGCTCAGTTACCTGATCTCCCACTCAGGCCTCGATTGGGGTCTGTTTTTTGGGGCCAGTGAGGCCCAGGGTGGGGGGAGGAGTAGGAAGAAGAAATCAGCCAATGTTCTTGATCTTGATTTGCTATTCAGTGGGTGCTGTTGGAAGTTTGTGAACGTTTAACAGCAGGATCAGATACCCTTCAGGGAGCAAAACCCAGGTTTGCGCATTAAAGGATGGCTCAAATGAGGTACCAAAAGGCAACCACACAAACTTACCCCGTCATGGTTTTTCTGCTAAAGTCGCAAACGCAAGTTGTTTTTTTTTTGCCTCGTCAAGTTTAATATAGTGGATCTTGTTACACTAAAAATATTTGCAGTGCACTGGCAAACTAATTATTGACTAATCTTGATATTACTTTTAAGCAGTTGATAACTGAATGTCCTTTTTTACCACCTTCAGCAAGACTCACTGGTATTTCAGTGTTTGGATTCTGGAGTGAGGAAGCCCAAATTCTCTCCGGTTCATGGTCCCTTGGAGACATCTGCCCTCAGTCCATATTCCCAAACTGAAAAAGTAGGCGTCCAATGGCTGTCATACCCAGGACTCAAATTCTATTTTAAAAAGTCAGTGGATGTGAATCATAGAATCCCTACAGTGCAGGAAAAGGTCATTTGGCCAATCGAGTCTGCGTAACACCATGTGTTTACCCTGCTAATCCACCTAACCTATATAAGTTGGGACATTAAGGGGCAATTTAGCATGGCCAATCAACCTAACCTGCATATCTTTGGACTGTGGGAGGAAACCACATAGACAAGGGAAGAATGTGCAAACTCCACGTAGTCACCCAAGGCTGGAATCGAACCTGGGCTCCTAGTGCTGTGAGGCAGCAGCGCTAACCACTATGCCACCTTTTATTATAAATTTATAAAGTCACAAATCTTTTCTCTGCCTATGTAACTGTCTGTTCAGAGCTCTGTGTAGAAATGGTGTTTAGAAATGCTATTCTGTGGCTGTATTTGGTACTGAAAGATGTAGTCATAAGCCTTAATTGGCACCGACTTCCATTGGTGTGTAAAAGATGCATTTTGACTACACCATGAAATCATTTTCTGAAAATCCTCAATGTCGTCTCTGTGCTTTCAGTGCCTGATGAATGCAGGTAGATTATCAAGACAAGTTGACAGGTTTTGATTGGCCTTAGCTCAGTAATAATGATGCAGTCACCAGCTTCTGGGTTTGAGCTCATATATCCACGCTGCCACTCCAATGTTGGTGCCATCTTTCTGTTGAGGCATTATACTGAGGCACTGTCTGATCCCTTGGGAGGACATATAAGATCCTGCAGCATTATTCAAAAAAAAAAGGCAGGCAAATTCTTGGTGTACTAACTCAATCTAAAATAGGTGTCATCCCTCATCTGATCTGCTTATTTCATTGCTGTTTGTGGTGATTGCTGTGCGCAAATTACCTACATTATAACATTGACTACACTTCAGTATTACTTCTTTGATTGAAAGGACTTTGGGATGTCCTGAGGTCATGAATGATCCTGTATATCTGTTATAGGAAAATGAAATTTATATATTTTAAGAGCAAGTCTTGTTTATCCTGGTAGGTCCACTTCTTTCTTTGTCACTTTGTCCATTTCTATCTGATTACACTTCTCAGAAGTGCCTTTTGGATTTTTTTTTCTGTTAAAGCCACTAAATTATTTGTAGTTCTTTCCAAGGGATGCGGGAATTGCTGGCAAGGCCAATACTTTGTTGGCTATTCCCCAGTTTCTCTTGATTGGAGTGGCTTGCTAGGAGTTAAGAGTCCGCCACGTTGTTGTCGGTTTGGAGTTGCATGCAGATTTCCTTCCCTGAAGGACATTAGTGAACCTACATCAATGCCGACAATATCTTTCCCAGCTGTTTCTCGGGAACCTGCATAATCCCCAGCTGCTGCTTCACCCATATCTGTTCTCTCCATTCTGTTCTTTCAGCTCCTCCTAATAATCACCCCCTAAACCAAGCAAGCAAAATGCCATTTAACTGACTGGGAATGTCCCTGAGTGCACTTTTAGGGAAGATTCAGGAACGTTTGCTAATTCTGCAACCTATTCCTTCTAGGATTATTTGGAGGAGAAATCTAAAGGAAATATTGTTTAAATGGCTGAGTTTTAGTTTGTAGTGGGGTGGCAGGATAAATAGAGGAGAAATGCACACATAGAATTCCTACAGTGCAGAAAGAGGCCATTTAGCCCATTGAGTCTGCACCAACCACAATCCCACCCAGGCCTTATCCCTGCAATCCCATGTATTTACTCTGCTAATCCTCCTGGTGCTAAGGGTCAATTTATCATAGCCAACCCGCCTAACCTGCACATCTTTGAAGCGCTAAAGGGAAAGCATTTAATCCTGTGTTTTGATTTGAAGAGGAACAGGATCTTTCAATCCTCGTTTCCAATGAGGTAAAGTTGCACAAATACTATACACGGATGATACGAAGGGAGAGCAGATCTTGCCGGTGAGGGGAAATAAGACCATTAATGTTGTGGCATTGCTTGGACTTGGAAGGACAACTTGCTCACTTGAACTTGTCTTTTTCTAAGCTGGCTGGTGAACATGGAATGAGCTTTAATCTTCTGAAGTATTATGAAAACACTGCTGTATACTAGTTGTATCTGAAAAATAATTTGTTTTGGGTAGCAGCATTTCTAACCACTTCGACCAACATGGAATGTCTGGGCTAATTGATGGAGCTTGAGCTTTAGGTTAGACATTTGAGGCGCTGAGATAAGATCCACCAGAAGGTGGCGCAGTTGTGCAGTGTCATTAATGTCAGTGTTTCATTCCAAAGAATAAATTTTCTGAACCTAAACTGCATAGCTGTAATTAAGCTTTTGATGCCTATATTAGCAGATGGATGTGATTAGTGTCTATTCTGTGAAACATGAAAGAATTGACTCTTTTTGGATACTCTGGGCTGACACTTTAGTGCAATACTAAAGGAATGCCATATTATGTGCCATTTTTCTGATGAGGCATTCGCCCAAGGCCCCATCTGGCCCTTCGGTTGGGTGTAAAAGATCCCACAGCACTTTTTGAAGAAGAGTGGGGAGTTCTCCACGGTATCCTGGTCAATATTTATCCCTGAACCGATTTATTTGGTCGCTAATATATCTAGATTTTTGCTGTGCGCAAATTGGCTGCTGCTTTTCGTACAACAAATGACTACGTTTCAGAAGTTCTTCGTTGACTGTGAAGTGCTTTGAGACATCCTGAAATTGCGAAAGGCATGATTGAAACGCTCAAGACTGTGATGGATGGTTACTTGTGGTAGAAGACAGATTGTAGGTTCGTGAATCTAAAGAGAAAATGCTGGAAAAATCTCAGTAGGTCTGGCAGCATCTGTAAGGAGAGAAGAGAGCTGACATTTCAAGTCCAGATGACTCTTTGTCAGAGCTAAAATAGTGGGAGATATTTATACTGCAGGGTGAGGGAATGAAGATAAGTCATAGCCACAGAAACCAGGGAAAAAGACTTCTAAGAGCTGTCTGTGGAGAGAATAAAGGATGCCATCAGCCAAATGGCAGAGAAGCTGAAATCAGAGGGTAAGCTGTGACAGATGGTTCTTTTTGGATAGTAAAGCAAGGTGAGCTAAATGGCCTTCCTCAGCTGTGCTGATTTTATAAATGGGAAACAACTGAAAAATAAAGGTTTTTAATGCAGAGCACAAATTGTTTCTAATAGGAAGGTATATAATATAATGAAATATAAGCTCGGGGCAATTATTGTTGGAGATACCCAATGTATGTTTGTGGGATAAGATGGGGGAGCAGGGTGCATAGGAGATGAACAGGGTTCCTGACTTTGGTGCCCTCACCAAACTTAGTGCCAAAGTTAAAAACAATATAGGCTTGGGTGAAGGGTTAGTATATGAAGTGGGAGCAAAAACAACACAACTGGAGACGAAATTGAGAATACTCAGAACACAGTCATGGTTGAGCCTAGAAGCATGGAAGATCTCATTGTTAATCCACAGTGCTGTAAACATTCTGTACCTGGACTGATGGTTCACTTCCTTCAGACTGCCCGAGTCTGTAACTCCTCACAGTCAACTCCCTCAGATCATGCTATCTTCAACCACTGTTTGTGCAGGAATGTATATTTCAACTGGATGTGAGACAACTACAATCGTAATTGGCTCCATTTTTGACTCAGGAATACAGAGCAAATTTTTACAAAATCAAAAGTCTTTCCCACATTTTAGTGTAGCATGAAGAGGGTTAATAAACCAACATTACTGGGAATTGGCTATAATATGTGAACCCAATAAAGGAAATGTGTATCTGATTTAAAATCTTGTGTTGCCTACTGTTTGGTATTGGCTAATGACCACGTTACCTTTTTGGTTTAGGTCTGGCAATGTGGTGGACAGTTGGAAATTATTCCCTGCTCGGTGGTGGGCCATGTATTTCGTACCAAGAGCCCGCACAGCTTCCCCAAAGGTGTTCAGGTTATTGCTCGCAACCAAGTGCGCCTGGCTGAGGTCTGGATGGATGGCTACAAGGAGCTGTTTTACAGGAGGAACCAGCAAGCCGAGAAGATGGCCCGAGAGGTGGGCAAACTGCAGTTCATTCTTTTAAAATGGTTATAGCTTTAATTCCCTCTCTCCCCCCCCACCCTCTGTTTGCATAACCAGGGTTTCTGAAAGAGGACCCTGTTCCCATCATTCCAGTTTCTTTTCTAACAGAGTTGTGTATCCCTAGGCATTAGTTCTTCTCAACTGCAGCCAGCTACTTACTGAATTTAATGTGGTTTCACATTGCATTACAAGACACTGATCAGAATATTAAACCGATCCGCTTTGACAGATTACAGGAATATATTTGCTCACTATGAATAAAGATATGACGTGCGCAGTCCAGCAAACGTTTAAAATATTATGAAAATATCAGTGTCCATAATGCATTTTATTATCATTTTTGTCAGTGTAACTAGGAAATATAACTTTTTCCTGATGGTTGACAGATGAAGTTCTGAGAAAAATCTAATTTAACGGGTCACTTTCAGTAGTGTTCACAGAACAGTTAGAAGTGGAGTGACAACAGTCCCTTGATCAGAATTCGGAAAGAACTGCTGTTTGAGATGGAAGCTTTTTGTTCACATCAGTCTACTGATAAACCAATGGGATCAAAAGATCATCTTTAATCTCTGCAATGAGTAAATCTATATTGTGTTGTCAAATTCTTCTGTCACTCCTTCATCCTCTTCCTCCCTTTGCTCCCCCTCATTCTTGGTGGGATCGTTATCTGGATTCGCTCCCACCCTTCTCCTCCAGTACATTATGATGCTATGTGCACTGAGGTAACCACTACAAGGCAACAGAATTTAGCAAAACCACAGCATTGTGATCAGAACACTAATACAAATACAGTTGGAATCTCTGCACGATGCTCTCTCTCCATAATAGGATACAGCACTTCTCATGGCAACTGTTTCCCTGGCCTGGCCCAGTTTTAAATAACGTGTGAAGTACGTTCTTAGCACCCCTAAACTCATCAACTCAACAAGCTATCCAAACTCGCCAACCAACTCAAACCATCCAAACTCACCAACCAACTCAATAAGCCATCAGAACTGACTTTCCAGAGAAACCAAGTTCAATTGTCAGTTACCTTGCAACTCTGTGCCATGGAGAAACCTATTTTGAGTTAAAATTAACTGAGGTGTTCTGCCACTCTCCTTTGCAGCCAAATCAATTGCTGACTCATTTCAATGTAGAGTAGTATCCTTGGTATTCACCTGTTGTTCTGTTTCTTTTTAGAAAACTTTTGGAGATCTTTCGGAGAGGTTTCAGCTGAAAGAGCGTTTAAAATGCAAGAATTTTACCTGGTATCTGCAAAACGTGTACCCCGAAATCTTTGTGCCTGACTTTTCTCCAGTGCGTTATGGGGCAGTAAGTAGTGATGTTTGCTGACAACTAAATGCAGTGGTGCCGCTTCGTTGCGAGAAATGGAGATAGAATTCTACTCGTTCCCTCAACTGTGGTGTATACTTGCCCCTTCCATTTAGTTTCTCTTTTTAGGATTTTGGAAGCCGAAGGGCTATTTTACTCCAAGCAAAATACAATAGCCACTTTCACCTAGGAAATTTTCTTTACCTTTTCTGTGACATTTCAAACAAGCAAGCAAGTATAGAGAGACTGGAGACTTGAAATTCCATTCAAAATGCAATAGAGCAGTGTGGTAACGTGGCCCCCTTAAGGGTTGATCCTTTGCAGGCCACATGATTGGGCTGGACCCTATGGAGTGGCGTAAGAAGCTGGACCAATGGGGAGCGAGGGTGCGAGTCCTGGGTCGGGGAGGACCTTCTGTTAGAGCCCAGGGGAGAAGAGAGTAGACATGTGCGTTTTTCAGACCCTGATCATGATGTGGAGATGCCAGCGTTGGACTGGTGTGGGCACATTAAGAAGTCTCACAACAGGTTTATTTGGAATCACAAGCTTTCGGAACACTCGCTCACCTGATGGAGCAATGCTTCGAAAGCTTGTGATACCAAATAAACCTGTTGGACTTCAACCTGGTATTGTGAAACCCTTATATTAGTTGTTAAACTCTTTGGAGCCACATTAAGTCACCTCCAGTTATTACAAACTTCCATTCCTGCTTCTGAAACAGCTGGGCATAGCCATAAAGACTAAAAATGGTTTGGGAAATTAGCTGGTCACCTTATGGGGAGGTGATTCTCCCAATTTTTCTCAATACTCTGGATCTAGTAGATCCAATGTGCCCAAGTTAGGAGCACAAACATCACCCATTTTTTTTTTAAATCAATAAGAATACTAAACATATGGATCATCTTTTATCTAATCTCAAATTCTGAGTCAATTTAAATTTGTGCATCTATTTTCCATCATCGGCAAGAATCAGTTTCAAGTTTTCTGCGAACGTGCGCACATATGCAGAAGGGCGTCAGTGCCATCTTGCAGGAGGCAGGTCAAATAAGGAGCTATGAAATGTTTAAATCAACTTGAAGCTCTGAATAATGTTTTCTAACCTGTTTTGAAGCTCCATTTTCCATAATGTTCATAGGCTTTGAAATGCCTTGATGCACTGGCTTGAATTTCCCCTCCCGCCTTTAGCAGAGGTGTTGATCAGTTTCCAGTTAACAGAAGTCTTCCCTGATCTGTACTAAGCATTCGTCTGCTAGTAACCCATAGCATAATATCAAAATCCCATTAAATATCCTTAAGTACTCCCATTTTTAATGTTCCTCGTAATAACTATTGTCCAGTGGCTCTGATATCCATCATCAAGAAATACTTTGAAAGTTTCGTCATGACACGAATCAATTCCAGCCTCCCGGATTGCCTGGATCCATTATAGTTTGCCTACTGCTGCAACAGGTCCACAGAAGACGCCATCTCCCTGGCTCTGCACTCAACCCTGGAACACCTAGATAACAAAGACACCTAAGTCAGCCTCCGATTTATTGATGATAGCTCAGCCTTCAACACCATTATTGCCACGAAACTCACATCCAATCTCCTTTGCCTGGGCCTGGGCTTCTCCCTCTGCGACTAGATCCTGAACTTCCTAACCAACAGACTGCAATCAGTAAGGATTGGCAACAATAACAGCTCCATGATCATCCTCAACACCAGTGCCCCACAAGGCTGTGTCTTCAGCCCCCTTTTTAAATGGACCTATCTCGCATTAAGTTGATCTTTCTCTACACCCTAACTATGACTGTAACACTATATTCTGCGCACACTCCTTTCTTGCTCTCTGAACAGTATGCTTTGACTGTATCGCGCACAAGAAACAATACTTTTTCACTGTATACTAATACATGTGACAATAAATCAAAATCAGTTAATCCCTGCATGATGTGAAAAATCAAAGCATCGATTTAAATTGAATATACTCTTTTGAGACAACAGACGTAATTGTTCTGTACACTTCTGGTTGTCACTTTTTGAAGCTAATAATTTTCTCTACCTACACTTTTTAAAAATCTATTTGTCTGTGTTGGTGGGAGTGCGTGGGTCCATAGTTGCTGACAGTGCTTCCCTCAGAGCCCTTTTTAACTAGAAAGTCAAATTGTTTTTAGTTGTATTTTTTAAAATCCTTTGCGTTTCTTAATATTCTGAGGAAAGCTCTACTTGGTAACTGTTCAAACTCTACCCTTCGGGATTTCTTCCTTTCAGCACCACTCTCCTTGAGTCTCTCCAGTATCTCTTGACCCCTCTCATTCCCTTTTTCCTCTTACTTGGTGCCTATGTTGCTAAAGGCTGTCCCCTTTATATAATGCATGCTATAAAAATGTGTGTTTAATTAGTGAGTTTGTGATCCAAATTTACAAATGATTGTTTTAGTGGTGGACAAACCCAGATCATGTTATTGTAGTTAGTCACGCAGTAAATTTTTAACTATACTACAGACTTCTACACGAGATGCTAGAAACCAGGAATTCTTCTCCCCTCAAGGCTGTAGTTGCTGGGACAGTTGGAGTGTTTGGGAATGACATTGATAGATTTATGTTGGATAAAGGTATTGGGGGATATGGGACTTAAGTAAATTAAGTTGAGGTACATATCAGCTATGATCTAATTGAATGGTGCAACAAATGTTGGAGGGACTGAATGGCTTCCTCCTGTTCCTAAATGTGCTATAGTCTTGGCCCCTGCTGCACCAGTGTTACAATTTTGTAACTGTTTGAAATTTAATGAAGGATAGCTGGTTTGAGAGTGTCCTTGGGCACAGACTATCCAGCCGATTGATATATAGGATCCTTGCAATCTTTAGACAAACCTGCATCATATCAATGTGGACTGTATTCGAACCCAGTTCCCAGGCAATGCTAATTTCTATTTCAATATCAATGCACTAACAGACACTGCGTGACAATCGCCAGGCAAGTGTTTCCTTCCAGTCAGGGAATGCTTCAGCAGTCAAAGGTATCCCGCCTCCAGTCGTCGGGTAAGCATTCTCCAAAGCAGCCTTCAAGACACATGACAACGCAGAATCGCCGAACAGAAACCGATAGCCAAGTTCCACATGCGTGAGGACGGCCTCAACTGGGATCTTGGGTTCATGTCTCACTACTTGTAACCCCCACCATTTGGCCTGGGCTTGCAAAATCCTACTAACTATCCTGGCTTGAGACAATACACACCTCTTAACCTGTGACTATCCCTCTCTCCACTTGCACTGTCCGTACCTGTAAAGACTCGCATCATCATTATCATAACCATTCTCATGCAATTGTGTGCTTACCTGATGAAGGAGCAGCACTCAAAGCTCTCAATTCCAAATAAACCTGTTGTACTTCTAACCTGGTGTTGTGAGACGACTTACTGTGCCCACCCCAGTCCAACGCCAGCATCTCCACATCACATCAATGCACTAATTGCCTTTAATCACTCCTCACTGCATTTCAACAATTTTGCAATTTGATTTTGTTATAGACTGTAAAAAGCAACAAGTGTTGAACTTTTGATAAGTCGTGTGTTGTTTCACAGATTAAAAACAAGGGAACGCAAAATTGCCTGGATGCTGGGGAAAACAATCACGGTGGGAAGCCTCTGATAATGTACCCATGCCACGGAATGGGAGGCAACCAGGTACAAGGCAACAGCCGCTTGAACCTGCGAGCAGTGTTCATTCTGCATTCTGTGTTCTGTTTTTTTTGGTATGGCATACTAGTAACGAGTTTGTAGTCAACTTTACGATCAATATTGTGTGGGGAAGGAGGAGAAACCCAATTTGAGAATTTGGTCTAGATATTCTACCCATCAGTGGCAGATGAAATTTAATATGAATCGGTTTAAAAATATTGCAAGTAGGGAGAAGCCCTGGTGATTTAATACTCTATCTGCCAAGTTAACTAAGGATGAAGTTCAGAGATCTGAGGCTGTTCATTCACAAGATGTGGCCTTAATTGGCCTTGAGAAGGTGATGAGTTGCTGCCTTGTATCACTGCAGTCTGTGTGGTGAAGGTGCTCCCATAGTGCTGTTAGCGAGCTCTGGGACTTTGGCCCAGTAATGACGAAGGAGCAGCAAAGTTCGAAGGCAGGATGGGGAGGGAAATTGCAGGTGGTGATGTTCCCATGCGGCTGCTGCTCTTGTCTTTCTCGGCAATAGAATTTGGAAAGTGCTGTCAAAGATGCTGAGGTGAATTGCTGCATGATGATTAATGACTGGATGATTAACACTTGAGAATAGCTTTAGTGAGTTTCTGCATGGTGATTACCAACTAGATGATTGATATTTGAGAACAGCTATTAACAAAGCAAACAGGAATGCTGAACTTTTATAGCCAGGACAGTGGAGTCTAAGTTGGAGGAAGTCATGATCTGACCTTTTGAGTGCCGTATCCAGTTGTGGTTATCAAGACGCACCGATACATTCAAGGTCTGTGAATGGTAAAGGGAAAGTTTTTGATGTTGGTTCCTTTCAAACTAGGTTACAAAGATAAAGATGAGTGGAAATATAATTGGTTTAAGTGAGGGAAGAAAACATGTAATGGCTGCTTCTTATATGGTTCACATAATTACGGCAGTGAGTAGAAGAGTTTGAAACGAGGAAAGCGCTAGGTTTAATGCCTGGTCAATTGGGAAAACCAGACAGATTTCTGTCTCTGATCCTTATCAGATGATCCCTGGAATTAAACACGTGGGCAGGATTGGACTTGGATGTGATGCCTTCTCCCCTTACTTTCCCTAACTACAAGGTGGTCAAATATTGCCAACACTTGCTGTCTAGGCTCACAGCTGGAGAACAGCTACTTGGGCAAGATACTAGAGGGTGCCTGGCACCTGTGGAACCATATGTCGGCAAGGAGTCAATGCCTTCAGGAAAGATGGGGGAAAAAAGTTGGCACAGGAAGGAGGCTAAAAGTCATGTAGGTTGGCATTGGAATAATGCTACTTTAATGGCATCAGTGCTTGGGGTAGAGAGAGATCAGATGTGTGAGGTGTCTTGATATTATGCCCTTTTTTCTTTCCCTTGAAATTTTCAGTATTTTGAATACACAACCCAGTCTGAACTACGCCACAATATCGGGAAGCAGCTGTGTCTTCATGCCATGTATGGCTCCGTTCAATTAGAGATGTGTAAATACAAAAGGAAGGATACAGGAGCACCAGGAGAGGAACGCTGGGAATTTTCAAATGTAAGTGTTGTATTTAGGTGGGAAAGTGGTTTTGTGGGAGTTGGGTGAGGGTTTAGCAACTTTCTCTCCTTGCTTTCTAAAATTGATTGGTTTCCAGTGTGCAGTGCAGTGGCTGCCTTTGATTTATCTTGAACGTGGTGGTTTTTCAGGTGAATCTTATCAAGAGTATTGGCAAGTTATTCCAACCCTGCCCTCATCCAAACTTTGCACATATGTCTCTAGCAGGAACAACTGCCTGAAATCCTGAATGGGAATCTGGGCTCACTTTTTCCCTTACCTAACCCAGAGGTAGTGCGACAAATTGTTGTCTTCCACTGTCCCCTGAGTTTAATATCAGTTAACTCACCAAATTTGGGAAATCGAACCTTGGATTCCCATATGGCTTTAGTACTTGCAGGACAAAACTTTCCAAACCCAATAAGGAAACTGCTCTTGTAATTATTTTGAGATGGATTACAACTGCAATGGAAATTGAAGATGAGGTGTACAAGAAGGGAAACTTAAAAACACTGACTAAGTAGCCATTGCGTTGACTTTTCTCAGTTTTCTCTATTAGTGATTACCCTCCAAACTACCACCTCTATTCCTGCTAAGCTACAAATACAAAATGACCTGCATATTTGTTGTGTTGAAAGACTCCTCCAACATCCTCCGACTCGAACAAAAACAGGAAATGTGGGAAAATCTCATCGAGTCTGACAGTATCTGTGGAGAGAGAATAGAGCCTAATGTTTTAAGTCTGGATGACTCTTTGTCAGAGCTGTTTTTGTTTCAGAATCCAGCATCCGCAGTAATTTTGTTTTTATTTTAGCCACTGACTCAAATTTATTCTTCCCCAGAACTTTGAAACTAGAGAATTCTTTACCATTCTCTGTTTCCCATTGTCCTGTAACCTATCAGACTTTGAAAGCTAAGCTTGGTGCTGAACCCCATCTGAAAGTCTATTTATTAGTGTCACAAGTAGGCTTGCATTCCCACTGCAATGAAGTTATTGTGAAAATCCCCTAGCTGCCACACTCTGGCCCCTGTTTGGGTATGCTGAGGCAGGATTTAGCATAGCCAATGCAGCTAACTAGCACGTCTTTCAGACTGAGGGAGGAAACCCATGCAGACATGGAGAGAATGTGCAGACTCCACATGGACGGTGACCCAAGCTGAGAATTGAACCCATGTTTCTGGTGCTGAGGCAGTAGTGCTAACCACCTGTAACTACTTGGTTTACCTTTTTACCATGTTGTATTTTTTTTTTTCAATGTTACTTATGTCCTGTGTTGTGGGCCTTGGGATGTTCACCTTGCTTCTCATTTTCACAAAAAAATTGGCTAATTTTGAATGGGAAGGAGGTGGATGGACATTTTATGAACTGGCCATCTTGCCATTATCTCACTGTGGGAGCTTGCTTTCTGCAAATTGGCTGCTGCGTTTCCTGCATTACACAGTGGCAACACTTCAAAAAAATAATGAATTGGCTGTAAAGCATTTTGGGGCATCCCAAGCTTCCAAAAAATGCTGGATACACTCTTACCGGCAGTTCACACCCAGCTGCAAGTGGAGACAGAGTTTGGCGCTTGGACAGATCTCCATTCGCTGCAGCAGGTCCAGAAAATCCTGATGGCATGAACGGCTGGAAACCTCCCCCTATGTAAAGTGCCAGACTTTCTTTATTACGTTTGACCTCCATGCTTCTGGACTAGGAAAGGGAAAAATCAGCCAGCTTTTCTATTTTGGGTCACCTTTACTCTGTAAAGGAAATGCGA
This sequence comes from Carcharhinus amblyrhynchos, assembly GCF_965287045.1. Lineage (NCBI taxonomy): Eukaryota > Metazoa > Chordata > Chondrichthyes > Carcharhiniformes > Carcharhinidae > Carcharhinus > Carcharhinus amblyrhynchos. The sequence continues at coordinate 10,031,758 of NC_137359.1, read as the reverse complement.
GTGTCTCACTTGGATAACATCAGGCCCAGTCATGATTTCTCTTACCACCTCCCCGCTCCCACTCCCACCCCTACTCTGCCACATAATGGTCGAATACAATGAACCGACTCGCTGTCTCTGATTACACGTGATGATGAATGACATCTTGGACACAGGGTTGGGGAGTCAGTACAAGTGGAACCATACTCTATTGCGAGGCATGGCTCTTGCAAAATAAATGTGGGAGAAGCATCTGACTTTCACTTGAAGAAATGTAGTGACCTAATGTTTGTTCAACCACTCTGGTATGTTGTGTACAGTCTGCACTCAAGGGACAGTCATTTATCCCGCACTCATCAGAGAAGTGTTTTTTATACCAGACTTGTACCAGATGAGTTCATTTTCAAGTGGTGTATATTCTGATCTTGTCAGCTGTGTTCTTAGATTCGCTAGTTTACAGGTAAATTAAAGCTCTTTTAAAGGAGCGGTACAGTGGTGAGTACTGCTGCTTCTTAGCACCAGGGATCTGGGTTCAGTTCCAGCCTTGGATAACTGTGGACATTCTCACTGAGTTTCCTCCCACAGTCCCAAGATGTGTAGGTTAGAGGATTGGCCATGGGAAATGTGTGGGTTACAGTGATAGGGTGGTGTGGGGGGGGGGGGGTAAGACTGTCAAAGTCGGTGCTGACTCAAAGTGCAGAAAAGGCCATTCGGCCCAAAGAGGACCTGGTAAAATGCTCTATTGGAGAGTCAGGAAGTGGCCAAAATGGCCTCTTGTGCACCGTGTAGGGATTATATGATTATAACAGTGATTTATAAAGTTCCTGAGTGTAGTGGATTAGTAAAGTGTCATTTCATCCCTGGGACTTGAATACTAAATTGACACACTTGCTCAGTCATTTAGATGATCGATTTGCTTAGATGAGATAACAGATAGCAGACAGCAGCCAAACTATTACATATTACCGTCACTAGAGAGGTAGTGCATGATTGACTAGTGGGACTGATGGTGGACAAGTCCCCAGGACCGGATGGAATGCATCCCAGGGTTCTGAAGGAAATGGCAGAGGTGATAGTAGATGCCTTAGTGATTATTTTCCAAACCTCGCTGGATTCTGGGGAAGTGCTAGAAGATTGGAAAACAGCTAATGTTACGCCGCTGTTTAAAAAGGGTAGCAGGCAAAAGGCAGGGAATTATAGGCCGGTTAGTTTAACGTCTGTTGTGGGCAAAATGCTTGAATCCGTCATCAAAGAAGAAATAGCGAGGCACCTAGAGAAGAATTGTTGGAGCAGACGCAGCACGGATTTGTTAAGGGGAAGTTGTGTCTGACGAATTTATTGGATTTCTATGAGGATGTGACTAGTGCAGTAGACAGGGGAACCGATGGATGTGGTGTTTCTCGATTTTTCAGAAGGCATTTGATAAGGTGCCGCACAAAAGGTTGCTTCAGAAGGTTAGGGGGCATGGAGTTGGGGGTAAGGTGTTAGCATGGATAGAGGATTGGTTGTCTAATAGGAGGCAGAGAGTTGGTATCAATGGGTGCTATTCTGATTGGCGGTTGGTGACTAGTGGAGTGCCGCAGGGATCGGTGCTGGGGCCTCAACTATTTACCATTTATATAGATGATCTGGAGGAGGGGGCTGAGTGTAGGGTGTCAAAATTTGCTGGAAAAGCAAATTGTGCAGAGGGTGTGGAAAGTCTGCAGAGGGATCGAGATAGGCTGAGCGAGTGGGCGAGGACCTGGCAGATGGAATACAATGTTAGCAAGCGTGAGGTTATCCACTTTGGCAGGAATAATAGTAGGAGGGATTACTAGTTAAAGGGCGAAAAGCTGCAGCATGCTACGGTGCAGAGGGACCTGGGGGTCCTTGTGCATGAGTCGCAAAAACCCAGTCTGCAGGTGCAGCAGGTGAACAGGAAGGCAAATGGGATGCTGGCCTTTATAGCGAGGGGGATAGAATATAAAAACAGGGAGGTCTTGCTGCAACTGTACAGGGCACTGGCGAGGCCGCAGCTGGAGTACTGTGTGCAGTTTTGGTCGCCGCACTTGCGCAAGGATATTTTTGGCCTTGGAGGGAGTGCAGAGGAGGTTCACTAGGCTGATACCGGAGATGAGGGGGGTTGAACTATGAAGAGGCTGAATAGACTGGGTTTGTACTCGTTGGAGTTTGGAAGGATGAGGGGGGATCTTATGGAGACGTATAAGATAATGAAGGGGATGGATAGGGTAGAGGTAGAGAGATTCTTCCCGCTCAGAAAGGACAGCAGGACTAGAGGGCACAGCCTCAAGATAAGGGGGGGGCATGCAGTTTAGATCGGAGTTGAGGAGGAACTTCTTCACTCAAAGGGTGGTGAATCTGTGGAATTCTCTGCCTGTTGAAGTGGTGGAGGCTACCTCACTAAAAATTTTTAAGACATGGGTAGGTAGGTTTTTGGTAGGCAAGGGAATTAAGGGTTATGGGGAGAGGGCGGGAAAGTGGAGCTGATCCACTTCAGATCAGCCATGATCTTATTGAATGGCGGAGCAGGCTCAAAGGGCTAGGTTCTCATGTTCTCATCTGGGTGTAAGTTAGTAACATCAGGAGATGATGGGAAAATTTGGGAGATGGATAAAGCAGTATTTTAACTTGTGAATTTTGTTTTCTTTTTAAGGACAATCTAATAAATTCTGCCACAAATCAGTGCTTGACTGCAACAGGCCAGAACCCAAGCACAGCCCCATGCAACTCTGCAGACCCATACCAGCAGTGGTCTTTCATCTAATGCCGGCAAGGGAGGAGCTGAGCCTAAGGAAGCATCCAAAATGCTGAATGGCCAACAAAGTGGCCTTTCACTGTCAAACACTTGTGTGATTGTGGATTTTTGCCTCTGGTGTCGAGAGCAAATAATTTCATTTGTTTTTTTTTTAAAAGAAATCTCGTGGATTGAATGGATTTCCACAATATTTTTTTTTAAAAAATTCTGTCTAATTTGCTGTGGGATTTCAGTAGGTTATCCCCTTCTAAATATTTTGGATTTTAAAATTTCTCTTCTCCACTGCCCTGATCTTTAAAAGAAAATGTCATTTGCACAGACAGTGCACTAGTTTTCCGGAACCTTCTCATATTCTAGAAGACTTTCATGTCAGGTTTGGTTGGATTTTGACTTGACTTGAATCTGATTTATTTACCACTTTAATCCTGCATTTGACCCAAGGCAGGGCAGTAACCAAGTCTGATACCATTTCAGCGTTGGCAAGAAAGAATGATTTAGTCCAATCTACTTACTTCTGAATCTGTTAATAAGGAGTTGAGAGACTATTACCTGAAATCATGTCTTGATATTTTCCTTTGCCAAATAATGGTTGGAAATTCCTCAAATTCTGGTGTAGGGAAGGAATCTTTTAATATGCAATCATGCACATTTCAAATTTAATGAAGTTCACTAGCTTTGGATCGTCTGAACCATTCCATGTTGTCTGACATCAAGAAACTAGAACACCATGAAATAGAGTGCAGAGCCAGGCACGCAATTATCTGAGATTCCTGGTGCTAAATGCTGTGTCCATGAAATAGAACGTGCTAGTAAATGGAAAGTGTAGCAGCCAGCTCCCTGAATGGTGAATGCCCAACATCTGTCAGACTGCCAGAGACATACAGGCAAGGGAGGGATTTCTCCCAAAGTGAAGGAGGATTGGGAGGGGGAGTCTGTTCAGAAAATCTGCATACAATTGCTACTGGAACGGAGTACTGATGGGCTTGGATCCTGATCTAGTCTGTGTATCCTTGGTTTAGAATAGTATATTTGTAGATTGAAACGGTGGTTGGTTCAGAAGGTTTGTGGGTTCAGCGGTGCTCCCAGGGCTTTTCGTAAATAATCCAGCTTGACAAGCAGCACTCAGTACTATCAGGAGTATTGTCTTTTGGATGAGAGCTTAAGAGGAGGCCCCATCTGCCCCTTCAGGTACATGTAATAGGTCCCATTATTTGGTCATTCATCTTGTTGCTGTTTGTGGGAGTTTGCGGCGTACGAATTGGTTATTTTATAGCAGCTATGACACTTCAAATGTCATTAATTGGCTGTGAAATGATTTTGATATGAAAGATGTTATATATAGATGCAAGTTTGTTCATTCCATTTGGAGCTCAACTATGATGCAATATTAACACTATAATCACGGTGTATCTGTTAAAATCCAAATTTTAAAATTGGCAATCTGGCACCAAATATCTATATGCCAGGGTACAATCCTATAAGGTGGTGTCCTGTGAAGTTAGAAACCTCAGGTATTCACCGGAAGAGATTTTGACAAGAAAGGCATTTCTCTAGGAGGCGGGGGTAAGAAAGTGCCACCTTGGAAAATTCACATTATAAGCAAGGGAATTATGCTGGCATGAGGGTTGTAGAGCAGAGGGACTGTGTTAAAGGGGACCAGAAGAAGCACTGAAGTTCCTTGAATCATTTTTTATCCAGGTGAAACTCCACCAACAGAAACTTGGTGACATGTGTTTTGGTTTTTGATATTTTCCAGTTTGTACAAATCATCTGCTAAAAGATAATCTATCAAATGAGAGGGAGGGATTAAAGGGGAAGGTATAGCGCTAATCGATGGTTGAGTTTGTTATCTCCAGGTCTTGTGAATGGGGAGCTGCTGTTGCTGGTGTCAGATTTGCCTGTCAATCACTGTTGCCCTTAAACTGTGCGAGCTGCATTATTGTCATGTAACAGTGTTACTACTTGATGGGAACTGCCTTACTCCAGTACTTTCTCCACTTTGGTTGATGTGAAATGTTTGTGACAAAGGATTGAAACTCCTCGTTACATCATCACATCCGGAAGATTAGTATAACGAAAATGTCTATTGTTCTCACTGAAATGTAGACTGCATGCCGCCCCCTACCCCCTACCCCCTATCCCCTCCCCTCACTGACTCAGCAAGCATATCCAGTGAGCAGGCCCAGGTTTGTACCTTAGCAGGGGATGGCAATTGAAGCACTATTGAGCAAAATGCCTCTGGCTTGAACTAGCTAGCTACAATTCCTACTTCTGATCCTGATTAATCTGTGCAAGTGTGGGCAAAATCAGGATCAGTACTCATGAAACAGCCTGCCAACACTTGCCATCCAGATTTGGGCATAATTCCTACTTGCATGAGATGTTGGGGGTGGCTGGTGTCTGTGGAACATGCCCAGCAAGGGGAGTCAGGACCTATAGAAGGGCAGGAGAGAAAACTGGCAAGGGAAAATGAAATCGAAGTGTGCGTTTAAAATGTGGCCCAGTAACAATGCACTGACCAACAAATAATCGCTGTTGCAATTGGGTTTCAATTTGTGCTTGAACACAGTTGACATTGTATCCTGCAGAAAACCATATGTGAGGCAGCTTTAACATTAAATCATGGTAGGTACATTACAAGCAGTGTCTTCAAGTTAATAGTTGTCTAAATCATTTCCAGTCAGTCACTGATCATTTCGGGAATTGTCTGAGGAAAGCGTTTGAATCAACTTTACGGGTAAACATGGAGATTTTTTCTTCTCTCTCGAGGTACATTGCACCCAGCTGCATTTCCACAGATGAGCGATCAGTAAAAGTGGCTCTGGTCTGAAGTTGTACAACTTCAGATAATTGAAATGCTTACAATCAATTTTGCACATTGAGCTGCATGTGTGTTAACAGCAGCATTGAAATGGGCTTCAGGTTAATTTTGGATTACTGTGTTTGAAATCGCTAAGCTGCAATAATTGGGGATTGACAAAGGTAGCCATGCAGAACCCTTTTAACTGCATGAGGCCATTTTGACTCTGGATTTCCCAATTGAACTTTTTTCCTATTTTAGATATATGAAAGCTGTATATTTTTCTAGACTTTTTCAATTTTCGAATACTCTGCTGTGTGGTTGCACTTCTAACACATGCGGCTATGATATCCCACCAGTAAGCAAGCACCAAAGAATCTCTGTCCTCACCTTACAGTATCATAAGTCATGAAGGTACCAATGTGAGCCTAAATTTACTCTTCCTGAACTAACTTGCGCATCCAACAACACTGCAATCAATGGTCAATCTATCCAATAGGTTATTTATATTCTACCTGGACAGTCTGCTTTATGCAAAATAATTGGTGGTGGTATCTGGCTTAGATGCCAATTGTGCTTTGTTCTAGGTCCTGGTCTACTCAGAGGATGTGAAAGATCTCTTAAGGGGCGGGATGTTGCTATTGCACCATCTTCCCCATGCTGATCTTCAATTGAATACTGCTTCCTCCAGACATCTGGATGGTATTCTAATTCCTAAATCTGAGATCTAACTGCATTCAGTTTTTAATTTATTTCTGAAGAATTACTTCTGTACTTCACTGCAGGTGGCCCTCCGTTGTATATGTATATCCTGTCGTATGCTTACTGTACAGACCACATCTGCAGCAAAGTGTTGACCATTCTTTTAAAAATGTAGGAAAAGTGGTTAAATAATTGGAAAATTGAGTAAATTGCTCAAATCTTGCCAGTTCGACTTGCTGTATTTAATTCTTTGAACGACGCAAAACAACACCCCAGAGTTCAATTCCCATTTTGTGCTTCATTAGCTGGGGGCAAGAGTCAGGACACTGATTTAATTTCAGGGGGGGAAGGGGGAAGGTGTGGAAATTGGCCATGATCATGCTCTTCAGTGATGTCCTAGCTAATATTTATCCTTCAACAAACACCTGAAATAAATCTCTGATCATTTATGTTGTTTGTTGGGCTTTGCTGGTATATATTATTGCCACATTTCTTACATTCCAATAATGGTCACACCTTGAAAGTAATTCATTGACTGTAAAACACTTTGACCAGACAATGAAAGGTGCTACATGAAAGACAAAACTGTGTATTTATGTTTAATGAGACCTGCTGAAAGCATTGTAATCACTCCAGAGTGAGGAGCATAGGTATTTGAGTATGCCCATTGGCATCTATTGATCTGTATCCCGACATAGTCACTATTGGGCTATGGGGAGAATTGGACAAGAAAGTACAAAGGTGGAATTGAACTTTTCCAAAAGGCTTCTTTCTTGATTAGAAAGAACTGTTCCTATTAAGTACTGTTTCCTACTATCAAGCACTTCTGAACATTGTTTTTTGCCTTATCTGATTTTGAACAAAACTTACTGCTACAATAAAATCAATGTTCTAATTGTGGGAGTGCTGTTTGTTTTCTGTCTTTCCTAATCCATTAGTTTGATACAAATGGTGTAATGTCTGCTCAGTGCTGACTATCGCGTGATTGATGTGTGGAGCAAAAGAGATCCCTTCAGAGCCTTCTGAGTTCCTTCAGCTATTATAATGGAAAAGAAACCTCTAGGTGACAGCAATCACCACATGATAGAATTTTGCATTCCTTTTGAAGGTGAGAAGTGTGGGTTTAAAATGAGCATTGTAACCTGAATAAGGGTAATTACAACAGTATGAAGGCAGAGTTGACTAAAGTGAACTGGGAAACTAGGTTAAAAGGTAGGACAGTGGAGATGCAATGGCAGGCTTTTTATGGGGATATTTACTATTAGCAAAGATTTATCCTAGTGAGAAAGATACTTGGGCTGCATCATCTTTGGCTAAATACGGAAGTTAAAGTAGTACCAAATTAAAAGAAAATCTGCAAAGACTAAGTCAGAAAATTGGACAGATCTTAAGAACCAGCAAAAAAATGACTGAAAATAATCGGGAGAAATTAGAATACAAGTGAAAGCTAGCTAGAAATGAACAGAGTTTCTGTAAATCTTTAAGAAGAAAAAAGACAACTGAAGTGTGTGCTGGCCCTCTTAGTCTGGGAAATTATAATGGAAAGCAAAAATGTTGGAAGTGTTGTACAGGCATTTTGCATCTGTCTTCACTGTAGAAAACTTTCCAAAGATACTTGAAAACCAAGAAGTGAATGGGAGGGAGGAATTTAAAAGAATCACCATCCTCTGGGAAAAGGCGCTAAGGAAAAGAATCAGAAGTAAAGTCCTCATGGCCTGTTTCCTAGGGATTTAAAGGAAGTAGCTGCAGAGAAAGTAAGGACATTGATTATAATCTTCCAAAATACCATAGATTCTGGAAGGCTCCCAGCAGATTAGGAAATAGCAAATGTAACACCTTTATTCAAGAAAGGAGGGAAACAAAAAGCAGAAAAACTATAGGCCAGCTAGCCTAACATCTGTCATAGGCAAATTGCTGGAATCCTTGATTGAGGAGATGAGAACAGGATATTAAATAAATTGTATTTCAATCAGGCATAACAACATGGTTTTGTGAAAGGAAAACCATGTTTGACTAATTTTTTGAAAGAACTTTAATAAACAACGAGCAATGGGGATAAAGAACCTGTGGATGTGCTGTACTTTCCCAAAAGGTATTCAATAAGGGGGTCACATCAAAGGTTGCTATGCAAAATAAGAACTTGTGATGTAGAGGGGAACATATTAGCATGGATAGAAGCTTGGTTAGCTAACAGGAAGCTCAGAGTTGGGCTAAATGGGTCACTTTCAGGTTAGCAAGCTGTAGCGAGTGGTGAAGCCTCAACTATTTACAATTTAGATAACTGATTTGGATGAAGGGACTCCACATATGGTAGGTAAATTTGCCAATGACTAGGAAAGTAAGTCCTCAGGAAGAGGTGAAGAGTCTACAAAGAATATAGATGGGTCATAATGTCGGAGGAGGTATAACACATTTGTATAGAGACAGACTGCACAACTTGGTGGTACAGGGGGATCTGAATGTCCTGGTATGTGAATCACAAAGTTTGTGTGCAAGTGATTTGGGGGGGGGGCAAATGGAATATTGGCAGTTATTGCAACAGGAATCAAATATAGAAGTAGGGAAGTTTTACTGCAGGTGTACAGGGCAATAGTGAAGCCACATCTGGAATATGTACAGTTTTGGTCTCCTTAAAAGGATACAATTCAGTGAGAAGTTCGGAGAAGGTTTGCTTGACTGATTCTTGGGATGAAGGGCATAAATTTAACAGGTAGAGCCCTTACCCATTGGAAGAAATGACCTTATTGAAATATACAAGATCCTGAGGGGGATGCTGGGAAAATGTTTGTTTCTCACAGGGTTGTGAGTCTGTGGAATTCTCTTTCCCAGAAAGCAGTGGAGACTGTGTCATTGAATTTATTCAATGTTTATTTCTGATGGATAAGGGAGTCCAGGATTATTGAGGGGGAGGGGTGCGGCAGGACGAACAGAGAGAGACAGGCAAAGTACAGTTGAGACTACAACCAGATTAGCCATGATCTTATCAAAAGGCAGGGCAGGCTCAATGGGTCAAATGGCTGATTCTAGCTCTAAGTCCCATGTTCTCCCTGGCTTCTTCCAAAACCTAAATGTTTTCCTAACAAATGCTGCTCTTAGCTTCCTCTTTCCCTTTGCTGAAGAATACATTCATTTGGCAAGGAGGTTTGAGGAACAGACATCCCTGGGTTTGGGGATAATTGTGCAAAAATTTCATTCCTTTCCCCAGTGATGTCGCATATGTTGAATTTTCAATGTCTCAGCAGAGCTCACCAGATGGGTTTAGTACATCATCGCATTACCTAGTGTATTACTAAGCCACAACAAGCAGGTACCTGTGTTTGGATACTACATGTAGCCTTTGTGTGAGCCAGCACAGAGAAAATCAGTTCCTTCTGTTATAATTCAGGTTAGAAACTCTAATGTTTTATGGAGCCCTCGTAGATCAGAAGTTTTGCATTCTGAATTTGGCTAGGATAAGCACGATAGATTTCACTTTGGATATGATTCAAATGACTCACAGGGAAGCTTTTATCAAACAAAGTTTAAGAAAGTTAATGTGCATAGAAAGAAAATTAACAACTTTTATCAACTATAAACAAAAACAAAACCACCATGACAATGTATGACCCTTAACAAACGTATCTAAACTGTTCCAATCAAACGACCCTTTCCACAGGTTTAACACAGCATCGACTAATGCTGCTTTGGTTGGAGAATTGAAACCCTGACTTCTCACCCTTGTAACTTCTAGCAGCCCTCTAGATGCACCCAACTCAAACTGCTGCTAGCCAAATAGAAAATGTAGGGTTCTATGGTTCTAAAATCAAATCTCCTTTCGCTAGGGGGAAAAAAGCTGTCCAAAACACATGACCTGCCAACCAGGCTTTTGCCTAACCATGCAAGGTCATAAAAGATCCCAGAGTAAAAATGAACAAAACCCCATTTAAACAACAGGAGGAGCATAAAAGGACTCCTATAGACAACTTGACAACAATGAAATAAGCTGAAGCTGTGATAGGTGCAGAGAATGTGACCCTTTAAAAAAAATTCTTAAAAGGCTAACATCACAGTTCCCATTTCTAATCCTTATTCAGGAACTGTTGCCACTAAGTGAATGGGTGTGAGACGAATAGCAGATTGGCTTGTGACGCATGGTTCCTGGCAACATTTGCTGTCTACCCTCACTATGAAGTATCACTTGGATGAGCTCCTGGAGTGTAGCAGGTGCTTCTAGAACTGTCCCCTAGCAAGAATCAGCACCTTTAATGAGACAAAAAAACTGAACCACCGATGCACTCCAGTTCAATCATTAGGCAAAACAAATGGAAACTACAGAGAAAGAATGGGGCTATGGAAAATCATACTGTGCTCCCATAGCCTTTCCTCTATATTTAAAAACTGTTCCTTTGTCCTGTAAGTTGCTGATTTTATACCTGTGTGGACCTATTAAAGGAACACTCATCAGGTAATCAATAACTTTGTTAGACTGTTAAAGCAACGTGTTTGTTTATAACTTGCATGCTTATACCAGTATTATCACCCGAGTTGAATCCCTACCTTGAGTTCTCATTATAACTGCCAGAAATTTTGAAGGCCGGTGGAAAAACAACAGTCTGAAAATCTTGCTGATCCAACTAGTCTGCCATTTTGCCATCCAATATTCGATGTATATAGAATCATAGAAACCCTACAGTGCAGAAAGAGGCCCTTCAGCCCATTGAGTCTGCACCGAACACAATCCCACCCAGGCCTTACCCCCATATCCCTACATATTATACCCTCTAACCTATGCATCCCAGGACACCAAGGGGCAATTTTTTAGCACAGCTAATCAACCTAACCCGCACATCTTTGGACTGTGGGAGGAAACTGGAGGAAACGCATATAGACACGAGGAGAATGTGCAAACTCTACACAGACAGTGGTTCTCTGTCTGTAAAATACAAGAATTCCTATGGATATTAGAGCATTGACTACTCATCAAGCCAAAGAAATTTTTAAAATTTAAATGTGTACAAATATAGGTTTGGCCACCATGTTGAAGTGGTATTGCTTCTCTTGATGTGCATGTAATGATGTGAACCTCTTTCTAGGCTGTAATGTAATCAAGGAATGTTGATAGAAGCTCAGACGTTTTACAGATGGTTTCAAGTACACTCATACTTGTCGTTTGCAATAAGAATAGAAAATGCTGGAAAAGCTCAGTAGGGCAAGCAGCTTGTGTGGAGAGAGAAACCAAGTCGATGTTTCAGGTCGATGACCATTCACCAGAATTGGGAAGAGTTAGAGAAATAATAGCTTTTAACCAAGTACAAAAGCAGGGAAGGGGGGGGAGGGCAGGATGAGGAAAGATTAAAAGGTCTGTGATGGGGTGGAAAGCAGAAATGAGTTAATGACAGGTTGCTGGAGGGAAAAATGAGAGTGATGGAGTGAGTGGAGAAACAGAAGATGGGACTATTCGAGGTGTGAATGGAAAAGTAAAATCATCACCAACATCTGAATAAATGGTTTTAGGATTTGTTGTTCAACTCAATTTTGAGTCCATCTAATCGAAAGATGATGTGTTGTTCCTCGAGCTTGTGGTGAGCTTCATTGGAACACTGCAGTAGATTAAGGACAGAGAATTCAGTGAAAGCATACAAGGGGGGAATGAACATGCCAGGCAACCGGAAGCTCAGGGTCAGTGCTTGCAGACTGAACCAAGTGGGCAGCATGGTGGTTAGCACTGCTGCCTCACAGTACCAGGGATCCGGGTTCAATTCCAGCCTTGAGTGTTTATGTGCAAACTCCACATTCTCCCTGTGTCTGCGTGGGTTTCCTCCAGGTGCTCCAGTTTCCTCCCACAGTCCAAAGATGTGCAAGTTAGGTGAATTGGCCATACTAAAGTGCTGCTTAGTGTCCAAAGATGTGTAGGTTCGGTGGATTAGCCACGGTAAAGGCTCGGGCTTATGGGGACAGGCTGGGCCTGGGTGGGATGCTCTTTTGGAGAGTTGTTGCAGACTTGATGGGCTGAATGGCCTCCCTCTGTACTGTTGGGATTCTATGGTTCCACAAAATGGTGACCCAATCTCCATTTGGTCTCCCCAGTGTAGGGTCACTGTGTATTGTGAGCAGCAAATACATTGTGCAAAGTTGAATGTATGAGTAAATTGCCAGCAGGAGGAGTGTTTGGCAACCTGGATAATGTGAAGGGATGAGGTAAAAGACTAGTTGTTGTACCTCCTGCAATTTAATAGGAAGTTGGTGTGGGAAGGGGAGACGGCATTGGGAATGATTGAGGAATGGGCTACATTGTCAGAGAGGGAATGGTCCCTCCAGAATGCTGAAAGTGAGAGGAAGATTTGCTTGGTGGTGATTTCAAGCTGGAGATAGGGATTTAATTTGATTTAATTATTATCACATGCATTGGTATATAGTGAAAATTGTTTCTTGCGCTATGCAGATAAAGCATACCGTACATAGAGAAGGAAACGAGAGTGTAGAATGAAGTGTTAGTCATGGATGGGGTGTAGAGAAAGACCAACTTAATGTGAGGTAGATCCATTCAAAAGTCTGATGGCAGCAGGGAAGAAGCTGTTCTTGAGTCGGTTGGTACATGACCTCAGACTTTTGTATCTTTTACCTGACGGAAAAAGGTGGAAGAGAGAATGTCCCAGGTGTGTGGGGTCCTTGATTATGTTGGCTGCTTTCCCAAGGCAGCGGGAAGTAGACGGTGTCAATGGATGGGAGACTGGTTTGAGTGATGGACTGGGCTTCGTTCACGACCCTTGTATTGGTCAGAGCAGGAGCCCATACCAATCTGTGATACAACCAGAAAGAATGCTTTCTATGGTGCATCTGTAAAAGTTGGTGAGAGTTGTAGCTGACATGCCAAATTTCCTTAGTCTTCTGAGAAAGTAGAGGCATCGGTCGGCTTTCTTAACTATACCATCCGCATGGAGGAACCAGGTCAGTTTGTTGTTAATCTGGACACCTAAAAACTTGAAGCTCTTGACCATTTCTACTTTGCCTCCATTGATGTAGACAGGGGCATGCCCTCCACTAGGCTTCCTGAAGCCAATGACTATCTCCTTCAATTAGATGACATTGAGGGAGAGTTTATTGTCGTCGCACCAGTTCACCAGATTCTGCTTTTTTTCCTGTACTGTCTCGTCATTGTTTGAGATCAGATCCACAATGGTGGTGTCATCAACAAACTTGAAAATCGAGTTGAAGGGGAATTTGGCCACACAGTCAGAGATGTGTAAGGAGTATAGTAAGGGGCTGAGGACACAGCCTTGCAGAGCATCGGTGTTGAGGATGATCGTGGAGGAGGTGTTATTGTCTATCCTTACTGATTGCAGTCTGTGGGTTAGAAAGTCTAGGATTCAGTCACAGAGGGAGGAACCGAGCCCCAGGCCACGAAGTTTGGAGATGAGTCCCTTAGGGATAATGGTGTTGAAGGCTGAGCTGTAGTCTATGAATAGGAGTCTGACATAGGTGTCTTTGTTATCCAAGTGTTCTAGGGTTGTGTGTAGGGCCAGGAAGATGGCATCTGCTGTGGACCTGTTGTGGCAATAGGCAAACTGTACCGGATCCAGGCAGTCTGATAGACAGGAACTGATTCATACCACGACTTTTCAAAGCACTTCATAATGGATGTCAGTGCCACCGAACGATAGTCATTAAAGCACGCTGCTTGGCTTTTTTTTGGTACTGGGGTGATGGTCGTCTTCTTGAAACAGGTAGGGATCTCAGATTGTTGTAAAGAGAGGTTGAAGATGTCTGTGAATAGCCCCGCCAGCTGGTCCATGCAGGACCTGACTGCTCGTCTGGATACTCCATTTGGGCCAGTTGCTTTCTGTGGGTTGATTTTTGAGAAGGCTGCTCTGACGTTAGCAATGGTGACCTTGGATACAGGTTCGTCCGAGGCTTCCAGGATGGAGGGCGTGCTCTTGCTGACCTCTTGCTCAAAAAAGGGATAGAATGCTTCGAGCTCATCGGGGAGGGGTGCATCGGAGCCAGTAATTTTACCTGCCTTCATCTTGTAGCCTGTTATGTCTTACAGACCTCGCCATTGGTGGAAGTCCGTGTGGCTAGTCTGGGATTCTAGCTTGGTCCGGTACGGTCTTTTGGCATAGAATCACGATAATGTAGGAGGAGGCCATTTGGCCCATCAAGCCTGCACCAAAAACATGATGGATCTCTGTAGATTATATCTGGCTTTCTTGTATAGGTCAGGGTCACCTGACTTGAACGCTTCAAACCTGGACTTCAGCAGACAGTGGATATCCCTGTCCATTAATGGTTTCCATTTGGGAAACACGCGGATTTACTTTGGCACACAGTCTTCTACACGCTTACTAATGAAGTCAGTTACTATAGTGGCGTACTCGTTCAGCCTCGTCGCAGAGCTTTCAAATACTGACCAGTCTACTGACTAAGCAATCCCATAGGAGTCATTTGATTCCTTAGACCAACGTTGTATGACTTTCTTTGACGGATTCTTCCAGTTCAATTTTTGCTTGTAAGTCAGGAGCAGGAGCGCAGCCTTGTACTCTGATCTACCAAAGTGTGGGCGGGCGATAGAGCGGTAGGCATTTTTTATCGCAGTATAGCAGTGGTTAAGGATGTTTGAGCCTCTGGTGGAACAGGAGATGTGTTGCTGGTATCTTGGTAGAATGCTGTTGAGCTTGGCCCCATTGAAGTCCCTGGCCACAATGAATAAGGCCTGGGATGTTTCGTTTCGAGGCTTTTTGTGGTGGTGTACATCTTGTCCAGTGCGGTCTTCACATCCGCGAGCACTGGGGTGTAAACTACTGTCAGGGTAACAGAGGTGAACTTCTGCGAAGGATGATCTGTTGAATGTGGAGGATGGTAGTATGGAAAATGAAGACAAGGAACCTTATTGTGGTTTTGGGGGATGGGGAAGAGGTAAGATCAGAACTGTGATAAATGGAACAGATGTGTCTGAGTGACCTATTAACTACATTGGAGGGACGGAGGGTTAATCCTCAGTTGAAGAAAAAAGTCATATCAAAATCATTGGTGCAGACTGTGACGTTGTCAGAACAGGCACAACAGATGGAGAAACTGGGAGAACGAAATTGAATCCTTGCAGGAAATTACTGGGAGCGGAAGTAGTTTACATAGCTGTAGGAGTTACTTGGCTTATGTATATTGGTTTATAATGTATCTCCAGAAATTGAGACAAAGGAGTCAAGGAAGAGCAGTTGATGAAACTTTCCAGTTTGGGGCGAAAGCAGGTTACATGTATTGATGCAATCATCGATAGATGGGAAAAAGAGGTGAGGGAGGGGATCTTGTTATTTGTAAAGCACGTTAAACAGTGTAAATACTTCCTAGTTTGTTCCTGACTTCAGCTGCTCTCGTTGTTTAAAATACTGTGCTCAGTTCACAGTTTAGCAGTCCAGGCAGCTTGACTTGCATCAATAAAAAAACCTCAGGGCAACTCAATACAGATGATAAAGAAAGAACTTGCATCTATGTCATGCTGTTTGTGTCTGTGGGCTAATTGGCGCACAGCCAGTAAAGAGATAAACTATGAGATAATCTGTTTTTGATGATGTTGGTTACAGGATAAATGCTGATTTTGATAATTGGGGCAACTATCCTGATCTCGATGAATGGTGCTGTAGATTCTTCTACATCCACCTGAGGAGGCAGACAGGGCCTTGGTTTAACATCACACCCAACAGTTAGAACCCTGAGAGGGCTGCACTTCCTTAATAGTGCACATGGCTGTCAGAATAGATTGTGTTCAAATCCAAGAGTGGGCCTTGTCAAAGGTTAAGGGTACTACCACTGAACTGAGGCTGACAATTTGATGAGTGATATCAGCCAGAGTAGCAGTGTTAGACTTGACCTCAATGACCCAGAGTTAAGCAGAGAAGTATCATCCAGGTCCCCCCTTCCCGGTCACTATCCAACACTCCCTGGGTTGAAGGTGTGGATAGAATTGTTATCAATCAAATAGTTTGTGATATTCATTGTCAAGATTCACTAGTAAGTAACAACCAACAGAGCCCTGTACAAGAGGGTGACGACAATTAGAACATTACCCCAGCGAGCAGCCAGCATTGATGTAGATAACATTTCAGATTGGAATTCAAACAACAAATAAATCAACAATCAGCTGGGATCCTTCACATATTAAGTGATATTACAAAATCTAATGATGCATATTACAAGATATCTCAGTGTACCGTCAGTGTATTTCCCACAGTTGATAGCTTAATGGCATGTCACTAACAATTCTTTTGAATAGGAAGGAGTATTAAAGTGAAGTCACACAGCTAGAACAGTCACTGCACGCAACCAGCAGAACTACCAAAATGTTGAGCCTGGTCATCTTGGGAAGCCTTGCTTTGCTTGGTGAGTAGAAACATTTATATTTTACAGTACAACTTGAGCAGGCACTGATTTGGTCAACATGGATCCAATCTGGTTCAGTGTGATCTGGGCTCATCTTGTCTCGTGTGACATGAACTTCAAAATTCCTTACTCATTCAATGAAGGTTTCTCCACACAAGAGCCCATCTTGTGAAGCAACTCCAAAAGAAAGTACACCTTTTGTAAGAATCCCTCCTCTGCTACTGCGATACAGGGATACAAATGATCGCAACCACACCAGAGGATGTAGCTTTACTCACTCTCAGATAGAAGACTGTTTGGAAAAAGTGATCTGAACAGCTGCTCCAGACACATGGGCACATAATGCAGGCTGCTAATTCAGTGCAATATTGAGAGAATACTGCACTGTTGTCGGTGCCCATCTTTTAAGATGAGGTGTTAAACTGAGGACCCCCCCCACCCCGCCCTCTCAGATGGTAAAGAACCACCAGCACTATGGCACAGTGGTCAGCCTTGCTGCCTCACGGCACCAAGGATCCAGGTTCAATTCCTGGCATAGGTCACTCACTACCTGTGTGGAGTCTGCACATTCTCCCCATGTCTGCGTGGGTTTCCTCCAGGTGCTCCGGTTTCCTCCCACAGTCCAAAGATGTGCGGGTTAGGTAGATTAATCATGCGAAAATACCCCTTAGTGTACCTGAACAGGCACTGGTGTGTGGCGACTAGGGGATTTTCACAGCAACTTCATTACAGTGTGAATGTGAGCCTACATGTGACTAATAAATAAACTTTATTATTGGAAACTGAACAGAGAGGTCTTTGGGAGTTCTGGCCAACATTTATTCCTCAACCAACACCGCTAACACATAGATTAGTTGATCTTTTAGCTCACTGCTGCTTGTAGGGCTTCTGTGCATATTGGTTGCCAAGTTTGCCTCTAAAACAGTGACTCCATTTCAAAAGTACTTCATTAGCTGTGAAGTGCTTTTGGACACCATCAGGGCATGAAAGATGTTTTACAAATAGGAGTTCTGTCTTTGCGTGGAATGGGGAAATCACTGCTGTCAACTGCAACCTGACTCAAACATGAATGTGTACTAGCTGAAGGTAGCAAGATGTTGAGGTCAAAATCAATGGTATAATATCCTGAACATGATTCATGCTATATTACAGGATACATAATTACATATTCCACTTTCTAGTTATTTAGTTGCACGTGAATTTAAACTCCACAAAGCAATAAATAGTTCTCAAGTATATAATTCAGCACCAGTCACTGAATGACCGACATACGTTTGATATGAAGTGGCAAGACTTGACAAATGCACTATAGATATAATCCTAAAATATTGTCTTAATTCTTTCAATGCAGGGCAGTGCTTTGAGCATCAACGTATCATTGGAGGAGTTGAATCTCAACCCAATGCTTGGCCATGGCAGGTATGAGACTTTTTCTATCCTTATCTTTCTGCAATAATGAAAATTACCAATAGCCTGATTTAGAAAAGGAAGCCAATTCTCAGTGACAAATTGGAGTTTGTGGGTCATATCTTCAGTATTTTCTGAATAGAATTTTACAGTACAAAAAGAGGCCCTTTGGCCCATTGCGTCTGTGCCAGCCATCAAGCACCTATCCATTCTGATCCCATTTTCCAGCACTTAATCCATAGCCTTGTATACTATGGCGATGTAGGAAAAAAGTATTTCAAAAT
Source organism: Carcharhinus amblyrhynchos (assembly GCF_965287045.1). Taxonomy (NCBI): domain Eukaryota; kingdom Metazoa; phylum Chordata; class Chondrichthyes; order Carcharhiniformes; family Carcharhinidae; genus Carcharhinus; species Carcharhinus amblyrhynchos. The sequence goes on along the minus strand of NC_137359.1, from coordinate 10,013,478 downwards.
TCAATTTTCCAAGCCATTAATCCATTTTTTTTTTAACAATAGGTTTCACTTCAAGGCTTATCTGGTAACTGGTATCATACATGCGGAGGTACACTGGTTCATCCCAGATGGGTAATGACTGCTGGCCACTGCGTAGACCGGTAAATTATTTTTATTTTAATTTCATTCATTAAATCTTACGAGTGTTTGTGGCTGATAGCCTGTCCCACATCACTTGTGAATCTTATTGCGAGCCTTCCCAACTTCCCTACCATCCTTCTTTGGAGGACTGTTTTCTTTCTCTTTTCCAAAATATTCATCCTCTCGTATCTCCTTTATGTCCTTTCTCATTCCTCAGCACTTACTGTATCAACCTTTTCCCAAGAATCCAATGAAATTTACAATATTTCCTTGGGGTTTGTAGGTCTTACTTATTGTTTTCTCTCCTCATAATCTGTCTGCAGAAATAGCTTAACTTTGCAATTGATGGCTGGGTGGTGTTTGCTGCACAAAATAAGTGAAAGGAGGTTCCACGGACCTCCTCTGTGCAGAGGTATGAGGTGGGTCGTCCAACTCGGAGTTGCCCAAGGAGGTGGATAATGTCCTTGTGTTATCATTGGAGATGTGCTGAACAAAGCGAAGTTATTTCTCTGAGGGGGCAAGATCAGTGACTGGATTACTTTCATGCAGCTCTGAGTGAGTACCTGGAAGTAGATTGTCAATCCGCTCATCCACAGCTGATGCATGGCTCAAGGAAACCAGTAAAGAAAGAGAGCAGCAAGAATATTTTGGAAAATGATTGTGCACTTTGCGTAGCCAAAAAAAGTCACCCAAGAAAACAGAAAATGAACACTTTCTGATGCACAGTTGAAGAATAACAGAACAACTGTAATTGCTAGGGAAGTTTTCTTTACCTTCCCCCACCCTGATAGGGCTTATACATCATTCCTGCTCTCTGATTTTACAAGCTGGAAAGTATAAATCATTGTGTATACACTTCATCCTTTTATATTATCCTTAATGCATATCTTGTTGTATTTTTCATCTTGTTTTTGCCTAGAATAAAGTCCTCAAAACTATCTGGAAATTTAACGTCACCAAACACTGAGCTTAATTTTAACTCTGAGCATGTAAATGGATTTTGAGTGAGTTATAATCTCATCCCCTAGTTTACTTTATTTTGCTTTCAGATGACTTAAAATCATAGAATCCCTACAGTGCAGAAGGAGACCATTCAGCCCTTCAAAGTCTGTACCGACCACAATCCCACCCAGGCCCTATTCCCGTAACTCCACATATTTTACTCTGCTAATCCCCTGACACTAGGGGGTAATTTAGCATGGCCAATCTACCTAACCCACATATCTTTGGACTGTGAGAGGAAACAGGAGCACCCAGAAGTAATCCATGCAGACACGGGGAGAATGTGCAAATGGCTTACAATTTCTTTCTTTGATAAACAGACCAGGCTTGATATACCGTGTTGCACTGGGTGACCACAACATTTATGCGACGGAAGGTCCTGAACAGTACATATTAGTTGATAAAGTTGTGCTGAACAAGCAGTGGAGTGGAGACCTTTCTATTGGGTAAGTGCAATATATGGTACATTACTTACCTTTTATTTATTTGTCACAAGTAGGCTTCCATTAACACTGCAATGAAGTTACCATGAAAATCCCCTAATTGCCACACTCCAGCGCCTGTTCCGGTACATTAAGGGAGAATTTAGCATGGCCAATGCACCTAACCAGCATGCCTTTTGGACTGTGGAAGGAAACCAGAGCACCTGGAGGAAACCCACGCAGACATGGGGAGAACATACAAACTCCACACAGACAGTGACCCAAGCCAGGAATCAAACCTGGGTCCCTGGCACTGTGAAACAGCAGTGCTAACCACTGTGCTACCGTACCTTGCAGCGCTGTAATTATAATCAAAAATTATCATGTGAATTCTGAACACACGCAATCGGTACACTCGAGAAACAGGAAATACCTCCTGATCAATCTGATAATTCAAGGGCCAAGTATTTGTAAGTGATGAGTAAACATTAGACTTAAGTCACAAGTGAGCAGTAATTCAAAACCCTGGGTGTCCATCTTGTAGTCCGGGTTCACACATTGCTGCAATAAAATTTTATACAACCTGAAGCAGGATAAAGGCAGCTAACTTAAATATCAGGCCACAAGCGAGAACCTCACAATGGGGTAATTACTTTGCTCCAATTTACATATCCTGTCCTGGAAAAGGAAATGGCCTCTATACAACAGAAAAAACTCTGAGCACTTGCTTTGGTTTATTGACGCTGTAAAGTAGTAGCATGTAGATACGTTTTTATCATTAGCCAGAATGATCATTTTTGGGATGTGTCACGCTCTGTTATTAATGAAAATATTGAAAAGCTATTTATGTTATGTAGGCACGATATCGCAATGGTCCGTCTTGCTCAAGATGCAGTTCTCAATGACAAGGTCCAGCTTGGATTACTGCCACCAAAGGGAGAGGTTCTGCCAAATGACTACCTGTGCTATGCCACCGGATGGGGTTACACATTTAGTATGTGCTTTAGGATCTAAGCTAGTATTATAGAAATTATAATTTTAAGAAGACCATTTGACCAAGCGTATCTTTATTGGAGACTGGCTCTTCAAATTGAGTTAGTCATGTTGGTTAGTAGGCGAAACGTGAGTTTCATAGTAAAAATTCCCTAATACTCAATTGAAGAACGGCAAGCAATATATTTTATCTGAAAAAAATTCCCAAATGTATTACTCACCAGGGAATTGGGAAGAGAACAAAGAAGACAGAGACTCAGTTTTCAGAAGCTTCATGTTAAACCATGTTAAATGCTGAGCATGAGATTACAACAGATCATTCTGAGAATAGTTGCTGCACTAATTTCCTATCTTCTCTTTTCATTGCTACGTTCTTGCTTGAAATTTAGCTCAAACTAGTAGGATAGCAGTCACCCATTTCTGCTGGTTGTAAGGGTTCCAAATGAAATTACATTGCAGCAGTTTCAATCCAGTTTTGAGGTTGGTGGGGGAGGGAGGGAGGGAGTGTGGGGGACTAGTCCATAGCACAAAACTGCCCAAATTCCGACTAATATACATTCAAAGGTCACCAGTATAGTCCAGAAATTCATAGTTGCAGGCTTGAAAATGTTCTTCAATCTGCTTGTTGGTATTAATATTTTTGGAGAAACCTAAGAGTTAGCCCAGGACACTACCAAGATTAAAAAGAGTTGGAAAGCAGATGAAATAAATAAAGAAGCTGTAATTAGTTGGATGTCAAGCTTTAGTTTGGAAAGTCAGTAGAAATGCAGAACATAGGCTTTGGTAGACAAGCTTAAAGTTCTAGGGAAAGAACCAACTTAGAGTAGGAGGCAATGCAACGTACCTTCATTTCAACAACATGAAGTTGCAGGTTCAGGCAAGAGAGTGTAGGAGAGTATATGTAGCTGAAGGAAAATAAGAATGACAAATTCAGACTGCAATGACCATAGAATAAATGTGGACTAGACTAAGATCAATTTTAAAAAGGAAACACTGTATTAATTGGTTGTTTTTCCTCGATATAGATGGTGGTGAAGTGACTCCAACTCTTCAGCAGGCTCCAATTAGGACTGTTGACTACAAAACTTGTTCCAGACCTGACTTTTGGGGCTACTATGTTAAGGACATCATGGTATGCGCAGGAGGAGATGGTTTTGTCTCAGGCTGTCAGGTAATGGTTTCAGATGTTTTCCATATTAATGTTTTACATTTTTTGAACCATGTTCCAGGATTTTAGAGTTTACTATAATTCTCCTATCAAAGCCAAAGATGGTAAGTTCAGCACACCAGGTCCCAGGGAGAGTCCAACATCAACTGCAAAAAGATATGCTGCAATATTTTCAGAAATATCCGGGAAAGGTGTACTAGACCCATCCAGGATGTGAGTCAACAACCTTATCTTTTGGAGAAAGTAGGCTTAGGAAGTCTCTCATCTACCCTGTGTGGTGATGTATCTTGGAGCTGGAGAACACATTCACATCTAAGATTTGGCCATTTTTCCCCCCCAACTTTCTGCCTTTTTGGGGAGATTGCAGAAGGCACTCAAATTAGTGGCCCCTGAAAATCAATGAACCCAGTGTAAGGGTTTCCCTGGCTTTATACCTTGTTCTACAACATTTCCCCTCAGAGGAAAATGTAGTGTAGTCTGCAGCCCTCTCATGATAACTTTTAAAGTCACTGAGATTCTAGTGGCTTTGGGGCTCACTCTGATCTTCTTGTGGTGCATAAAAATTGCAATTGTGCTCTGGAATTCTGAGGGTCTGTGAGACTGAAACCAAATCCTATTCATCACCTTAAGAAAGGTTGGTTCCTGGTGCTGTTTTCCTTACTATTCCATTCTCTCTCTCTCTCTCCCTATAGCGTGGAAGTCAAACACTGACGATTGGTATCTATATATTATCTTCTGCACTGTAAATTTTACACAACACTTCCCAATATATTTTGTATCATTCTCTCCAGTATTAGTACACAAGTCTGTTGCCTATCCTTACTTTATTATATTTTATATTTTTTGGTATCTGGAATGCAATTTACATGAACAATTTCTAGTGTGGGTGGTAAAGAATTGAAGCACTTGCACACCTCTGGGATTCATTTTGTCACGTGTCAATGCAAGAGCTGATTACACACACAAGGTCCAAATGGGCAGGTTTTACACTGGCAGGAATTTACAATCCTGCCAAAATCAATGGAAATTTAAATGGCTCACGCATTTCATCATTCCGCTCCCGCCGCAACGGGGCCATGCAATTCCATCCAAGCACACAATTTACTATATGGCTGCATATGTACCGGAATTGAACCAATGCGTAACGATATTCCTGCAGCATTCAAGGAGAAGCCTGGGTGCAGTGGCTAGGATGGCGCTTCTGCTCTGTCAGCAAGCACTAATATGCGGATGGAATGTAAATAAAAATTGTCAGCATGGACTGCTGATGGTGGCCTACATGGAAATTTGCTGTTTTTTTTAAAAAAAGCTTTTGCCAACTCTCCTTAGTCAAAAGCTGATCCAACTGCTAAAATACTGGGGCGACTGGGGCAAATACTTCTGATACTTATCTGATGTATCCAACTGCCAGGGATACAGTGCAAGACTCATCAGGTCGCATTCATGCGCACAAGTTCCATATGGCTACGCATTCAGAATATTCTGGCGCAATCTAAGCAGACCGAGAACAGCAAATTTTGCATCGAGTGAAAGCTGATAAATGAAGAGCAGCCCGCAAATGCTGACTAACACTAATCTACACGCCTGCCATACCTGTCCTCAAGTGCACAATAATAAAATCAAACAATGCTGAAAATACTCAGCAGGCCTAGCAGCGTCTGTAGAGAGAAAAACAGAGTTAACGTTTCAGGCCTGTCATCCTTTGTCAGAATATCATCAACATAAAGGTTATTGACCTGAAATGTTAACTCTGCTTCTCTCTTCGCATATTATTATAGAATCATAGAATTGCTACAGTGCAGGAGGAGGCCATTTGGCCCATCAAGTCTGCACCAACCACAACCCCACCTAGGCTCTATCCCCATAACCCCAAATATTTATCCTGCTAATCTACCTGACACTAAGGAGCAATTTAGCAGGACCAATCAACCTAACCTGCATAATTTTGGACTGTGGGAAGAAACCTGGAGGAAACTCACGCAGACATGGGGAGAATGTGCAAACTCCACACAGACAGTGACATGAGGCTGGACGTGAACCCAGGTCCTTGGTGCTAACCACTGTGCCACCGTGCCTCCTGGGGGTGTATTAATTAGAGAACCTTCTCACAGGAAATTAAATGAGTGGGATAGCATTTGTGACTGTGTGGATTTAAAATGGGCTTGATGGGTCAATGAACCAATCTGTGCTATGCTTTATGTCCCTATGTTTGAACAGAGGCAATAGAAGAAAAGAATGGCAATGGGATTTATGTCTTTTTTCTCTTGCAGGGAGATTCTGGTGGACCTCTGAACTGTGAGCAAGGTGGGAAGTTCTATGTTCACGGAGTGACCAGCTTCATCTATGCAGGAGGATGCAGGTTCTATATGAAACCAACAGTATGGACCCGCGTTTCTGCTGAGATAGATTGGATCAATGAGGTGGGTCAAGAGATTAAATTCTTGCAACAATACTTCAACATACAAAACAAAATGTATTCATTTGCTTCAAGAAATAATCCAGTTGAGGTTTACATTGCCAATAAATCTATTTAGATAAAATCAGTCGAAACTTTGACTTTAATGATATTGTAAAACTATTTGTATTGCACAACAATGGCCGGGCAAGAAGTGAAGTAGCACCCAGGACGCTATTCTGGATGCTAGACTCACCCAATTCAAAATACCATTATCTCTAGCAGTTCAACACAACGTGGAGCATTTAATAGTGTGTAGTCCTAACGTTAACTCCCGTCACATTACTGTTTAAAGCAATATGTTTAAGGTTACACAGGGATCAACTAACAGCTAGAATGGAGTTAGCAGACAGAATGGTTAAGGTCAGGAAGACTAGCTGTAGCAATAGGTGCTGTTAATGGTTGGTATTCTGGAAGAATGGGATCTGTTGGGCTGAAAGACCCTCATCATCTAAAGTTTTTGTTCATTCATGGAGCAAGGGCTTCGCTGGCTGGCCAGCATTTATTACCAATCTCTAGTTGCCCTTGTTCAGAGGGCAGTTGAGAGTTAATCACTTTGCTGTGGCTCTGGAGTCACAGGTAGGCCAGACCAGGATGGCAGATTTCCTTCCCTAAAGGACATTAGTGAACCAGATGGGTTTTTCCGACAATTGACAATGTTTTCATGGTCATCAGTAGAATCTTAATTCCAGATAATTTTTTTATTGAATTCAAATTCCACCATCTGTGGCAGGATTCAAACCCAGTTCCTCAGAACATTAGTTGAGTTTCTGGATTAATAATCCAGCGATGATACCATTAGGCCATCATCTCCCCCTTAAACATACCTCATGAATTCCTGAAAAATGATACAAAATATGCAGGTTAGGGACTGTTTCCAGAAGTGAAGCTGAATTACTTCACAATTCAGGCTCACAACAAAAGACAGAAACAAATGAGATGAAGGCTTGCAGAAATGATGTTTAAATTAGTGGTGCTGTATATCCCACTGCTAAAGGCAAAGTGAGGCGAGGTTCTGAATATCTGTCTATTGAATCAAAATGTGGAGACATCAGCGTTGGACTGGGGTAAACACAGTAAAAAGTCTCACAACACCAGTATTTGATAGTAGGGTTTACTATCAAATAAACTTGTTGGACTTTAACCTGGTGTTGTGAGACTTCTTACTGTATTGAATCAAGCACAGTTGGAAGGACACAGGTTGAAGAAACAATGAATTGTTCTTCAATAACTATGTTTTATTTTTCAGGTCATCACGAAAGGTTGAATGTTGAAGCGTGGTGATTCATATTAGGGATCTGGAGATTCACCCTATGTATCAGTAAAGTTCCATCAATAAAATACATTTCATGAAAAAAAAATGCTTTCTTCTTATTTTTGCCTCTTAGTGAATGTATATTGTGGCTGGTAATGCGATCTGGTCGCAGTAGGTGTGGGACTGTTGTTCCTCACATTGTGTACAGTTGACGCAATGCAATCTTAATTTAAATGTAATTATTCTGTACTCGTGGCATGTAGCACATTAGTACGCAGGAAGCATGGGCAGCTTATTCAGCAGCAGCTCTTAAGACTATTGAGGAGGAAACTGACTTTGATTTCAAACATAGCAGAAGCAAAGCACAAAGGGCAATGGAAGTGTTATTGGGAAGGATTAAACTTCTTCAAGCAAAAGGGTGCTCTCCAGTCAAGAACACTGCCAGGGCAACTTGGACAGAGGTGATCAGGTGAGTCACTGTTATCTTGACACGTGGCTCAAAACTGGAAGTAGGTGAGAAAGAATTTGCTATCTGATGCAAAGCTGCCTTAGGCAAAGCTTTCCATAATTAAGAGAGTTGTCTTACAAGCGTCTTAATAAAATGTCAATGTAAGCATCACAAAGAGATCTCTCCAGTTAATGCTCATCTGCTTTACAAGTTGCCATGTTTCACTCTGCAGTGCTGCCATTCCAGCACGTTTGTCCTGTGGCCAATGAAATGGGCGAAGAAATGGATGTCGCGCGTGTGTGTGCACGCGCGCGCGCGCGCGCACACACACACACACACACACACACACACACTCTGCTTCTCGATACTTGGGTCACACACACTTATACTGTTTGATTTAAGAATATCAACTATACTAACACTGCAGTGCAGTACCATGGGAGCACTGATTTGTCAGACGTCTTACTTTCAGATGAGACATTAGACACCCATCTATTCAGGTGGATTGTAAAAGATCCCATTCTGCTATCTGAAGAACAAGGAGTGTTCCCAGTCTCTTGTGCAACATTCTTCCTTGAACCAAACCAACCTAAAAAAGATTTAACTAGGCTTTCTTTCTTTTTGTTGTAGCTGGGATCTTGCTTTGTACATACTGGTTGCTATGTTTGTCTACAGAAGAACATCGTGCACTGCAAAAGTAATGCATTTGCTGCAAAGTGCTTTGGGACATCCTTTGGCATGATAGTGTCATAGAAAGGTTCTTATCCCAACATCTGTCTATATTCTATCTGCTCGCAACAGAAGGGTGCACATCATCTGTACAATTGAATGAAGATGGAAGGGGTTCAACTAAAGTGCGAATCAGTAGCTTCCCTCTAACTTTGTGGCTAGCTTCACTGTTGGCTTTTCACTCTTTCTTACAAGTGTGCACTCACTCATTTACTCGCTCACACAAAGGCATACGCTGCACCCTAAAACATGATGATATCATGCCATGTAAAGTTGTATTTTAATGCTGGTGTTTTGTCAACATTTTATTGCCAATACTTGAAAAAATGCTCTTGTTCTGTTCCTCTAGGTATCCAAGGATACGGTGACAGAATACAATGATCACCTTGAACCAAACACCTCATAGTACTCTGTATCACTCCATAGTGATCCACTCAGTGGGATCGCAAAGGAACAAAATACTGAATCACAGGAGGGAGTACTTTGTCAGGCATACAGCACGAATGAGGAGTTGGGGGCAACACCACCCGCTGTCCAAAGTGTCAGTTTGAAGACACGTAAAGCTGTTGAGTCCAGGAATTTGGACATTGCACAGTCTGCCTGCAAATGATGATTGGTAACTCTGTACCAAATTTTTTACAGTTGGAAACATCAATAGAGGATTCCATTGTCTGCATCTGTGCAGTGCTGCATAAGATCAAGTGTAGTATCGACATGCTGTGCTTGGTTGAAGTCATTGGGTTACATTTCAGCTTCATTTGAAGCAATTTTTAAAGCAGCATCTTGGTCTTTTGGCTAATATGCAAATGAGATCAAGCCTTGGAGGAGGAGCTATACCTACTCCAATCAGCTTGGATCATGTAGATCAAGCCCAAGACAGGAGGTGAGAGCCCTGCCTTGTCAGCTTGGATCTGGAATGTCTCAACTTGTTGAGACTCTGAATTGGATTAATTTAATTGAATTGCAATAAAAACAAAAAGACAAACTGTTCAAGCTGTCCTAACCAAAGTTACAAACAACAATCTCTGTGACTAAGGTGCATTATCCCTCCTTCTCCTCAACATCTCTGAAGCAGTTGACCACACCAGCCTTCTCCAAATGCATCTCTTCTGTTATCTAGTTCCACTCATATTTATTCACTTCTAACCACAGCAGCCCAAAATGGCTTTCCTTCCTAATGTTTAGCTGGAGGAAATTGGAAGACAAAAAGTATTGTCCACCACCACAAACTCTTTGTGGTTGCTGTTAGAGACCAGATCAGAAACCGCAAGGTATATTATGAAGTTAGACTAGACCCCAACTTTTTTTTATGTTGGCATTAGTGTGGGGATAAGATTTTTCACTCCAGGTATGATTCTATTGACCTACTAGGAAGCTTTTATCAAAACAAACTTAAGTATTTAACAATACAGTTTAACTATAACAAAATGAATTGACTCAACTTTTACCAGTTGAAATACTTAACAAGATACAATTCTTAACTGCTAACCTAAACCTATTAGTTCCAATTTAAGCAATATTCCTCATAGCTTTAAACCCCTCTTCAAAATCAGTTGGCAAACAATACAGGTTTATGTGCTGGTATGCAAGCTCAAGGTTCCAGAACACCACTGGAGAGAGATATACACTTAAACAGCAGCCTCCAGAGAGAGCGGAGAGAAACACTTCTTGCTTCTTGCAAACACAAGCAGAATATGCCTGCTTGTCCCTGTAAGCTTAACTCCTCCCATTAGCGCACAACTCATTCTCTTGTCTACTCTGAAACCCAAGGGGATGGCCCAAAAAATAAACAAAATATAGCTCAGATTAAAACAAGCACCTCACTATCCAGAATCGATTATGCGACTATAGTCTCGGCATGTGGGCTGCCTGCAGCAGACAGATTGGTACCATTTAAACAAAACCAGTTCTTAAAACATACCCAATATAAATACATCTCTTAAAGGCATAATATCGTGGCATTGCCAATAATGCCATCCCCTCTGCAGCCACTCTCTCAGGCTGAATCAGACTATTTATAATTTTAACATTCTATTTGCCCCTGGGGAGATCTTGTGGCTCAGTTGGTAGTCTCTGCGCCACAAGCTCCCAGCTACGTCCCACTCAAAGCTTTGATGGACATGGAAGGAGTGCTCATGATGTGGTTCAGGTAGACAATCAGATTGCTAATATTTCCAGCACTTCCCCACCATTCCACAAAAGAGAAAAGTGTGCGTGAAGAAATGCAACAAACATTTTTGCCTAAGCCATAGGCTTCCAGCCTATATCATTTCCATTACAAAGATCACCTCCTTCCACAATGTCACAAATTCAATGTTCCATATTCTATCCCCCACACCCATCATCCTAGTCCTTGCTGACCTACACTTGTTCCCAGGCCTTCAAAAGCTCAAATTAAAAATTCTCCTTCTAATGTTTAAGTGAATTCATCTCCTTGCCCTTCTCTGTCTCTGTAAGATCCACAAGCCCTACGAGCTCAACAATCTCTTACCCATCAAACTCTCTCCAACTCTAACACTGGCCTCCTGTGCAAGCTCCCTTCATCCCCGTGTGTTATACAGAGGTACCAGCCAGACTGGCCTGTGTCACACAAAGGACAGCATGCAGGCTGGTGTATATTTCACTTTGAATGTAAGAAATAAGAGCCAAAGCAGGGCATTCTTCCCATTGAGCCTCTTCTACTGTTCAATGAGAGCATGGCTGATGTTTGATCTCAACTCCAATTTCCTACCTCATCTACATGTCCCTTGATTCCCACAGAGTCCAAAACCTACTGATGTCAGCTTTGTATATATTAATGCCTGCGCGTTCACAATCCCCAGGACAGAAGAATTCCAAAGATTCACAACCCTCTGACTGAAACAAATTCTCTTCACCTCAGTCTGAAATGGCCAACTCCTTATCCTGAAAACTTAATGAAACTCTGTACAATTGCATGAAGACTTAATTACTTGTAATTACCATGCAATTTGGAAAAATAAGCTTTGTCTTCATAGCTGTTTGCTGCACCCTATATGTTAACTTATATGGTGTACAACATAAGACTTGAGGAGCAGGATTAGGACATTTGACCCATCAAATCATGGCTGTTCTGATTGTGGTCTTAACTCCACTTTCCTGTCTGCCCCTCGATAACCCCTCGAATCCCTTATCTAGCAAAAATCTATCTAACGTAAAAGAGAAAATGCTAGAAAATCTCAGCAGGTCTGGCAGCATCTGTAAAGAGAAAAAAGAGCTGACATTGAAAGTCCAGATGACCCTTTGTCAAAGCTCGAAGGCATAGAAAGTGGGAGGTATTTATACTGTAGTGTGAGGGAATGAAAGATGAATCATAGCCTTTCCCCTTGTTTTTGTGGGTATGACTCATCTTTCATTCCCTCACCCTACAGTATAAATATCGCTCCAGTTTACCTCTTGATTTTCAATTAACTTTGGGAAGTTTTCCAGTCTTCTACAATGAAGACAGGCACAAAATACCTGCTCAGCACCTCTGCCATTTCCTTGTTTTCCACGGTCAATTTGCTCTCTAGAAGACCAGCACGAGTTTTAGTCACCCTTTTCCGATTTAAATACTTGTAGAAATTCTTACTGTCTGCACTTATATTACCAGCCAGTTATCTCTCAGACTCTACTTTCTCCCTCGTTTGTTTTAAAGTCATTCTTTGTTGGTTCTTAAAATCTAACCAATCTTCTGATCTACTGCTAATCTTTGCAGACTTGTACTGTGTTTCTTTCAATCTGATATCCTTAACTTCCTTATTTCAACACAGATGATACATCGTTCTCAACAAGTCTTTTATAGTCCCATTCATTTCTCCCGTACTTTTTCTTTGCTAACATTAATTACTTTGGTCAGTTAGCCCAGTTGGTTAGATGATAGCAAATGGTTCAGAATACTGCTAAGTCCATGGGTTTAATTCCTGTTCTGGCTTGGGAGGTAGACTTGGGGCCTGCGTCTTCACCTACCCATGCTTGATGCGGAGTGGTGTCCTTCAAGCTGCATAACAAATTCTCTCTCTCTCTCTCTCGGACAAAGATGCTGATGGCCCCTCATGGACTATAGCTAATTATCTAATTAGTGGGGAGGCAGTGACGTAGTGGTTTTGTTGCTGGACGAGTAAACCAGAAATCCAGAATAATGTTCTGGAGACCTGAGTTCAAATCCCACCACAGCAGATGGTGTGAATTTAATCAATAAAAATCTAGAATTAAAAGTCTACTGATGACCATGAAACTATTGTCAATTGTTGTAAAAACCCATCTGGTTCACTAATGTTCTTTAGGGAAGGAAATCTGTCTCCTTACCTGGTCTGGCCTACATGTGACTCCAGACCCAGAATGTGTGTTAAATGCCCTCTGAAATGACCAAGAAGCCACTCAGTTGTATCAAACCGCTGGAAACTCTGAGGAATTAAACTGGGCAGGTGACCTGGGCACCGGAAATGACAAGGGCAAACTCGGCCCTGTCATCCCTACAAAGTGCTCCTTACTAACATCTACAGGAGGCCTTGTGGCGCAGTGGGTATCTCCCTGCTGTAGGTCCAGACACTCCTGCTCGAGTCTAACCCCAGGAATCCTTCCACCACTTCATACACTATTCACCAAAGGATGAAAACAACAGTGGGCAGGATTTCTTTTTCCTCTCCATGGCGTGCTTGGTAGTGATGGAAGGTGGACGCTGCTTGCTGGTGGCAGGATCTTACAATCCCACCATTGTCAATGGGGGTTCCCATTCAACACACCATTCTCTGCCAGGAAACCTGCAGAGGGGTGAGCCATCGGCGGGACTGGAAGATTTCAGCAAGTATGGATGTGCAGACATGCTAGCAACAACAACTAACATCTGGGAGCTTAAATTGGGAGAGCTGTCCCACAGGCTAGTCAAGTAACAGCCTGACATCGTCATACTCACAGAATCATGTACCAGACACCATCTGCCATCCCTGGGTATGTACTGTCCCAGGACAGGCCCAGCAGAGGTGGCAGCGCAGTGGTGTTCAGTCAGGAGGGAATTGCCCTGGGAATCCTCATCATCAACTCTGGACCCCATGAAATCTCATGGCATCAGGTCAAACGTGGGCAAGAAAGTCTCCTGCTGATTGTTATGTACCATCTCTACTGATGAACACCACTTGGAGGGTGGCAAGTACTCTGAGTGGGGGACTTCAATGTCCATCACCAACACTGGCTCAGAAGCACTACTACTGACCAGACTTGCTAGACTGGGTCTGCAGCATCTGGTGAGAGAACCAACAAGAGGGAAAAAGATAATTAACCTCATCCTCACCAACCTGCCTGCCATCGATGCATCTGTCATGACAGCATTGGGTGGAGTGATCGGGGCACAGTCCTTGTGGAGACAAAGTCTCATCTTCACACTGAGGATACCCTCTATCGTGTTATGTGGCACCACTACGTGCTAAATCAGAAAAACTTCAAACAGATCAAGCAAGTCAAGACAGGGCAACCATAAGGTGCTGTGGGCCATCAGCAGCAGCAGAATTGTACTCAATCACAATCTGTAACCTCATGGCCTGGCATATCTCCCACTCTACCATTACCATCAAACTGGGGAACAAGCCTAGTTCAATAAGGAAACAGGAGGGCATGAGGAGAGCATCATGGGGCATACCTAAAAATGAGGTGTCAAATTGGTGAAGCACAGGACTAATTGCATGCTGAACAGTGTAAGCAGTATTGGATAGACAGAGTTAAGCAATCCTACAACCAACTGGTCAGATCTAATTTCTGCAGTCCTGCCATGCCACATCCAGTTGTGAATGGTGGTGGACAATTAAACAACTCACGGGAGGTGGAGGCTCCATAAATATCCCCGTCCTCAATGATGGAGGAGCCCAGCACATCAGTGCAAAAGATAAGACTGAAGCATTCACAATAGTCTTCAGACAGAAAGTGGCAAGAGGATGATCCATCTCGGCCTCCTCCAGAGGTCCTCAGTATCACAGGTGTCAGTCTTCATCCAGTTTGATTCACTCCACGTGATATCACGAAACAGTTGGAGGCACTGGATACAGAGAGGCAATGGGCCCTGATAACATTCTGGCAATAGTACTGAAAACTTGTGCTCGAGAACTTGCTGCTCCCCTAGCCAATCTGTTCCAGTAGAACGACAACACTGGCATCTACCCAGCAATATAGCAAATTACCCAAGTATGTGCTGCACACAAAAAGCAGGACAAATCCAACCAATAACCATCCCGTTAGATTACTCTCGAGCCTCAGTAAAGTGATTATTCAGCAGATGCCCAGTTTGGGTTCTACCAGGGTCACTCGGCTCCTGACCTCATTACAGCCTTGGTTCAAACATGGACAAAAGAGCTGAATTCCAGAGGTAAGAGTGACAGCCCTTAACATCAAGACAGCATTCAATCGAGTGTGGCATTAAAGAGCCCTTGTGAAACTGGAATCAAAGAGCATCAGGAGGCAAACTCTCCGCTGGGTGGAGGCATACCTAGCACAAAGGAAGATGGCTGTGGTTGTTGGAGGTCAATCATCTCAGCTCCAGGACATCACTGCAGGAGTTCCTCAGGTTAGTGTCCTAGGCCCAACAATCTTCATCTCTTCATCAATGACCTTGCTTCCATCATAAGATCAGAAGTGCAGATGTTCACTGATGACTGCACAATGTTCAGCATCATTCGCAACTCCTTAGACACTGAAGCAGTCCATGTCCAAATGCAGCACAATCTGGACAATGTCCAGGCTGGGGCTGACAGGTGGCCAGTAACATTTGCACCACACAAGTGCCAGGCAATGACCATCTTTAACAAGAAAGAATCTAACCATTGCCCCTTGACATTCAATTGTTGAATCCCTGACTTTTAACATCCTCAGGGTTACCATTGACCAGAAACTGAACTGGACTAGCCGTATAACTAGTGTGGCTACAAGAACAGGTCAGAGACTAGGAATCTTGTGGTGAATAACTCACCTCCTGACAACCGCCACCCCCCCCACCTCCCTGCCAAGATCTGCCCACCATCTACAAGTCAGGAGTGTGATGGAATATTCTCCATTTGCCTGGATGAGTGCAGCTCACACAACACACTAGAAGCTCAACACCATCTAGGACAAAGCAGCCCACTTGATGGATGTCCCATCCACAAATATTCACTCCCTCCACCACCGACGAACAGTGGCAGCATTGTGTTTCATCTACAAAATGTGCTGCAGGAACTCACCAAGACGTGGAGGTTTACAGCACGAAAACAGGCCCTTCGGCCTAACTTGTTCATGCCACTTTTTTTAAAACCATTAAGCTAATCCCAATTCCCTCATTTGGCCCATATCTCTCTATATATCCATGTAACTGTCTAAATGCTTTTTAAAAGACAAAATTGTACCACCTCTACTACTACCTCTGCCAGCTCATTCCAGACACTCACCACACTCTGAGTGAAAAAATTGCCCCTCTGGATCCTTTTGTATCTCTTCCCTCTCACCTTAAAACTTATGCCCTCTAGTTTTAGACTCTCCTATCTTTGGGAAAAGATAAGAACATAAGAACATAAGAAATAGGAGCAGGAGTAGGCCATCTGGCCCTTCGAGCCTGCCCCGCCATTCAATAAGATCATGGCTGATCTGTCGTGGCTCAGTTCCACTTTCCCGCCCTCTCCCCATAACCCTTAATCCCCTCTCTTATCAAAAACCCATCAACCCGCTTCTTAAAAATATTTAGCGAGGCAGCCTCCACCACTTCAACGGGCAGAGAATTCCAGAGATTCACCCCCCTTTGAGTGAAGAAGTTCCTCCTCAACTCCGTTCTGAACCGCCCCCCCTTTATCTTGAGGCTGTGCCCCCTAGTCCTACTGTCTTTTTTGAGCGGGAAGAGTCTTTCCACCTCTATCCTATCCATCCCATTCATCATCTTATACGTCTCAATGAGATCTCCCCTCATTCTTCTAAACTCTAACGAGTACAAGCCTAGTTTATTCAGCCTCTCCTCATAGCTCAACCCCCTCAACTCCGGTATCAGCCTAGTAAACCTCCTCTGCACTCCCTCCAAGGCCAAAATATCCTTGCGCAGGTGCGGCGCCCAAAACTGCACACAGTACTCCAGCTGCGGCCTCACCAATGCCCTATACAGCTGCAGCAAGACCTCCCTACTTTTATATTCAATCCCCCTCGCTATCTGTCTTATCTCTGCCCCTCGTTATTTTAGAGACCTCTATAAGATCACCCCTAAGCCTTCTATGATCCAGGGAAAATACTCCCAGTCTATCCAGCCTCTCCTTACAACTCAAACCATCAAGTCCTGGTAGCATCCTAGTAAATCTTTTCTGCACTCTTTCTAGTTTAAAAATGTCCTTTCTATAATAGAATGACCAGAAATGGACATAGTATTCCAAATGTGGCCTTACCAATGTCTTGTACAACTTCAATAAGATGTCCCAACTTCTGTATTCAATGTTCTGATCAATGAAACCAAGCATGTCGAATGCCTTCTTCACCACCCTGTTCAACTGTGACTCCACTTTCAAGGAACTATGAACCTGTACCCCTAGATCTCTTTGTTCTGTAACTCTCCCCAATGCCCTACAGTAAGTCCTGCCCTGGTTAGATCTACCAAAATACACCACCTCACATTTACCTAAATTAAACTCCATCTGCCATTCGTCAGACCACTGGCCCAATTGATCAAGATCCCGTTGCAATCCTAGATAACCTTCTTCACTGTCTACTATGCCACCAATCTTGGTGTATCTGCAAACTTACTAACCATGCCTCCTATATTCTCATCCAAATCATTAATATAAATGACAAATAACAGTGGACCCAGCACTGATCCCTGAGGCACACCGCTGGTTACAGGCCTCCAGTTTGAAAAACAACCCACTACAACCACTTCTGTCTTCTGTCATCAAGCCAATTTTGTATCCAATTGGCTACCTCACCCTGGATCCCGTGAGATTTAACCTTATGCAACAACCTACCATGCAGTATCTTGTCAAAGACCTCTTTAGACGTCACCTTCCAAACCCACGATCGCTACCATCAGAAGGACAAGGACAGCAGACACATGGGAACACCACCACTTGGAGATTCCCCTCCAAGTCACTCATCATCTTGACTTGGAACTAAGGCCAGTATTTTACGACCTCGTTGGGGTGAGGCTTGTAAAATCCCGCCCGAGGCCAATGGAGAATTCCGTGCTGTCGTAAAATTCCGGCACATATCACTGTTCCGAGTCACTGGGTCAAAATCCTGGAACTCCCTCCCTAACCGCACTGTAGGTGTACCTACACCGCATGGATTTCAGCGGTTGAAGAAGGCAGCTCACCAACACCTTCTCAAGGGGCAATTAGGGATGGGCGATAAATGCTGGCCTAGCCAGCGATGCCCACATCCCATGAATTAATTTTAAAAAACCTACCTACCTATCCAATTACTTTAAATTCTTCACTCTCATTCGACTCTCTATTCCCCACTGTTGCAGAGGAAGGGAGAATAAAAGTGAAAAATTGCAATTTAAACATAGTTAAAATTAGTGCACTGCCTCCACCTAGTGTCCATTACGCAGAGTGCTTTCGCTTTCCTTAATTACACAATCACAGCTGATTAAATTTCACACAAATTACCATCTATGCCCCAGTAATCCAATGATTCATTACTATAGAAATATCAGAAGAGCACAACCTTTTGATTCTTAAACAGCAAATAAACCCTATCTTTGAAAGTACAAGGAAGAAGCACCATCACAATTTCGACTCGGCTAAGATCCAGAACAATCAAGAAAGTTCAACATCAAAGCCATCATCAAATTTTGTAAAGTGTGGGAATGGATTAGATTATGTTTCTTCGAAACTGTCCCAACAATGGGGGTCTCAGCAACAATCTTAAAAAGAGAGCATCCTGCTCCACCAGAAAGACCTTTCTCCTATTTTGATTTGATTTGATTTATTATTGTCATGTATTGGGATACAGTGGAAAGTATTGTTTCTTGCGCACTATACGGACAAAGCATACTGTCCATGGAGTACATAGGGGAGAGGGAAAGGAGAGGGTGCAGAATTTTGGCCTTTTGAGAGTGAGATTGCCCACCCAGTATCAATTACAACTGAATTCGGGCAATATTGTTTCGATGCATATTTTTTTTTAAATCGGATGTTGCTGCAGAATGAAGCCTTGGTTCTCAGTTCAAGGTCCTGCTCAAACCATTCGTTCTCAGGCATGGGTGCAGTCATTTCTATCCTCCTTGGCCAGCAACAGGATAAAGAGAATGAAAAGACGTGACAAAGAGGAGGTCAAGCTGCTCGAAGAGGGAGGGGAAGTGCAGAGAGAGGGGGTCTCAGCAGAAGGCCTTCAGGAAGCAATTCTGCTGCCTCAACCTCAGTGAGGAACATCTCCAACATCCTGTGGTTCACGATTCATTGTTGTATAAGAGCGATGCTCTGTATGCAGAGGGGGGAACCACATTGACCATAAGACATAGGAGCAGAATTAGGTCACTCGGCTCATCAAGTCTGCTCCACCATTCAATCAGGGCTAATATTTTTCTTATCCCAATTCTCCTGCCTTTTCCCCATAACCCCTGATCCCCATATTAATCAAGAACCTATTTATCTCTGAGAGCCCATCTAGCTCTGCATGCTCCCCCCCCACCCCGCCCCTCGTCCTGGTTGCATGCCACTTAAGCCCAGTATCTCCCAATGCATAAATCCTGTCTCTGAGCTATCCTCAAAGATGTGCAGACTGTCATGATCCGAGTTAGTGGCTCTGAGTGTGAAATTGAGTGATGATGTTTCTTCACCATCAGCCTCTTCTTCCTGTCCCATCTCTTGCTCCTGCATTACTGCCTGATCAGCTCCTGGCGATCTGAAAAAAAGGGCACACAAGTAGGGTTGTGTTCGATTTTGATTTTATTTATTATTGTCACATGTATTAGTGTACAGTGAAAAGTATTGTTTCTTGCACGCTATACAGACAAAGCATATCGTTCATAGAGAAGGAGAGGGTGTAGAATGCAGTGTTACAGTCATAGCTAGGGTTTAGAGAAAGATCAGTTTAATGCAAGGTAAGTCCATTCAAAAGTTTGACAGCAGCTTCTGAGTCGGTTGGTACGTGACCTCAGACTTTTGTATCTTTTTCCCGATGGAAGAAGTGGAAGAGAATGTCCAGAGTGCGTGGGGTCCTTAATTATGCTGGCTGCTTTTGCCAAGGCAGCAGGAAGTGTAGACGGAGTTAATGGATGGGAGGCTGGTTTGTGTGATGGATTGGGCTTCGTTCATGATCTTTTGTAGTTCCTTGCGGTCTTGGGCAGAGCAGGAGCCATACCAAGCTGTGAGACAACCAGAAAGAATGCTTTCTATGGTGCATCTATGCATCTATGGAGTGAAGGAAAGCAAGAAGTGTGTGCGCTAACACCATATGCAGCTTGTATAGAAGAGGTTAAGGGATTAGGGGATTTTGGATGTGAGAAAGAGGATTAGAAGAGTCTCCCATCATTTTCAATGCTTTCTGCCCCTTCTCTTGCCACAACATTCACACCCCCCACGATCCCCCCACCCACCCACCCACCTGGCCAGTTAGGTGCTGCTGCCTGGGGTTGGGCATTACCTTGTTCTGCAAGAGAAACGGAAGTGTGTCAATGGATGTAATGCAATCTACTTGGGTGATGTGCCTGTCATGGTTGAATAGCAAGCTGTGAGCTGTGTGTGTGAGAGGGTGAGGTGAACAATATGAATCATTGTAGACAACAGAAGATGAGGGAAGCAGCAGTGGTGAATTGAGCGGTATATGAGGCTAATGGTTCATTTGTATGGACATGGCATTTGGTGATGCAGTTACTGATCAAAGAACCATTCAGAGACCATTCAGCCCATCATGTCTGCACTGGCCCTCCAAATGAGTATTTCACAGTGTCACTCCCTGCCTTCTCTCCATAACCTAAAAAAAATGCAAAAAAAAATTGTCCTTTAGTGTCCTGAGATGCATAGGTTAGAGGGATTAGTTGGTAAATGTATAGGGATATGGGGGTAGGGCCTGGGTAGGATTGTGGTTGGTACAGACTCGATGGGCCAAATGGCATCTTACTGCACTGTAGGGTTTCTATGATTCTACCTGCCACATTCTTCCTTTTCATGTGAAATTATTGAACATCTTGCAGCAATGCAGCCAGATCCTCTGGGCCACACTGCTGGTATTGACCATGATGTCCATCAGACAATGTCTGTCTGGAGGGCCTCCTGGTTCCCTGTGGATGAAGAATTACTTTATTCCTGTCCAGCGCCTGCACCAAGGCATTGAATGCTGTAATGTGCCCTGTTCTGTCCTTATTCAATGTTCCTCCTACTCAAGCATTCTTCCCCCAACCCTTTCTACCACCTCCTGCAGCCATAATGCAGGCTGGTTTTTTATAGTGCAGTCTAACTTTAAGTGGTGCTAGCTTGTTCAGGCATATAGCTACTCAGTGGGCACTTAGTCCTACCTGCATGCTACTATCATATTAATGAGGCAGCACACAGTTTGCATGTTGCCTGCACCAGAAGCACAGGCATGAGCTAATTGTGCAGTGAGAATCCTGTTCTCAAAAATATTTTGCTTTTCATCACATATGTGATATAATGTTATATCACATCACCAAGTGCTTTATTCAATGATCCTATCTCTAAACTTGGCAAAATAGCCTGCAAGTTACATTACTCTACCCCTTTAATTAGACCCTGTCGTTTGATAGTATGCATTCAGTGTTGTCTGTCTCTGAAAGGTGTTGAGCTGTGATTCTACTAGCTGTGGCAGCTCTTCCACATTTCACTTGAGTATTTGCTCTCCATCAGCACCTTTGGATAGTAATTATTAGCAAGAACACCAGTGTGTATTCATGTGAACGTCAAGATTCAAGACAGTGGGTCGTGACCAACTTTTCCCATTTCTAACCTGGAGAAATCTAAGCCACTTGTGGCCCTTCCCATCCCCTCAGTGTCAATCACTCCATGGCAACATGCTAACTGTGCTAACATTCCATACTTTTTCCTCGCGTGTGATTATTTAAAGGAACAGGACAGCATGGTGGCGCAGTGGTTAGCATTGCTGCCTCACAGCACCAGGGACACAGGTTCTACTCCTGGCTTGGGTCACTGTCTGTGTGGAGTTTGCACGTTCTCCCTATGTCTGTGTGGGTTTCCTCCGGGTGCTGCGGTTTCCTCCCACAGTCTGAAAGATATGCGGGTTAGGTGAATTGGCCAAGCTAAATTGCCCCTTAGTGTCAGGGAACGAGCAGGGTAAATACGCAGGGCTATGGGGATAGGGGCTGGGTGAGATTGTGGTCAGTGTAAGCTCAATGGGCGAATGGCCTCGTTCTGTACTGTCGAGATTCTATGATTTGCAGTCATAGAATTTTGTGGTGAACTGTTTACTCAGCAATGCCAGTATCAGAGGCAACAAGATGACACAGGAGTGCTTATGCATAGCATAACTGATTAGTTGGAACATAGAGCTTTTTAAATGTGTGCCCTCAAAATCTGGGGAATACTGGCAAGGCCACATTTATAGCCCTCAGAAGGAGATGGTGGACCTTGTTGAAGTGACTGTCCAGTTACTGAGTGATTTGCTAGGCCATTTCAGAGTTAACCATGTCATCTGGGGCCAACATTGCATGTAGGTCAGAGCAGCTGGGGGAAGCAAGTTCCCCTCCCAGAAGGATATTAAGTTTTTAATGACAATCTGGCAGCTTTCATGGTCATTTCAGTTCTGATGTCTGCCTACAAAATGGCAAGAACTATTGAATTTACCTTCACAACTTATCACGTGAGATTTGAATTCAAAACTGCCAGCTTGCAAGTTCAAGACAACGTTAATTACACAATACCACGTAACATTACCACTCTTCACTTTTACAGAGAAACATGAGGCTGAGTGAGACACCATCCCATAAGCCAGGGGGAAGAAAGATCAGCAGGATAGCCTTCCAGTGTTGGTCTCGCGAACTTTCTACCGACATTGTTCCCTGATCTGTGTCAGTTTTAAAAGTTTACAAGTAGGCTTACATTAGCACTGCAATGAAGTTACTGTGAAAATCCCCTGGTCGCTACACTCTGGCACCCATTCGGGTACACTAAGGGAGAATTTAGCATGGCCAATTCACCTAACCACCACATTTTTGAACTGTGGAGGCAACCAGAGCACCCGGAGGAAACCCACGCAGACACAGGGAGAACATGCAGACTCCACACAGACAGTGACGCAAGCCGGGAATTGAATCCATGATTGGGGAGTTAAACAATACTTACATTCTTAAAATGGTGGAATGTTTTTAAATTCCCTGACAAAGGCACAATTACTCATTTATTGTTTGGAACGGAGACTGATGCCACCTGCGGATTTTCTCACATTATGAGATACTGTCAGTGACCAGTCATGCCCAATGCTTGCTCGATTGCTATTAATCAGCAGACCTCAACAACAGTAACTTTATCGCAGTAACTAAATGAGCTGATAGTTGATTCACTTTGTGTCAGTGTTTGACATATCTGGCTATAAATGCCAGGCAGCAGTGTCCAGAGCTCCTACAGCATAACAGCCACAATGCTGCGACTGGTGAGTTTAGTGAGCCTTGCCCTGCTTGGTAAGTACAACGTCACTTTTTTATATTCATTAGTGGGGTGAGGAGTCATTTAAGAACAAATTGTATGCTCTGATTAATCATAGAATCCCTACTATGCAGAAGGAGGCCATTCGCCCATCGAGTCTGTACCGATCACAATCCCACCCCAGCCCTATTCCCGTAACTCACATATTTACCCTGCTAATGCCCCTGACACTAAGGGACAATTTAGCACGGCCAATCAACCTAACCCACACATCTTTGGAGTGTGGGAGGAAACCAGAGAAAACCCATGCAGACACAGGGCGAGTGTGCAAACTCTACACAGATAGTGACCCGTGGCTGGAATTGAACCTAGGTCCCTGGCGCTGTGAGGCAGCAGTGCTAATTACTGTGCCACCCCAAGAGACTTTAGGGTCTTTCTCAATGGATAAACTAAGATGGGCCAAATGGTCTTCCGCATCCACAGTTATCTTGTGAGCCACAAAGACAAAATGTTGGTCAGTCCTGTAGTGTGGGGTTTAACAGTACCTTAACTGGTCTGAGAGTCCCTGCAGTTTGACTTGACACGCTGCCACAGATATACAATGCTTTCTACAGACTTTCTGATGCTTGCCAGAAAGCCAGCTGATGAGTACTAAGGGGGCAAGTGCGTGGGCACCCTGATCTCCTAGTATACTGTGTACACCATGTACACAGTACATTGGGAGATCTGTCACCACCACCTCCCCCCCCCGCCCCCCACCCCGTCCCCGGATGTACTGAAACAGAGTATGTCCGGGGTACATGGGTCCTTAATTATGCTAGCGGCTTTTCCAAGGCAGCAGCAAGTGTAGACAGAGTCGATGGATGGGAGGCTGGTTCGAGTTGGTTTGGACTGGGCTTCGTTCATGACCCTTTGTAGTTTCTTGTGGTCTTGGACAGAGCAGGAGCCATATCAAGCTGTGATACAACCAGAAAGAATGCTTTCTATGGGCATCTATGGAGAAAAGGGAAAGCAAGAGGTATGTGCCCTGACACCATATGCAGCTTGTAAAGGAAAGGTTATGGGATGAGGGGATGTTGGATGTGAGGAGGAGGATTAGATGATTATGCCATCACTTTCAATGCTTTCAGCCAAATCTCTGGCTACAGCATTCCCCCCCACAACCGCAGACATCGCTACTCGACCAACACAGCAGGGCAGAAAAATCTCACCCATTAAATGTTCATCAGTAACAATTCTAATACAAACATTTTATCTCCTCAATGCTTACAGGGCTCTGTTCTGGAGATGAACGTGTCATTGGAGGGACCGAGGCAATTCCCAACTCGTGGCCATGGCAGGTATGAAACATCCAACTGTTCATATTCACCAACATGGATTAGCGTCAGCGCTCTATAAACTGGCGAGAATTTGAATTACAGTGTTTTTCTAAGGCCTTGGGAAGCAATGGGAGATTTGCAATTAATTCCAAACAAAAAATAATTTTCAGTGAGCTTTTTATCCCTGTCCACCCAAAGTTCATGAAAAGGAAATAAATATCAGTGTTTTTATTACTGTAAGTAATACTTAAACAAAAGCATCCCCTACATCCTTTGAAAAGCAATGATCCCATAGCCAAATACGTTGACTACTGGCAATTACTGGACAGCAATCGGGGTCCTGGCTGGTTACCATCTCCCAAACCCAGGGGCGCTGAGGCAAATTGCAGCTCTCTCACCAGGGTTTTAATGCATGACCAATTGAATTTTTTTTTTACAGGTCTCCCTTCAAGGTTATGCTGGTTATTGGTACCATACTTGTGGTGGCACCCTGATTCTCAGGCGATGGGTGCTGACTGCTGCTCACTGTGTTGACAGGTGAATGATTTTGATTGACCAGGATTACTATGTATTTGTCCCACCATATTCTGTGAAACAAGCATTCTCATTTGTTTCTACCTTACAGAGCCAGGGACTTCAGTTCAATCCCAGCCTCGGCTGACTGTCTGTGTGGAGTTTGCACATTCTCCCCGTGTCTGCATGGGTTTCCTCCCACAGTCCAAAGATGTGCGGCTTAGGATAATTGGCCATGCTAAATTGCCCCTTAGTGTCAGGGTAAATACCTACGATTACGGGGAGAAGGCCTGGGTGGGACTGAGTTCAGTGCAAACTCAATGGGCTAAATGGCCTCCTTCTGCGCTGTAGGGATTCTATGATACCTATAAGGCATAAGACCAAGGAGCAGAATTAGCCCACTTATCCCATCGAGTCTGCTCTGCCATTCAATTATGGCTGATATTTTTCTCATCCCTATTCTCCTGCCTTTTCCCCATAACCCCTGACCCCCTTATTAATCAAGAACCTTTCTATCTGTCTTAAAGACACTCAATGACCTGGCCCCCACAGCCTTCTGCGGCAAAGAAATGCCTCCTCATCTCTGTTTTAAAGAATCGTCTCTTTAGCCTGAGGTTGTTCCCTCTGGTTCTAGATTTTCCTACTAGTGGAAACATCCTCTACATGTCCACTCCATCCAGGCCTCGCAGTATCCTGTAAGTTTCAATAAGATCCCCTCTCAACCTTCTAAACTCTGAGTACCTACCCAGAGTCCTCAACCGTTCTTCATACGAAAAGCTCTTCATTCCAGGGATCATTCTTGTGAACCTCCTCTGAACCCCTTCCAAGGCCAGCACATACTTCCTTAGATATGGAGCCCAAAACTGCTCACAATACTCCAAATGGGGTCTGACCAGAGCCTTATACAGCCTCAGAAGTACATCCCTGCTCATGTATTCTAGCCCTCTCAACATGAATGCTAACACTGCATTTGCCTTCCTAACTGCTGACTGAACCTGCACGTTAAGCTTAAAAGAATCTTAAGAACATAAGAAATAGGAGCAGGAGTAGGCCATCTAGCCCTTCGAGCCTGCCCCGCCATTCAATAAGATCATGGCTGATCTGTCGCTGCTCAGTTCCACTTTCCCGCTTTCTCCCCATAACCCTTAATCCCCTCTCTTATCAAAAACCCATCAACCCGCGTCTTAAAAATATTTAGCGAGGCAGCCTCCACCACTTCAACGGGCAGAGAATTCCAGAGATTCACCACCCTTTGAGTGAAGAAGTTCCTCCTCAACTCCGTTCTAAACCGCCCCCCTTTTATCTTGAGGCTGTGCCCCCTAGTCCTACTGTCTTTTTTGAGCGGGAAGAGTCTCTCCACCTCTATCCTATCCATCCCATTCATCATCTTATACGTCTCAATGAGATCTCCCCTCATTCTTCTAAACTCTAACGAGTACAAGCCCAGTTTATTCAGCCTCTCCTCATAGCTCAACCCCCTCAACTCCGGTATCAGCCTAGTAAACCTCCTCTGCACTCCCTCCAAGGCCAAAATATCTTTGCGCAGGTGCGGCGCCCAAAACTGCACACAGTACTCCAGCTGCGGCCTCACCAATGCCCTATACAGCTGCAGCAAGACCTCCCTACTTTTATATTCAATCCCCCTCACTATGAAGGCCAGCATCCCATTCGCCTTCCTGACCACCTGCTGCACCTGCAGGCTGGGTTTTTGCGACTCATGCACAAGGACCCCGAGGTCCCTCTGCACCGTCGCCTGCTGCGGTTTTTCGCCCCGTAAGTAATAGTCCTTCCTACCATTCTTCCTACCAAAGTGGACCACCTCACACTTGCCAACATTAAATTCCATTCGCCATTTCCTGGCCCATTCGCCCAGCCTATCTAGATCCTTCTGCAGACTCTCCACACCCTCCGCACAATTTGCCGTTCCCCCAATCTTGGTGTCATCAGCAAATTTCGACACCCTACACTCGGTTCCCTCCTCCAGATCATCTATATAAATGGTAAAAAGCTGAGGCCCCAGCACCGACCCCTGGCGCACTCCACTAGTCACCATCCGCCAATCCGAATAGCACCCGTTGACCCCCACTCTGTGCCTCCTATTTGACAACCAATCCTCTATCCACGCTAACACCCTACCCCCAACTCCATGTCCCTCGACCTTCTGCAATAACCTCTTGTGAGGTACTTTGTCAAACGCCTTCTGAAAATCCAGAAAGACCACATCCACCGGCTCTCCTCTATCCACCGCCCTAGACACATCCTCATAGAACTCCAGTAAATTTGTCAGACACGACTTCCCTTTAATGAAACCGTGCTGCGTCTGCTCTATCAAGCAATTCCCTTCAAGATGCCTCGCAATTTCCTCCTTAATGACAGATTCTAACATTTTACCTACCACAGATGTTAAACTAACCGGCCTATAATTCCCTGCCTTTTGCCTGGCACCCTTCTTAAACAACGGCGTAACATTAGCCGTTTTCCAATCATCCGGCACTTCCCCGGAATCCAGCGACGTCTGGAAAATAACCACCAAGGCATCCACTATCACCTCCGCCATTTCTTTCAGAACCCTCGGATGCATTCCATCCGGTCCTGGGGACTTGTCCACAAATCTTGAACAATGATTCCCAAGTCCCTTTGTGTTTCTGATTTCCTAAACAATTTTCCATTTAGAAAATAGTCTATGCCCCCATTCCTCCTTCCAAAGTGCATAACCTCACACTTTTCCACATTGTATTCCATCTACCACTTCTTTGCCCACTCTCTTGAGATGTCCAAGTCCTCCTGCAGCCTCCCTCTTCCTCAATACTACCTGTCCCGCTACATATCTTTGTATCATCTGCAAACTTAGCAACACTGCTTTCAGTTCCTTCCTCCAAATCGTTAATGTATATTGTGAAAAGTTATGGTCCCAGCACTGACCCCTGAGTCACACCATTAGTCACCAGCTGCCATCCTGAAAAAGACCCCTTTATCCCCATTCTCTGTGATTTCAAAACCTGTGTACATTCTTTTGCATCTTTATCTTCCTGCTTTTTGCAAAATTAATTTATGGGATGTGAACGTCGCTGGCTGAGCCAGCATTTATTGCCCATCCCTAATTGCCCTTGAGAAGATGGTGGTGAGAGGCCTTCTTGAACCAATGCAGTCCATGTGGTGTAGGTGCACCCACAGTGCTGTTAGGGAAGGAGTGCCAGGATTTTAGCCCAGCGGCAGTGGAGAAACAGCCAATATATTTCCAAGTCACAATGGTGAGTGACTTGGAGGGAAATTTCTAGGTGGTGGCATTCCATGTGTCTGCTATCCTTGTTCTTTTAGCTGGTAGTAGTCATAGGTTTTGAAAGTGCCGTCAAAACAGCCTTGATGGGTTGTTACAGTGCATCTTGAAAATGGCACATATGGCTGCCACGGTTTGTAGGTGGTGGAGGGAGTGAATGTTTGTGGATGGGTGCCAATCAAGCAGATTGCTTTGACCCCTATGGTGTTGAGCTGAGTGTTGGAACTGCACTCATCCAGGCCGATGGGAGAGTATTCCATCACACTTGTGCCTTGTAGATGGTAGATCGGCTTTGGGGATTGAGGAATTGAGATGTTAACAACTGGGTTCCCAGCCTCTGACCTGCTCTTGTAGCCACAATATCTATATGACTGGTCAATGGTAATCCCAGGATGTTGATAGTGGGGGATTAAACAATGGTAATGCCATTGAATGTCATGGGGTGATGGCTAGATCCTTTCTCTTCGGAGATGGTCATTGCCTGGCACTTGTGCAGTGCTAATGTTACTTATCAGCCCAAGCCTGGATATTTTCCAGATCTTGCTGCATTTGGACATAGCTGCTTCAGTTTCTGAGTCGTCGTGAATTGACTGACCTCCAACCACCACAACCATCACCCTTCGAACCAGTTATGACTCCAACCAGTGGAGGATTTTCCACTTGATTCCCATTGACTCCAGTTTTGCCAGGCTTGGTCAAATGCTGTTTTGATGTCAATGGCAGTCACTCTCACCTCAATTCATGTCTGGAGTTCAGCTTTTTTGTCCATGTTTGAATCAAGGCTCTAATGAGGTCAGGAGCTGAATGACCCTAGTGGATCCCAAACTAAGCGTCATTGACCAAGTTATTGCTGAGTAAGTGCTTGACAGCACTGATGACCCCTTCCATCACTTTATTGATGATTGAGAGTAGACTGATGGGGTAGTAATTTGACAGGTTGGATTTGTCCTGCTTTTTGTATACAGGACATACCTGGGCAATTTTCCACATTACCAGGTAAATGCCAGTGTTGTAGCTATACTGGAGCAACTTCGCTAGAGGTGCAGCAAGTTCTGGAGCACAAGTCTTCAGTACTATTGCTGGAAAGTTGTCAGGGCCTATAACCTGTGCAGTATCCAGTGCCTTGAGCCATTTTCTGATATCACATGGAGTGAATCAAATTGGCTGAAGACTGATATCTGTGATGCCAGTGACCCCAGAAGGAGGAGAGATGGATCATCTGCTTGACACTTTTGGCTGAAGTTTATTGCAAATGTTTTAGCCTTATCTTTTGTACTGATGTGTCCAGGTTCCCCAGCATTGAGGACAGGGATATTTATGGAGCTTCCTCCTCCAGAGGGTTAATTGTCTACCACCATTCATGACTGGATGTAGCAGGACTGCAGGGCTCAGATCTGATCTGTTGGTTGTGGCGCCGCTTAGCTCTGTCTATTTCTTGTTGCTTACGCTGTTCGGCATGCAAGTAGTCCTGTTGTGTCGCTTCACTGGTTGTTACCTCATTTTTGGGTATGTCTGGTGCTGCTCCTGGCATGCCTTCTTGCTTTCTTTGTTGAACCAGGGTTGGGGGATATGTCAGGCCATGAGGTTACAGAATGTGGTTGAGTACAATTCTACTGCTGCTGATGGCCCACAGTGTCTCATGGATGCCCAGTCTTGAGTTGCTAAATCTGTTCAAAGTCTATCCCATTTAGCATGGTAGTGGTACCACACAACACTTACGCTTCCCTCCCTCTCTCCAGTTCACCTTCTTTCCAACCTGTCTATACTATATACAATTTAAGAAGATAGAACACTAGAAAAGGCCATTCAGTGCATGAAGTCCATCTCTTCCAAAATCACCAGGAGACCCAAGAGGTTCTAGTAAAATTCCTAAAGGACTTGTAGCAGATCCTGAGAGGACTGTGCATGGTTTACAATTCTGCATTTTTAATAAATAACAAGGTGAGCAAATTTTTTAGCAACAGTTTCTTCAGCTTGCAAACAAAAGTTACGAAAACTTTTGTAATTGGGAATGGACAAAATGAGTTACTTAAAACACCAAAGAAAATAGAAAATGAGCACAGCTCACCATTACAAACAAGTAATGAAGCACTAAGCAGAGTAGCAGCATCACCCCAGATAAAGTATCGTACAATGGTGCCCTTTTAATGACCTTGTTTCTCTTTTTAACCAACAATAAAGGTCCGATTTTGAGATTTTGTCATTTGAAGCCTTTTCCACCACTTTTGTTTGGAGTGACATGTCTTTTCCTTTAATCAACAGTGCAGGTGTGACATACCGTGTAGTCTTGGGTGACCACAACATTTATGAGGATGATAAAACCGAACAATACATTAATGTTCAAAATATCATTCTCCACGAAGGTTGGACTGGAGACCTTGCAATTGGGTATGTAGCCATATTACTATTTTGGATAAATAAGAAGATGTTGACAACATAGTCATTTTAAAATCCAGTTCATCATGGCTGCTACCTTGCTGCATGCTCAAGTACTTGAAAAGATTATAAGCTCATAAGAGTTGTAACCGATTGATAGTGCAGTTTTGTTTGTTTGTTTGTGCAGTTCTGAAGAAAAATATGTGCCCCTTCATATAATGTTCATTTACTCATTCACTGCACTATAATTAGCCTCAATGTTGTTAGTGACACTGAGAAAAATGTGTGTGGGTGTGCTGGGGAAGGAAAAACATCAGGTTCAGCTATGGTACCCCCACAACATATAGTTGAAGGGTCCACTGACACTCATCATCAAAGGTGGCACGTAGTCACTTGGATGGGGGAGCAGAGGGTGAGTGCTGTATATGGAATCGCACCCCAGCAGTATGGAGTGCCTTCAAGACAAGGGGGAGGAAAATGAGAAGAAAAAATATAAAACTATGCATAATCAAAAACTCAGCTGACAGTAGGTTCTTGCAAACCACTATATAGACAGGTCGTAAGTCTTAAGACAAGTCTTAAGACTTAAGTTGTACCTGCAGCATACTCATAAAAAACAACCACAAAGGGATTTATGAAGAAAAACAATTCATTTTATAGGAATGACATTGCCTTGCTTTACTTGGAGATTGATGCTGTCCTGAACCAGTATGTCCAGCTTGGAACATTGCCTCAGGCAGGTGCCACGTTACCAAATGACTACTTGTGTTACGTCACTGGCTGGGGCTACACTCGAAGTAGGTGATCTGGAATTCATGTGCATTTATGTGTTTTTCTACTAATCATCTTCATCAGAAAACAAATCAGCCCTTCATACACGAATCAGAATTTGCCACCCATTGCATCTTCAACACGACAGCAATTCTGCTCACTTCTAGGAGTCCTGGCCTCAGGATCTTTTGCATTCTTCACGTAGGCCTCCACCAGTCAGCCTATGCAATTGATTGTCATCATGTAAACTTTATGGCTATTCAAATTTTAATGGGCCCTTCTTTTTCCCATTGAGATACAGGGCAGAATCTTCTGCTCTTGTTGGGCAAGCTTCAAGGTGGGAAGATGGTTTACTGGAACCCCACCACCTTCCTGCATCTGCCACCCACTCAGGCCCTTAAGGGACCAATTAATGGCTATTTAAAGGCCTCATTCTATCACCACTGGTATTAACCCAGTGACAAGCAGATCTGTCACCATGCAGTGAGCACAGCAGCTAAATGTGCGGCCAGCTTGTCACCTCCTGGAAGTTGGCAGGGGAGGATCCCTCAATCAAAGGCACCCACTGCCAGGTCGAGGGACTAGACATCAGGAAAGGGATGCCCCACTGAGGCCCAAACCCCTGCCCACGCTGCCGATCCCCTTGCAAACCTTTCCCTCCAACTCCTCACCCCACAAAACCATTCTCCCACATCACTTACTTGTGGCCTAGGTCACTGTGTGTTCCTGGGACTCCGATGGGTGTCCTTCCAATAGAGCCAATGGCTTCCGAGTGGCATGCTGAGCACCAGAGCTGCCGGTTTGATTGGCCAGCAACTCTCAGTGAGACTTCCACTCCTGGGCTCTTGATTCCAGGGTCATTGGTATTAATGACATAGGCAGGAAGAGGGGAGAGGCCATGTAAAGACAATTTAGGGAGTTATGTCGAGAGCTAAAAAGCAGAACCTTTAGGGCAGTAAGCTAGGAAGGTCCAACAGCACGTGTTGAATATCCTAAATTGCATTAAAGTAGACAAGTCCCTGGGACCGGATGGGATCTATCCCAGGTTACTGCAGGAGGTAAGGGGAGAAATAGCTGAGGCCTTAACAGATATCTTCATATCCTCTTTGACCACAGGCGAGGTTCCAGGGGACTGGAGAATAGCGGATGTGGTTCCCATGTTTAAAATAGGAAGCAGGGATAATTCATCAAATTATAGGCTGGTGAGCCTGATATCAGTGGTGGGGAAGCCAGACAAATGCAAGGTGATGCATTTTGGAGGATCAAATTTAAGTATGAATTATACTGTCAATGGCAGAACTCTTAGGAAGATTATCATAGAGGGATATGGGTGTGCAGGTCCACAGTTCCCTAAAAGTGGCAACACAGGAGGCCAAGGTGATTCGAAGGCATATGGCATGCTTGCCTTCATCAGCCAGGGCACTGAGTACAACAGTTGGGAAATCATATTGCAGCTATATAAAACCTTGGTTAAGCCACATTTGGAGTATTGTGTGCAGTTCTGGTCACCACACTATCAGAAGGATGTGGAAACTTTGGAGAGAGTGCAAAGAAGGTTCACCAAGATGTTGCTTGGTCTCGAGGGTGTTGGCTATGAGGAGAGGTTGAATAAACTAGGATTGTTTTCACTGGAAAGATGAAGGCTGAGGGAAGACCTGATAGGGGTCTACAAAAATATGAGGGGTGTAGATAGGGTGGATAGTCAGAGGCTTTTTCCCCAGGTGGAAGTGCCAATTACAAGAGGGCACAGGTTCAAGGTCAGAGGAGGAAAGTTTAAGGGAGATGTGTGGCGGAAGTCTTTCACAGAGAGTGGTGAGTTCTTGGAACACTCCGCCAAAGGGTGTGGTGGAAGCAGGCACATTAGCAATATTGAAGAGGTATCTTAAATGGGTACATGAATAGGGAGGGAATAGAGGGATATGGCGCGAGTAAGGGCAGAAGGTTTTAGTTTAGTTAGGGCATCATGATTGACACAGGCTTGGAGGTCCAAAGGGCCTGTTCTTGTGCTGTACTTTTCTTTGTTCTTTGAACCTGTGTAACTAAAGCAAAAAATCTAGACCTTTCAGTTTCTGCGTGCTGTTAGGCCACCATATGATATATTCCTCATCGGCCCTTGCCTTTACTTTTACTCTGTTTTGAACCTTGCTGGCCTCTTTTTCTATGGACTATGGCTCTTCACTGTGCTTTCTCAATTTTAAAAAAGAATTGCCAAAAACAAACCAAATAGATCAGCCCAGGGAGGCTGGAGTTTCCTTGAAGCCATTGGCACTTTAAGGATTAAGAGGTTCGCCAACTTTGACTAAAGTAATGTTGATATTACCCATGGAATAGGTAAAATTCCCATTGATATCGTTCCTCTCTCCCACATTGAACTATAACCACTATCACTAAAATAATATTGGCATTGTCAGTTACGGTGGAGTCGGCAATCTGCCCAATTACCACCCTGACCAGAGGAGGAGGCACAAGGGCACAAATGCCACAAAGCATCTTCAGCTGTTTTCCGGACTGCTTAAACTACAGAAATGATCATTAAACCATCTTTTTTAATTACAACCATCCTACAGGTATTATAAATAGAAACCAAAACCCACAAACATACACTCATGAATAATTGCTCACCACACTTATTTATCCTGTCACGCCGTGGGTGTTAGCATATACTGTAGCTGCAGTAGGTGGTTAGCAATATTGCCTTTTGCCCTGACTGCACTATTTTTCCTCAGATTTCTGTTTTATTTTGATGTTTTCTTCTTAATTTCTTTCCTTTTTCATTCCTGCCTCCTCCTTCATTGCTTGCTTCTTCAAATTCTCACAGCTTTGAAATGCTTGAGATAGGTGCACATAATGCAACATTTTGGGTATAGAATATTTCTGCATAATACTGAATGTTACTTTACATAAATTTGCATTTTAAAACCACAGACCCCTTTAAGGACCTTCCATGAGTGTACGCTATATTAATCCAGGAAAATAGTTGGCTTCATCTGCCATAAATACTTAAACTGGAATGTATACATGGAAGGCAAATGGTTAGAAGCTATCAAATGGTCTTCAATCTGCTTGCCCATGTTTCCATAGTCAAGCAGCTAATATGGCGCTAGATTATTATCCACCATAAATGTGGACTATAAGAAAAGCAATTGACAAAAGTGCAACTGTAATGCTGGATCTTTTTTCTCGATGCAGATGGTGGGACAGTTAATCCTACTCTTCAGCAGGCTCCCATCAAGGTTGTTGCTTATGAAGTATGTTCCCAGCCCGCATGGTGGGGTAGTTACGTCAGACAAAATATGGTGTGTGCTGGAGGTGACGGCATCGTTGCTGGTTGTCAGGTAGTGATCTTGGATACTCTCTTTCAGTGGACAGATTGAAGAAAATATTAATAATCTTGAGTCCTGGGAAGCCTCTGCACTCTGTCCATTTTTATACAAGTCATTATCACATTGTTGTTTGTGTTTGCTGTGTGCAAATTGAATGTTGTGTTTCTCTACATTCCAACAGTGACTATACTTCAAAAGTATTGCATTGGCTGTAAAATGCTTTGTTATGCCCAGACCCTTGAAAGATGCAATATAAATGCAAGTCTTTTTCTCTCTGTCCTTTACTTCTCATCAGCTTCTTTCTCCATTTCTTGCTCACCTATCATTCCTCTTCTTTCTTTCATTCCTATTTTCTTTTCAATACTTCACTTTTTTTCTCCTTATCTGTTTCTCTACCATTCTGTTTCTGTTCCTCTTTCATTTTATTTCTCCTTGCTTTTTTGTTCCCCATTTTCTTATTGGAAGTAGACAGGAATGTAAAACTTGACCGAAATTCTCCAGCTGTTCATACCCTGCTCCTGCTGCCAGTGAGAACAGACAAGTTGGTGCTTAGCCAAATTTCTGTTCACAGCAGCAAGACTGATAATCCCAGCCGTGGTCGAGGTCAGAGAATCCCGGCCCTTGGAACACAAACAAATCAGCCATGATTTTATCAAATGGTACAGCAGGCTCGAAGGGTTGAATAGCCTTCTTAGGCTCCTATTTGTTTGTATTTTGATTGACAAATAGATTTCTAAAAATGAAATAAATCTTATGTTCTCCAGTTTAAGGAAAAAAATAACAGGCGTTTAATGGTTTTCCTCATAGGGAGATTCTGGTGGACCTTTGAACTGTCCGCGTAATTTGGGGTCCGGGGTATTTGAGGTTCATGGAGCCACCAGCTTCGTCGCTGCAGCAGGATGTGACACCTACATGAAGCCAACAGTTTGGACCCGTGTCTCATTTTACATCAACTGGATCAACAATGTATGTTAGCCTTTCTTTTTTGCTATCAGTTTATATACTATAGAATCATAGAATCCCTACAGTGCAGAAAAAAGCCATTCGGCCCATCAAGCCTGCACCAACAACAATCCCACCCAGGCCCTATCTCTGTAATTATGTATTTGCATGGCCAATCCCGTAATCGACACAAAGGGCAATTTAGCATGGCCAAACCCCCTAACCTGCACATCTTTGGACACTAAAGAGCAATTTAGCATGGCCAACGCTCTAACCTATATATTTCGGACACTAAGGGGCAATTTAGCATGGCCAACGTCCTAACCTACACATCTTTGGACACTACAGGGCAATTTAGCATGGTCAGTCAATCTAACCTACACATCTTTGGACTGTGGGAGGAAACAGAAGCACCCTGAGAAAACCCATGTAGACATAGGGAGAAGGTGCAAACTCCACACAATCACCAAAGGCCGGAATCAAACTCGGGTCCCTGGCACTGTGAGGCAGGAGTGCTAACCACTGTGCCACCGATGCAATGGGATAAATGTTCTGACAGAGCTTTATGTGATGGTAATGGGACCCTGCACAATTAAATTTGAAGCTACTGGGACCATGAAACCAGAGATGTATGGGGGAACAGGGAGGGGCAGTTGTAGCATAAGGTCGCTAACAAATACAATATGTGGGTGGATTGCTTGAAACAGGATACAAGTGAGGAATATAGGTCTTTTAATAGGTTAAAAGACCTATTTCCCACAATTGTCAACACTGGGTTCCATTAATTTTGCCATACTGATGGAGGCAGTGTCAATCAAGGCCCATTAGAGTGTAATGTGGCATTGGGGCTGCTAGAGTAGGCGATGATGTGTTCTTCACCAACTCTTCAGACCCCTACCATGCTGAAAATTCAGCCCCAGACTGCAGAGGCAAAGTTTAAACATAACTTTGAACTGCTTGCAAGAATTCAATTCAGGAAACTGTACACCCAACTTAAATTACACAGCTTACGTTGACTGTGTAACTAGTATTAGAGGCATAGCTGATATATCACAAACATTACTCATGGTACCCCCTCTAATAATGAAAGGATGAGGTAGAAATGTCACCTAAGATGGGCAACTTCATATTATCTGCCTGATATTTAGTTTTATTGAGTTCAATATCAGCAGAGCATTTAACAAACAGCAGACACAAAATTGCTTGTTTTGCAAAGAGTTTCTATTCTGAGATACTGTTTTAAAAAGGAGGTAGACAAAAGGCAGATAACTATAGGCCAGTTAGCTTAACTTCTGTAGTTGGGAAGATGCTTGAATCTATCATCAAGGAAGAAATGGCGAGACATCTGGATATAAATTGTCCCACTGGTAAGACGCAGCATGGGTTCATGAAGGGCAGGTCATGTTTGATTGATCTGGTGGAATTCTTTGAGTACATTACATGTGCAGTGGACAATGGGGAACCTGTGGATGTGGTGTATTTGGATTTCCAGAAGGCATTTGACAAGTGCCGCACCAAAGACGGCTACATAAGATAAAGATGTTACGGGTAATGTATTAGCTTGGATAGAGGATTGGTTAACTAACAGAAAATAAAGAGTGAGGGTAAATGGGCGTTTTTCTGGATGGTGACTAGTGGTGTGCCTCAGGGATCAGTGTTGGGACCACAATTGTTTACAATTTACATAAATGATTTGGAGTTGGGGATCAAGTGTCAAAATTTGCAAATGACACCAAGATGAGAGGCAGAGCAAAGTGTGCAGAGGACCCTGATAGTCTGCAAAGGGATACAGATAGTCTAAGTGAGTGAGCGAGGGTCTGGCAGATGGAGTATAAAGTTGGTAAATGTGAGCTCATCCATTTTGGTAGGAATAACAGCAAAATGGACTATTATTTAAAGGGTAAAAAATTGCAGCATGCTATAAGAGGGACCTGGGTGTCCTTGTGCAAGAATCACAAGGAGCTGGTTTGCAGGTGCAGCAGGTAATATAAGAAGGCAAATAGAGTTTTGTCCTTCATTGTTAGAGGGATGGAGTTTAAAAACAGGGAGGTTATGGTGCAACTGTATAAGGTGCTGGTGAGGCCACACCTGGAGTACTGTGTACAGTTTTGGTCTCCTGATTTGAGAAAGAATATACTGGCACTGGAGGGGGTGCAGAGGAGATTCACGAGGTTGATTCCGGAGTGGAGAGGGTTGGCTTATGAGGAGAGACTGAGTAGACTGGGGCAATACTCATTGGAATTCAGAACAATGAGGGGAGATCTTATAGAAACATAAGGAGGGAATAGATAAGATAAAAGCAGGGAAGTTGTTTCCACTGGTGGGTGAAACTAGAACTAGGGGGCATGGCCTCAAAATAAGGGGAAGCAGATTTAGGACTGAGTTGAGGAGGAACTTCTTCACAGAAAGGGTTGTGAATCTGTGGAATTCCCTGCCCAGTGAAGCAGTTGAGGCTACCTCATTGAATGTTGTTAAGGCAAAGATAGATATATTTTTGAACAGTAGAGGAATTAAGGGTTCTGGTGAGTGGGTGTGTAAGTTGAGCTGAGTCCACGAAAAGATCCGCCATGATTTTATTGACTGGCGGAGCAGGCTCGAGGGGCCAGATGGCCTACTCCTGCTCCTAATCCTTATGTTTTTATGTTTGAGGTAGAATTTCTGCAGTGGTTTTCCCAACCTCCTGCCGAAACCTCCAGGAAAACTCCAGATACATGGTGTAAACATGGTTTCCACCATCTTGCCACTGACCTTCCACTGAAATTTATCACAGGGGATTGGAAGAACCCCCACAGAGGTTCTGCCCTCCAACACACCCACTCCCACACATCTGTTTTTGCAGTAATTGTCTAATCAAGTATCTGCTCATACCAGCCTAACCAATTTCTGACAGAAGTAACAATCATGTTTGATCTTTCAGAAAATCAATTATTACAAAACTGGATGATGGACAAAGTACAGCTCACAACAGAAAAGTGTAACTTCACTGTTGAAACACAGCAATAAAACAGAGTGAAATCTATAAATTTTCCTCTTCATTGTCTCTTGATGTTAAGATATCTTTTGTAAAATGAAAGTTGCTGGAGCCTGGCTTTTCAACATTTAAAGCACATCATAACCTACTACTTATTAATTATTTGCTGTATGTTTGAGAGATTGATATAATTATTAATAACTACCTCTGACTCAATGATCAATTCAAATTGCGTGTGTTTCAAATTGTATGCAGTTTCAAAAAACCAGCCATGGAGAATGGGAGAGTTACCTGTCTCTCCTGTGGCTGTTTTTTGAGCCTGTGTACTCATCCACTTTAATTCAGTCTAGTGAACATCCTGGGCCAAGGGGCTTGTTACATTTCAGCTCTTTCACCAAGTGAGTTTGGTCTTACTGGAAATTAATATCACTGGCATTCTATT
This sequence comes from Carcharhinus amblyrhynchos, assembly GCF_965287045.1. Classification (NCBI taxonomy): domain Eukaryota; kingdom Metazoa; phylum Chordata; class Chondrichthyes; order Carcharhiniformes; family Carcharhinidae; genus Carcharhinus; species Carcharhinus amblyrhynchos. The sequence continues at coordinate 9,974,403 of NC_137359.1, read as the reverse complement.
GAGTCTCATTGACAAAATTAGAAAGTTATTTCATCTCACTTACTTGTGTTAAAAAGAGATGTGATCAGGCTTACGCCTCATAATATCAGCACTTCTGGAATTTCTTAATATTTGGTACCTTCAAAAGGTCAGATTTTATGGTTTGTCCCACAGTTGTTTTCTTTTAATATACATTTTCCCCTCCATATTCTCTTCCCTTCACTGCATTTTGCATGGACTGATGCGAAATGCAGTGCCACACTGGCTTTCTTGCCCAGATAGCGTGAGTCTATAGTTTATTCAACAATAAGAGCATCACAGCAAAGCCCAATCCTCTCCTAACTGGGGGCCGATTTGTGCACTTTCCAGCTGGAGTCACTAGAGAGCAATTAGGATTGGGAACACACGCTGATTTATGTTCTCTGCCTCAGTCAGGGATACTGAGGGCCACCTTATCATTCCCATTGACACTTTGAAATCAAGGCAAAATACTGCAGATGCTGGAATCTGAAACAAAAGCAGAAAATGCTGGAGAATCTCTGCAGGTAGTCTGTCTCCACGGATGCTGTCAGACCTGCTGCGTTTCTCCAGCATTTTCTGCTTTTGTTTTAGTTGAGATCACCTTGGTTGAGATTGGTGAACAACCCCAAACTTAGCTTGATCTCTATGGCCATTTCGCAATGCGTTTAGTAGCTGAGCCATCAGGAGAGTTCATCCACACATTTACAAACAAAAGCAGCCACTGTTATAGTTCAAAATATGTAATTTCACAACTCATCTGCTTCATCCTGGACCACAATGTCTTCACCTTCAACAACCAGTTCTTCATCCAGACACACAGAACAGCCATGGGATCAAATTCGCACCTCAATACGCTAACATCTTCATGCACAGGCTCAAACAAGACTTCTTCACCGCACAGGACCTTCAACCAATGCTATACATGAGATACATCGATGACATTTTCTTCCTTTGAACATAAGAACATAAGAAATAGGAGCAGGAGTAGGCCATCTAGCCCCTCGAGCCTGCCCCGCCATTCAATAAGATCATGGCTGATCTGTCGTGGCTCAGTTCCACATTCCCGCCCACTCCCCATAACCCTTAATCCCCTCTCTTATCAAAAACCCATCAACCCGCGTCTTAAAAATATTTAGCGAGGTAGCCTCCACCACTTCAACGGGCAGAGAATTCCAGAGATTCACCACCCTTTGAGTGAAGAAGTTCCTCCTCCACTCCGTTCTAAACCCCCCCCCCCCCCCCCCCTTTATCTTGAGGCTGTGCCCCCTAGTCCTACTATCCTTTCTGAGCGGGAAGAGTCTCTCCACCTCTATCCTATCCATCCCATTCATCATCTTATACGTCTCAATGAGATCTCCCCTCATTCTTCTAAACTCTAACGAGTACAAGCCTAGTTTATTCAGCCTCTCCTCATAGCTCAACCCCCTCAACTCCAGCATCAGCCTAGTAAACCTCCTCTGCACTCCCTCCAAGGCCAAAATATCCTTGCGTAAGTACGGCGCCCAAAACTGCACACAGTACTCCAGCTGCGGCCTCACCAATGCCCTATACAGCCGCAGCAAGACCTCCCTACTTTTATATTCAATCCCCCTCGCTATGAAGGCCAGCATCCCATTCGCCTTCCTGACCACCTGCTGCACCTGAAAGCTGGGTTTTTGCGACTCATGCACAAGGACCCCAAGGTCCCTCTGCACCATCGCCTGCTGCAGTTTTTCGCCATGTAAGTAATAATCCTTCCTACCATTACTCCTACCAAAGTGGACCACCTTGCACTTGCCAACATTAAATTCCATTTGCCATTTCCTGGCCCGTTCGCCCAGCCTATCTAGATCCTTCTGTAGACTCTCCACACCCTCCGCACAATTTGCCGTTCCACCAATCTTGGTGTCATCAGCAAATTTCGACACCCTACACTCGGTTCCCTCCTCCAGATCATCTATATAAATGGTAAATAGCTGAGGCCCCAGCACCGACCCCTGGGGCACTCCACTAGTCACCATCCGCCAATCCGAATAGCACCTGTTGACCCCGACTCTCTGCCTCCTATTTGACAACCAATCCTCTATCCACGCTAACACCCTACCCCCAACTCCATGTCCCCTGACCTTCTGCAATAACCTCTTGTGAGGTACCTTGTCAAACGCCTTCTGAAAATCAAGAAAGACCACGTCCACCGGCTCTCCTCTATCCACCGCCCTAGACACATCCTCATGGATGTGGACTTTGGACTCATGGTGAACAATCACTGAAACTATATGACGACATCAACAAGTTCCATCCCACCATCAGACTCACCATGGATTATTCTCTGGAATTGGTTGCATTCTTGGACACACACATCTCCATTAAGCACGGTCACCTCAGCACCTCACTGTACCACAAGCCCACAGATAACCTCACGATATTCCACTTCTCCAGCTTCCACCCTAAACATGTTAAAGAAGCCATCCCATACGGACAAGCTCTCCGTATACACAGGATCTGCTCAGATGAGGAGGATCGCGACAGACACCTCCTGACACTGAAAGATGCCCTCATAAGAACAGGGTATGGCGCTCGACTCATCGATCCACAGTTCCAACGCGCCACAGCAAAAAAACCGCACCGACCTCCTCAGAAGACAAACACAGGACATGGTGGACAGAGTACCCTTCATCGTCCAGTACTTCCCTGGAGCGGAGAAGCTACGACATCTTCTCCTGAGTCTTCAACATGTCATTGATGAAGATGAATATCTCGCCAAGGCCATCCCCACACCCTCACTTTTTGCCTTCAAACAACCACACAACCTCAAATAGACCCTTGTCCGCGGCAAACTACCCAGCCTTCAGGAGAACAGTGACCACGACACCACACAACCCTGCCACAGCAACTTCTGCAAGACATGCCTGATCATCAACAGATGCCATCATCTCACGTGAGAACACCATCCACCAGGTACGCAGCACAAACTCTTGCAACTCGGCCAACGTTGTCTACCTGATACGCAGCAGGAAAGGATGTCCCGAGGCATAGTACATTGGGGAGACCATGCAGACGCTATGACAACAGATGAATGAACATCGCTTGACAATCACCAGGCAAGACTGTTCCCTTCTTGTTGGCGAACACTTCAGTGGTCACGGGCATTAGGCCTCTGACCTTCGGGTAAGCATTCTCCAATGCGGCCTTCATGACATACGACAGCGCAGAGTCGCTGAGCAGAAACTGAAAGCCAAGTTCCGCACACAAGGACAGCCTCAACCGGGATCTTGGGTTCACATCGCACTATCTGTAAACCCCCTGACTTGCCTGGGCTTGCAACATTTCACTTACTGTCCTGTCTGGAGACAATACACATCTCTTTAACCTATGCTTAATGCTATCTCCACTCACATTGTCTGTACCTTTAAGACTTAATTAGCTGTAAAGAGTCACATTCTAATCAGTATTCTGTAAACTGTGTGTCCTTTATTTGCTCTGTTTGTGATCAGAACTCCCACTCACCTGATAAAGGGGCAAACCCCAAAAGCTAGTGGCGTTTATTACCAAATAAACCTGTTGGACTTTAATCTGGTATTGTGAAACTTCTTACTGTGTTTACTCCAGTCCAACGCCGGCATCTCCACAGCATAAATATTGCCTAGGGACCTGGAGAGAATGCCCCTGCTCTTCTCCCAAATCAGCAGGGCAACCTTTTCCTGAAATCCCATACCGTCATTGTTAGAATGAAACCAATGATAACACTGGATCTGTTATAATGTGACCAACAGTAACATGCTATAAAGGACAGCTGACCTGATAGACTATGTAACCAATGACAAAACGATGTGGTGGTTAGCTAACCCAGTATAAATAGGAAGCAGTTGGGAATTGTGGGAGCTGGGATGGCGCAGGGTGAGGCCTCAAGTGTTGGAGTAATGAAGTTTCTTTATTAAACTTTTCTCTTTGATTAACTTGTTGGAGTAAGTTTTTGTTTTGTTTTATTGCTTGCAACTGAAGAGCTCCTTCTGCTGGATGGGTGTTGCTGGCTAGGCCAGCATTTATTGCCCATCCCTAATTGCCCTTGAGAAGGTGATGGCGAGCTGCCTTCTTGACCTGCTGCTGTCCATGTGTGTAGGTACACCCACACTGCTGTTAAGGAGGGAGTTCCAGGATTTTGACCCAGCGACAGTGAAAGAATGGCAATATAGTTCCAAGTCAATACCTTTATTTCACCCTTTTGTGCATGCCTCAAGTTTGTAACAGGCTCCTTTCTTTGTCAAGAAATCATCTGTTATAAAGCTGCTCCACAGAGCCAACCAGATTTCAGTCATGGGGAAGGCATGAACTAACATCTAGGATGAATCCTCCTCTAGGACTGGCAAACTCAGTGACTGTTCTCCATGTGTAAATTTAGACCGTAAAACCATAGAACCCTACAGTGCAGAAAAAGGCTCTTCAGCCCATCAAGTCTGCACCGACCACAATCCCACCCAGGCCCTACCTCCATTTCCCTACATATTTTACCCACTAATCCCTCTAACCTAAGCACCTCAGGACACTAAGGGGCAATTTTAGCATAGCCAATCAACCTAACCCACACAGCTTTGGACTGTGGGAGGAAACCAGAGCAAACCCACGTAGACACGAGGAGAACATGCAAACTCCACACAGACAGTGACCCAAGCCGGGAATCGAACCCAGGTCCCTGGGGCTGTGAAGCAGCAATGCTAACCACTGTGTTACTGTGCTGCCCTTCAACAGTGAAGGCACAGGGAACACAGCTAAGCCCACTTTGTCATTATTTCTATTTACTTCCATACAGGCACATCCTGCAGTAGTTGTGGCTGTGTAGTGATCAGCAGTGGTAAACAAAATAATGCTTAAGCTTGTGAATGAGGTAAATGGATATAGCATGCATATATCAGGTATTTTAATCATCGTATTTACATCTGACATTTTAACAAATTGACCTTGGATGATTTAGAAGAGCATGCAATATTGAAGGTTGGTCAATCGCAATGCTAAATAGTAAAATCACTTAGTTAAATTGTTAACTACTAGAATGAAATTTATTTCGTTATGTATCTTCTTTTCTGAAGTCAGCTGACAACTCAGATGGTTCAATGATTCCCAATAGGAAAGCTGGAAATTTGGGCACTCTGGTTGACAGACACTTAAGGCCCCTATTGACATGACATCAACTTTGCCTTATTTGTTGATGGCTTTTGGTATCTTAAAAACAACTTCAACTGATTCAGTGATATGGTGGCAGATCATGGCATTTTTTGCTATTTTGTCAAGATCAATGAGTTTGTTGACAAATCCAATCAGAACTGTCTTCAGAAAGTGGTGTGATGTTAGTGTACCTTAAAGCATTTTTAAAAATTTATGCTCACAACCTTAGGTGATGCCATTGTTGGAAGGAGGAAAAATCTGTGTGCAGGTCAAGTGACGGGGGTTCAGTTTCAGTTTGGGAGTTGGGGAGTTAGCATCAAGCTGAAAGAACTCTCTCTCTCTCGCAAGAGACCTGACGAAGGGGCAAACCCCAAAAGCTAGTGGCGTTTACTACCAAACAAAGCTGTTGGACTTTAAACCTGGTGTTGTGAGACTTCTTACAATATTTATGCCCCAATCAACATTTACTAAAACAGAGTTTCTGGTCATTATCACATGGTGTTTGTGGGAGCTTGCTGTGTGCAAATTGGCTGCCACTTTTCCCACATCATAACCGTGATTACCCTTTGAAAGTATTTCATTAACTGTGCAATTGCTTCTTTGGCAGTCTTCTGTCTCGTGAGATGATGGTTTGAACCTTCGTGGTCAACTCTGTTAAAGATTGTCTGGTGTGGTTGCGAGAAGTATTACAGAAATGTACCTTTTTCATTTTTTACTGTCAGTAGAAAAAGAATGGAAGGAAGTAGAGATAATTTTTTATTTGTTTTCTGATGCAGCCAAAGTTGCTTCTGACATTGACGGTAAAACTCCAGCAATCAATATGGGGATATTTGTCTATGTTACTGAAAATGGTGTGTATGTCTGAATGTAATATTGTACTCTCTTTAGCAGAACTTCAACCAATCACATTAGAGATCACAGTCCCTTTAACTTTGTCTCTTCAACCAATTTCAGGAATCATTCAGAACATGGAACAATTTCTCAAAGTTAAAAGTTAAAATTTATTTATTAGTCACAAGTAAGGCTTACATTAACACTGCAATGAAGTCACTGTGAAATTTCCCCTAGTCTGGCGCCTATTCAGGTCAATACACCTAACCAGCACATCTTTCAGAATGTGGGAGGAAACCGGAACACCCAGACAAAACCCCATGCAGACATGGGGAGAACGTGCAAATTCCACAAAGACATTGGCCCAAGCCAGGAATTGAAGCTAATCCCTGGCACTGTGAGGCAGCATTGCTACCCTGCCACCTCATCATTTCTGATCGATTTAGTTACACCGAACAACCAGTCACATTCTATCCACAGAATATTCTGTGGGATTTAGCTGCTATAACTGTTGCTCACCCTTCCCACCATATAAAAATCCCTAAATCACAAACACACTCAGAAATGTACCAATCCCATCTTCCAAGTGCTCCAGCAACATAGCCCTACAAGCCTCATGCAAAGATTTGATCTCAAATGCACCTTCAATCAGTGCCTTGTCACTGCCCACCCAGTAAAAAGTCTGACAACACCAGCTTTAAGTCCAACCGATTTATTTGATAGTAAACTCACTAGCTTTCGAGGTTACTCTCTTCTTCAGGTGAATGGAGAGTTCTGGCCTCACACAGAGCACATAAAGCACAGAAAGTTTACAGATTACTGATTAGATTCTAATCAGTAATTCTGGAAGGTCTATAGACCATACTCAATATAATCAATTCAAAATGCCATTGATGTGAACGCGAAAGAAACAAGTTCCACTCCACCCGCGTCCCCCCCACCGCACCAACGCCCCCCCACTCCCCACCCCCCCCACACCACCCCCCCCACACTACCCACACCCCACACCCCACACCCCCCACCCCACTCCCCCCCCGACACACCCCCCACCCCACTCCCCCCCACCACCCTCCCCCACTGCCCCACCCCCCACACACCACCCCCCACACCACCCCCCCCACCCTCCCCCAACCCAACCCCTCCCCCCATCCCACCCTCCCCACCAACCCCTCCCCCCCAACCCCTCCCTCCACCCTCCCCCAACCGCCCCACCCCCTCCACCTCCCCCACTCCCCCCCCTCCCCACCCACCTCCCCCTCCCCACCCACCCCCTCCTCCCCCCCCTCCCCCACCCCCCCCCTCCCCCTCCACCCCTCCCCCTCCACCCCCCCCCTCCCCCTCCACCCCTCCCCCACCCCCACCTCTCCCTCCCCCTCCCCTCCCCCCCCATCCCCACCCCCTCCCCCACCCTCCCCTCCCCCCCCATCCCCCTTCCCTTCCCCCCACCCCCCACTCCCCCCTCCCCCCCCATCCCCACCCCCTCCCCCACCCTCCCCTCCCCCACCCTCCCCCCCATCCCCCTTCCCCCCCCCCTCCCCACCCCCTTCCCCCCTCCCCCCCACCCCCCCCTCCACCCCCCACTCCCCCACCTCCCCCCCCCACCCCCTCCCCCCCCCACCTCCTCCCCCCCCCCTCCCCCCCCCTCCCCCACCCCCTCCCCCCCCCACCCCCTCCCACCTCCCCCCACCCCCTCCCTCTCCTCCCCCCCTCCCCCCTGCCCCCCCTCCCCCCTGCCCCCCCCTCACTCCCCCCACCTCCCCCCACCCCCTCCCTCTCCTCCCCCCCTCCCCCCTCCCTCCCCCCGCCCCTCACTCCCCCCACTCCCTCCCTCTCCTCCCCCGCTCCCCTCCCCCCCCGCCCCCCCCTCACTCCCCCCGCTCCCCCCACCCCCTCCCCCCCCCTCCCCCCCCTCCCCCCCACTGCCCCCCGCTCCCCCCACCCCCTCCCCCCCCCTCCCCCCCCTCCCCCCCACTGCCCCCCCTCTCCCCCCTCCCCCCCCCCACTGCCCCCCCCCTCTCCCCCCTCCCCCCTCTCTCCCCCCCCTCTCCCCCTCTATTTATAGCCACCCACTCTATTTATCAACAATTTCATGGAAAAGAAAGTAATATTTCCTTTGGGAGAGGTTACCTGACAGCATTTTCTGTTTACTTTTCTGTTAAATTTAAATTTTCTGTTTAATTTTTCAGCATCTTTTCTCCTGAACATGCACTTCTGTGGGATTCGTGGCCCTTCACTGCCTCACCCATGTGACAATTCTTGTTGTATAAGCCTAGGCCACAAACATTCAACCTGCCACTCTTTGTCAGTGGTGGGGAGTCATGTGCACCATTGACAAAATGCAGGGCAGCAACTCACCAAGGTTCCTGAGACAGCACCTTACAACTCAGAACCACTACCATCTAGAAGGACAAGGCAGAAGAAACTGAGAACATCACTACCTGGACATTCTGCGCCAAGTCCTTCACCAAGCTGACTTGGAAATATATTGGTCGTTCCTTCACTGTCACTGGGTCAAAATCCTGGAACTCCCTCCCTTATAGTACTATGGGTGTACCTACACCACATGGACTGCAGTGGTTCCAAGGCAGCAGCTCACCAGCACTTCTTAAGGGCAACTAGGGATGGACAATAAACACAGGTCTAGCCAGCATGGCCCACATCCCATAAAGAATTTCTAAAAAGTATCAATAAAGTTTGATACTGCCTGAGTCTATGACACATGCATATACACTAAACTGTCAATCTCATTCAGAGGAGCCACAAAGATGTCTGGTGTGGGAAATAGTTGTCATGATGCTGGATTAAGATAACTATCGAGTCCAGACAGTTGTACTATGCATCTAATGCATGTGTGCTGGGAATCCTGTACTGTCACTGAACCCATTACCTATCATTGGCTTTATATAGCTTGATGATATTTTTAAAAAGCACTGATAACAAGAACATGAGAAAATAATTTGGCCAAGCACATGTCTCTATGGGCTGCCTCACATTTTAATGATGGGCGCTGCTTTGAAGAAGCCAACTGAATAATCAGTAACGCTAAGTGAAGCCAAACTCATGATCACAGCCAATAAAGAGCAACTAGCTTGTTTTATTTCTGCACTAACTGGCAATCAATGCAAATAAACACAACCATGGTCCTTGCAGCTCGATCAAAACGGTGCACTTCAACTGCCATTTTAGAATGTGTTACATCAATGCTACATTTACAGGAACAAGCTGCCAGAGTAGTTGAGGCAGGTACAATTTTGTCTTTTAAAAAGCATTTAAACAGTTACATGGGTAAGATGGGTATAGAGGGATATGGGCCAAACATGGGCAATTGGGACTAGCTTAGTGGTTAAAAAAAGGGCAGCATGGACAAGTTGGGCCGAAGGGCCTGTTTCTATGCTGTAAATCTCTATGACTACCCCTGACTTGACTGGGAAGGGGAGCAGTATGAGATCCTCCAGCCTGGAGTCAAATCAGGTTAGACCACTTCGATAACCAAGTGATTGATTAGCCCTTACACTGGGCTGATGTAAATGTACTAAGACTGCGAACACTCCTTCCTACACTTTTATTGCATTTAAAATAAAAACTACCTGAAATGAAACATAGGTAAAGCACACAGTTGAATCTGACAATACCATTCACAGCCAAAGTTACTGCCAATTTCAAATGGATACTGCAGAACCAATCTGAAATCAATTGCACCCAAAGGAATCAAATGAAAAAAATCAACTTGAAGGGGGGAGATAAGAAAATTAGGAAGTCAATCAATTAAGACTGTAATATTTTTTGATTATGCCAATGTGGTAATGTTTTAAAAATTGATCTTTATTGTGTAACATAAATTGCATTAAAAAGATAGAATATATAAAATGCTATTCAATACATGTTATTTATGATAATGCATTCCAGCATATTTTTACATTTTTAAATTTATTCGTGGGACATGGGTGTTGCTGGCTGCCCAGCATTTATTGCCCAACCCTAGTTGCCCAAAGGCATTTGAGTGTCAACCACACATTGCTGTGGGTCTGAAGTCACATGTAGGTCAAACCAAGATAAGGACAACAGAGAGACTAAATCAGTTAGGATTGTATTCATTGGAATTTAGAAGAGTGAGAAAGGATCTCATAGAAACTTTTAAAATTCTAGCAGGGTTAGACAGGGTAGATTCAGAAAGAATATTCCCAATGGTGGGGGGAGTCCAAAACCAGGTGTCATAGTTTGAGGATAAGGAAGTAAACCTTTTAGAACTGAGGTGAGGAAAAATTTCTTCACCCAGAGGGTGATGAATGTGTGGAATTCACTGCCACAGAAAGTCATTGAGGCCAAAACATTGTGTGATTTCAAGAAGAAATTGGATATCACTCTTGGGGCTAAAGAGATATGAGGCGGGGGGGGGGGGGGGGGGGTGCGGGGAGGGAAGAGAAGGAAGGAGATCAGGATATTGAATTTGATGATCAGCCATGATCATAATGAATGGCAGAGCAGGCTCAAAGGGCCTACTCCTAGTTTCTATTTCCTTCCCTAAAGGTGGATTTTTCCAACGATCAACAATGCTTTCATCATCATCAGTTAATTCTTAATTTCATCTGCCATGGCAGGATTTAAACTAGGTCACCAGGACATTAGCTGAGTATCTGGATTAATAGTCCAGCAATAAAACCACTAGGCCATTGCCTCCCACAGTTTTTTTTCTCCACATACAAGGAAACATTTGAAGCTCATACACAAGTTCATAAGATATAGGAGAATTAGGCCATTTGGCCCATCAGGTCTGCTCCACAGTTCTATCATGGCTGATATGCTCCTCATCCCCATTTTTCTGCCTTCTCCCCATAACCCTACAACCTATTACCAATTAAAAATTTGTCTAACTCCTCCTTAAATTTACTCGCGGTCCCAATATCCATGGCACTTTGGGTAGCAAATTCCTACGTTAAATTTCTATACAAGTATGCTTTTTAAGATATTTATAGCATCTTAATTCTACCTCGCTTTCCTCCTTTAAAAGGAACCTTAAAACTTGAACTATGGTTTTGGTCACCTGTCATCTCCTCATGTGGTTTAGTATCAAATTTTGTCTGACAATACTACTGTAGAATGTTCGTTTTTTTATTATTCATTCACGGGCATATATGTGTCCATGGGGAGGGATGGTGGGGGGGGGGGAATTCAGGTTGCAGGGAGGGATAGGTAATGACGCGAGCATTTGTTGCCCATCCCTGAAGGCATTTAAGAGGCAACCTCATTGCTGTGGCTCTGGAGTCACATATAGGCCAGACTAGGTAAAGACAGCAAATTTCCTTCTCAAAAGGACATTAGTGAACCAGATGGGTTTTTCCTCACATTGAGGATGGTGTCATGGTCATCAGTAGGTTCTTAATTCCAGATCTTTTTTATAGAATGGAGAGAATCCAATGTGGGATCTAGAACCCAGGTCCCCAGAGGGTCTCTCGAATTACTAGTTCAGCAACAATATCATTGTGCCACCGCTTCCTCTATATAGATAGAAGCCAATGATGTTGTTTACTTTTCCAGTCTCCTTAGTCCTGACTCTGGATAAAAGCAAATTAACGCGGATGCTGGAATCTGAAACCAACAGAGAAAATGCTGGACAATCTCAGCGGGTCTGGCAGCATCTGTAAGGAGAGAAAAGAACTGATATTGCGAGTCCAGATGACCCTTTTGTCAGTCCTAACTCTAGTTGCAGAGCGGTTCGACAAGGCGGACAGGATCTCAGCCAAATGGCTATGCTTTGTGTGTGTGCCAACACGACAACTGAGCCTGACATTTACCACAAGGTGGGGGTCACCAAATTAGGGTTGGTTTTGCTTCATCAAAACCTCTTAGAATTTTGAACTCCACTATCAAATCTCCACTTAAATTGTGTTTCTTTTACTGAAGAGGCTTCCAGTTTCCCCTGAACGCTCATAGCCTCTCCATCCTTACCATTGTCCTTGTTGTCTTCAGATCTGAACCGTCTGCTTGACATCCTTTCTGAAGTAACCCAGCAAATCTCAACCATGGCAATAATAAAGATGAAAACAGGAAAAAACGTGAGATGAGAGACCACTTCTGTGTTTTTTTGGACAAACTTTTTTTAAAAAATGACCCTGACGTATTTATCTGAAGAGATAAGTGACTTCGCGAGATTGGCTGACCTTTGACCTGCCCGTCTTCTTTGCTTTCCAAAATGGCGGTGAGCAGAAGCTGTTTTCGGCTCCGGCGGTTGAGAGGATGTTGCTTCTCGGAGTTTTTACACTCTCCCGCAGTTTGTGCTTCCCAGTAAGAGCCGGTTCAATCAAGGGCTTTCGTGCGATACACTATTTGTCACCTTTTCTGCGTCTGCTTGGCTGCTCTCCATTGCCCAATTTCACAACCGACAGAGATAAAATACAAACAGGATAGATAACGAACGGCAAAGCGTTTTAACACAATTCGAGAGTTGTAGATAAGCTTTTAAAAGTAAATCCGTGGTCTATCAGCGTACTTAAGAATTATGTGCCTTCATAAATGTTCTTGATTGAAATATCATTTTCTACTAGAAATTAAATGCATTTTCCGTGCGTGCAAGTGTCAGGTTTGTTAACTACCTCCTTCGACTGGTAAGCAATCTGACCTAAATTTACTTTCAATAAGTATTGTGTAATTTATAATCATAGCAGCCCTCATCGTGACTCTACCTGTTCCTCACTCCTCATTTATTGTGATCTCAACTGTGTAGAATCTTACTGTACAGAAGGATCAGTAAAATGTCTCCCAGGTTAAAATCCAACAAGTTCATTTCAAACAGCCACTGCTCCTTTATCAGGTGAGTGTAAGATTTGTTTCACAAACAGGGTATATATAGACACAAACTCAATTATAAGATAATAGTTGGAACGTGAGTCTTAACAGGTAATCAAGTCTTTACAGGTGCAGACAATATGAATGGAATATTGAAGATTAAATGCACAACAGGCAGGGCATTGTTTTAACTTAGCTGTAAACTAACTCAAAAGGACATTTCGTTCACATCTAACATGTACAGAAAATTGGGTCTATATAGCTTCTGGAGAAAACATGTAGACAAAATGAATGGAGAGAGGGTTAAGCACAGGTTAAAGAGATGTGAATTGTCTCCAGCCAGGACAGTTAGTGAGATTTTGCAAGCCCCAGAATCGCCGAGCAGAAATATTTCAACCAAGTTCTGCACGCATGAGGACGGCCTCAACCGGGATCTTGGGTTCATGTCACTCCAACTGTAACCCCCACAACTTGCCTGGGCTTGCAAAATCTCATTAACTGTCCTGGCTGGAGACAATTCACATCTCTCGAACCTGTTCTTAACCCTCTCTCCACTTGTATTGTCTGCACCTGTAAAGATTTGATTACCTGTTAAGATTTGCATTCCAACCATTATCTTGTAATTGAGTTTGTGTCTAAAAATGCCCTGTTTGTGAAATGAATGGGCAATGCTCTGAAAGCTCATGCTACCAAATAAAACTGTTGGACTTTAACCTGGTGTTGTGAGACTACTTACTGTACCTATACCAGTTCAATGCTGGCATCTTCACTTCATGTACAGAAGGATGTCATTCATAAGACATAGTAGCAGAATTAGGCCCCTCGGCCCATTGAGTCTGCTCCACTTTCAATCATGGCTGATATTTTTCTCATTCCTGTTCTTCTGCCTTTTCCCCAAAAACCCCTAATCGTCTTATTAATCAAGAACCTGTTTATCTCTGTCTTAAAGACACTCAATGACTTGGCCTCCACAGCCTTCTGTGGCAAAGAGGTCCACAGATTCACCACTCTGGCTGAAGAAATTCCTCCTCTCTTCCCCTGCTCCTGATAGTGGAAATCTGGCTAAAACATAGAAAGTGCTGGAAATATTATACAGGTCAGGCAGCAGATGTGTGGAAGGAGAAATAGTTAACACTTAAGATTAATGATGTTATGTTAACTCTATTTCTCCCTCCCCAGATGCTGACTGACTTGAGTATTTCCAACATTTTCCATTTATATTTCAGAAGTCCAACACCTGTTGCTGTTGAAATAGTAAAAGTGAATGCATGTACTTATAGAGTCACATTAATAAATTTCTAACATTGATAGCTTTGCTCAAAAATTCATGTGCTGTTCTGTAACAGCTGATTTCTGTGGTCTGTTTACCATTCAAAGATACATGTCTGTGAAAGGCAAGTTGGAATGTTTAGTGTGCAATAACCTGCAGTCTTTACAGAACCTTCGGAGTGCAAATACACCAGAAACCCAGCGGAATGTACAGTGCGCAATACCCTGCAGTATTTGCAAAACTGTCTAAGCGCAAAGCAAGTATTTTGCTACTATATGTAACAAAGTTCATCTTCCAATCAATTTGAAACAGCATTCCTCTTTGTTAACAGTACAATAATGCTTTCCAGTGACTCTGGTAAAATGTACAGCTAAATCATACAGACAAGAAGTCCTCTGGTTTATTCTCTAGTCTGTCTTGAGTCAGTTGATTTCAGTCATGCAAGCAGCTGGGATACTGCAGTTGGCCTTGGTGCTCTTAGACTGGTCAGAGGAAAATTGGCCAAAGTTGCAGTTCTTGATTGCTGTCCAGTGACCTTTTTGAAATCTGCATGTGTGTAGACAAGATCTGGTTCACTGCTGATGCATTCATCCTTTCCTCTGTCTCCTGGTACAACTGGAAAGCAACAGCATACTCCCATTGTGCTAAAACTGCTTATAGATTAATTGATGACTTTCTTATTTTATTCTCCCACCTGCCCTACTCTCTATCCCCCACCCCAGGCTTACTGGTCACCCGTTGTCACAATTTTTTACAACAGCGAAGAGGAGTACTTTAAGTTCAGTCATCATCTCAAAGGCCAAACGATTGAATGCAAAATACGAAAAATTTCTGGAAAGAAACTTTCCACGTTTTTATGTGATCTACTCAACCTTTTTCAGAGGTAAGTTAATGGTCAGAAGATATTGGTCATTCTTCAGCACATAAATGACAAATGTTATGTGGGAGAGAGAGAACTAATTAATTCATAATATACTGGTACAATATAAGGAAAAAGTCAAAATTGCATTTACTGTCCACCTCTACAGTTTAGGAGTTGGCCATTAAATTTGGGGAGCCCACTACATTAACAAAGAGTCTGTGTATTCCTTGCTCAGTGATGTATTAAACTTTGCAGACCAGAAGATTCAATTTGTGATCCCTTGCATTAGTCTATCTCGGATAGATATGCACTTGGGGGTGCTACGTTTTGCTTCAGGGAAGGTATAAACAACCAGCTAGGGTTCCCCTTCTAATTGCTACTCAGTGATCATATTCAACAACAACAGCTTGCATTCATGTTGTTAACTCTCAAAAATTTCCTGTGATATTTCACAAAGGAAGAAATAAATGGATGCCGAGGCATTGTCGGAAAAATAGAAATGTCCAAAAGCTTGGTGGAGAGGTTTTGAAGAGGCCAAAAATGTGTGGGTTAGGTTGATTGGCCACGCTAAATTGCTCCTTAGTGTCAGGGGGATTAGTAAGGTAAATATGTGGGGTTATGGGGATGGGGCCTGGGTGAGATTGTTCTTGGTGCAGGCTTGATGGGCCAAATGGCCTCCTGCACAGTGTATTCTGTAGGTATTCATGAGTCTTTTACAGGTGGAGGCAAGATTTGAGAGGGACTTTGAGAGCAGAGTTAAGATGTCTGCAGTTTTTGCTACCATTTAGAGAGGAGAGAGGACATTAGTCAAGAGGGCTGGAGGGCATGGGAGGTGATATAAACTGGAAGAGACCATTTAGTTGGGGTAGGAGGTGATGTACTCAAGACTGCAGTCAGATCTCATGAGAGGGGAGGCAGATTAGAGAAGGTTGTATAGGGTGAGTGGGGTGAAGTTGTGGATGAAATGAGAATTTAAAACTCTATGCTTTTATCAGACACTGAGCCAGGGTAGATCAATCATTGTTCAATGCTCCAGCCCGAAACTGTGACTCCAGGAGGAGGGGAGTATTATAAGCATGTGTGTCCACAAATTTTTGACAATGTTACACGAGCATTTTTTGAAAAACGGCACAGTCCACTGATGGAAGTAGAGAATTCAGAACAGTGAATCGTTTTTCAACAGTCAAGGGTGAAACTGGTAAACAGAAATTGAAATTAAAAGTTTGAAATCAAATCCTTTAAATATTTTCGGGTATATCCGAGTATTAAGTGATTAAGAACTGTTTTGCTGCATTTTTATGAAAATTGGTGAAAACAGGAATTTTGGCCTCATAAAGACGATTGGTTCAGACAATTGCAGGGTCTTGTTTTTTAAACAGCTTAATTGGCATGAATGTAAAATTTAATCCAAGGTGTTTTGCTGGTTTATGTTTAGTTGTTAGCATTTACCTATTTCCCCCCTCCCCTTGTTTATCCTTGCAGCACTTGCAATCTTCCTGCTATACCTCTATTGATGCTACTATACATAACAAGTTGTTGGGAGATTCCAGAGAGTAGCTTTGCTCACAGGAGCTCGCTTGAGATAAAAAAATTCGGCATTGTTAGCGTTTCTTTTACTCAAGATTACCTTTTAGATTGTTGTATTTACTCAAAGAGCAAAAAACAGCCCAGGAAACAGGCCCTTCGGCCCAACGAGCCCGTGTCGCCATTTTAACATTACCAGTCCCCCCTCCTCCCATGACCCTTATCTATGCTTATGGCATTCCACATTGAGGGAAACTAATTTAGGGACAATTTATTCTCCAATCAGCCTAATAGCACATCTTTGGGGTGTGGGAGGAAACCGGAGCACCTGGAGAAAACCCACGCAAGCATGGGGAGAATGCGCAAACTCCCACAGACACTGGCCCAAATCCATGTGTCTGCACAGCAAACAGTGATAGTCACTGAGCTGTCGTGTTGCCCAACATCTGGTCCAGTTTAAGCGCACACTAATGATATGAAGCACTAGGCTACTCTCGAACATCCAAGAGCAGCCCTTGTATGACCCATCGCGTGTATGCCCCTCGTCGGACAACAAGGCGGACCGAGTTAAAACCTGTGGATTAAAAGAGAAAAACATTAGTATCATTCCTCATACTTATACATTACCAGGGACGTCCCAATGCTAATGACCCTTATTTAAAACAGTCTCCTATATCCTCCCATCTCCAACCCACTCATGTGCCTGTCTAAGTAACTCTTAAACAACTCCAGCGTGCCTGCCTCCACCACCTTGCTTGGCAGAGCATTCCATACCCCCACTACCCTCTCTGTGAAAAACCTCCCTCTAATATCCATGTTATATCTCTCCCCCCTCACCCTAAGCCCGTGGCCCCTCGTACTGTGCGTCCCTAACATAGGAAATAGCTTACCACTGTTTACTCTATCTATACCCTTCATAATCTTATATACCTCTATTAGATCCCCCCTCAGTCGACGTCTTTCAAGGGAAAACAGCCCCAATTTGCTCAATCTTTCCTCATAACCCAGTCCTTCCATACCAGGCAACATCCTGGTAAACCTCCTCTGCACTCTCTCCAAAGTCTCCACGTCCTTCCGGTAGTAAGGTGACCAGAACTGGACGCAGTACTCCAAATGCGGCCTAACCAACGTTCTATACAACTGCAACATCAGACTCCAGCTCTTACACTCTATACCCCTTCCTCGTACGCAAATAAACTGCTTGCGTTATTTGGCTGGACCTTTTCCACTGTTATTTTCCTTATCTGTCTTCCTCTTTCAAACATACATATTATGCTTCTTAAATTTCTTTCGTGGGACATGAGTGCATTTATGGCCCATCTCTTATCGCCCTTGAGAGGGTGGTGGTGAGCTGCCGTTGAAGTGGTCAATGTTCACAGTGGTGGGGGAGTTGAGAATTAGGGGCCATAGTTTGAGAATAAGGGGAAAAACTTGTAGAACTGAGGTGAGGAGAAATTTCTTCACCCAGAGGGTGGCGAATGTGTGGAATTCACTACATCAGGTTAAAATCCAACAGGTTTATTTGGTAGCAAACACCACTAGCTTTCGGGGCTGTGCCCCTTCGTCATGTGAGTGGGGAGTTCTGACCTCAAACAGGGCAGTATAAAGACACACTCAGTTTACAGAATACTGATTTAGAAAGTGAGTTTTTACAGCTAATCAAGTCTTAAAGGTGCAGACAATGTGCGTGGAGATAGGTTAAAGAGATGTGTATTGTCTCCAGACACGACAGTAAATGAGATGTTGCATGCCCAGGCAAGTCATGGGGGTTACAAATAGTGTGACATGAACCCAAGATCATCTTATGTATAAGATTTTGATGGGTACAGATAGTGAATGCAAGCAGGCTTTTTCCACTGAGGCTAGAGGAGAAAAAAACCAGAGGGCATGGATTAAGGGTGAAAGGAGAAAAGTTTAAAGGGAATGTTAGTGGGGGCATTCTTCATGCAGAGAGTGGTGGGAGTGTGGAATGAGCTGCCAGATAAAGTGGTAAATGCGGGGTCACTTTTAACGTTTAAGAAAAACTTGGACGGGCTCATGGATGAGAGGGGTGTGGAGGGATATGGTCCAAGTGCAGGTCAGTGGGACGAGGCAAAAAATGGTTCAGCACAGACAAGAAGGCCCAAAAGGCCTGTTTCTGAGCTGTAATTTTCTATGGTTCTATCCGGTTGAGGCTGTCCTTGTGTGCAGAACTTGGCTATCAGTCTCTGCTCAGCGACTCTGTGCTGTTGTATGTCGCGAAGGTCATCTTGGAGAACGCTTACCCGAATTTCAGAGGCCAAATACCCGTGACCGCTGAAGTGTTCACCAACGGGAAGGGAACAGTCTTGCCTGGTGATTGTCGAGCGGTGTTCATTCATCCGTTGTCGTAGCATCTGCATGGTCTCCCCCCCCCCCCCCCCCCCAGTGTACCATGCCTTGGGACATCCTTTCTTGCAGTGTATCAGGTAGACAACATTGGCTGAGTTGCAAGAGTATATACCCTGTTATCACCTGAGATGATGGCATCTGTGTCGATGATCCAGCATGTCTTGCAGAGATTGCTGTGGTAGGTTTGTGTGGTGTTGTGGTCACTGTTCTCCTTAAGACTGGGTAGTTTGCTGCGGACAATGGTCTGTTTGAGGTTGTGCAGTTGTTTGAAGGCAAGAAGTGGGGGTGTAAGGATGGCCTTGGCGAGATGTTTGTCTTTATCAATGACGTTGGAGACTCCAGAGAAGATGTCGTAGCTTCTCTGCTCCGGGGAAGTACTGGACAATGAAGAGTATTCTGTCCACTGTGTCCCGTGTTTGTCTTCTGAGGAGGTCGGTGCAGTTTTTCGCTGTAGCGCGTCGGAACTGTGGATTGTTGAGTCGAGCACCATATCCTGTTCTTATGAGGGCACCTTTCAGCATCTGGAGGTGTGTGTTGCGATCCTCCTTGTCTGAGCAGATCCTATGTATATGGAGGACTTCAACGTGTTTAGGGTGGAAGCTGGAGAAGTGGAACATCGTGAGGTTATCTGTGGGCATGCGGTACAGTGAGGTGCTGAGGTGACTGTCCTTAATGGAGATGCGTGTGTCCCAAGAATGTAACCAATTCCAGAGAATAATCCATGGTGAGTCTGATGGTGGGATGGAACTTGTTGATGTCATCATATAGTTGTTTCAGTGATTGTTCACCATGAGTCCAAAGAAAGAAAATGTCATTGATGTATCTAGTGTATGGGATTGGTTGAAGGTCCTGTGTGGTGAAGAAGTCTTGTTCTAGCCTGTGCATGAAGATGTTGGCATATTGAGGTGCGAATAATAACTACATGATGACATCAACAAGTTCCATCCCACCATCAGACTCACCATGGACTACTCTCTGGAATTAGTTGCATCTTCTCCGGAGTCTTCAACATGTCATTGATGAAGACGAACGTGAACACGTTTGGAGGAGGGGGCTGAGTGTAGGGTAACAAAATTTGCTGATGACACGAAGATGAGTGGAAAAGCAAATTGCGTAGAAAGCGCGGAAAGTCTGCAGAGAGATCTGGATAGGCTGAGTGAGTGGGCGAGGACCTGGCAGATGGAGTATAATGTTAGCAAATGTGAGGTTATCCACTTTGGTAGAAATAATAGGAGAGGGGATTATTATTTAAAGGGCAAAAAGCTGCAGCATGCTACAGTGCAGAGGGACCTGGGGGTCCTTGTGCACAAATCGCAAAAACCCAGTCTGCAGGTGCAGCAGGTGATCAAGAAGGCGAATGGAATGTTGGCCTTTATAGCGAGGGGGATAGAATATAAAAGCAGGGAGGTCTTGCTACCACTGTACAGGGCACTGGTGAGGCCGCAGCTGGAGTACTGTGTGCAGTTTTGGTCCCTGCATTTGCGAAAGAATATATTGGCCTTGGAGGGAGTACAGAGAAGGTTCACTAGGCTGATACCAGAGATGAGGGGGTTAGCTTATGAGGAGAGATTGAATAGACTGGGCCTGTACTCGTTAGAGTTGAGAAGGCTGAGGGGGGATCTTATAGAGACTTACAAGATAATGAAGGGGCTAGATAGGGTAGAGGTAGAGAGATTTTTCCAGCTGAGAAAGGATAGCAGAACTAGAGGGCACAGCCTCAAAATAAGGCGGGGGGGTGCAGTTTAGATCGGAGTTGAGGAGGAACTTCTTCACTCAAAGGGTGGTGAATCTCTGGAATTCTCTGCCCATTGAAGTGGTGGAGGCTACCTTGCTGAATATTTTTAAGTCACAGGTAGGTAGATTTTCTGATAGACAAGGGAATTATGGGTTATGAGGAGAAAGCGGGAAAGTGGAACTGATCCACTTTGGATCAGCCATGATCTTATTGAATGGCGGGGCAGGCTCGAAGGGCTAGATGGCCTACTCCTCGTATTTCTTGCGTTCTCGCCAAGGCCATCCACACCCCCACTTCTTGCCTTCAAACAACCACACAACCTCACAGACCAGACCAGCCTTCAGGAGAACAGTGACCATGACACACAACCCTACTACAGCAACCTCTGCAAGACGTGCCGGATCATCGACACAGATGCCATCAACTCACCTGAGAACACCATCCAACAGGTACACGGTACATATTCTTGCAACTCGGCCAACATCGTGTACCTGATAAGCTGCAGGAAAGGATGTACCAAGGCATGGTACATTGGGGGGACCATGCAGATGCTACGACAACGAATGAATTAACACCGCTCGACAATCACCAGGCAAGAGTATTCTCTTCATGTTGGTGAACACTTTGGCAGTCACGGGCATTCAGCCTCTGATCTTTGGGTAAGCGTTCTCCAAGGCGGCCTTCATGACACAACAGCACGGAGTCGCTGAGCAGAGACTGATAGCCAAGTTCTGCACATATGAGGACGGTCTCAACCAGGATCTTGACCTGCCTAGGCTTGCAACATCTCACTTGCTGGAGACAATACACATCTCTCTAACCAATGCTTAATGCAATCTACACCCACATTGTCTGCACCTTTAAGACTTGATTAGCTGTAAAAGACTCGCATTCTAATCAGTATTCTGTAAACTGAGTGTGTGCCTTTGTATGTCCCGTTTGTGATCAGAACTCCCCACTCACCTGACGAAGGGGCGGAGCCCCGAAAACTAGTGGCATTTGCTATCAAATAAACCTGTTGGACTTTAACCTGGTGTTGTGAGACTTCTTACTGTGTTTATCCCAATCCAACTCTGGCATGATATGAGAGGCCAAAACGTTGTGAGATTTCAATTTGATGATCAAGCAGAATGGCGAGCAGGTTTGAAGGGCTGAATGGCCTGCTCCTGCTTCTCGTTTCTAAGTAAACCAATGCAGTCCATGTGCTGTTAGGGAGGGGCTTCCAGGATTTTGACCCAGTGACAATGAAGGAACAGCGATATATTTCCAAATCAGAATGGTGAGTGACTTGGAGGGGAAACTGCAGGTGGTGGTGTTCCCTTGCAACAACTGCCCCATCCTTCAAGGTGATAGAGGTTGTGGGTTTGGAAGGTGTTATTGAAAGAGCATTGGTGAGTTACAGCAGTACATCTTATAGATGATTCACGTTGCTGCCACTGTACATTGGGGTGGACTGAGTGAATGTTTGTGGATGGGGTGCTGATCAAGCAGTCTGCTTTTTTCCTGGAAGGTGTTGAACTGCTTGAGTGTTGTTGGAGCTGCACTCATCCAGTCAAGGGGAGAGTATTCCATCATACTCCTGACTTGTGCCTTGTTGATTGTGGATAGGTTTTGGGAGTCAAGAGATGAGTTTCTATCCTCTTACTGCTCTATAGCCACAGTATTTATATGATCCAATTCTGTTTGTAATCACTGGTAACCCCAACATGTTGATAGTGGGGGATCCATTGAATGTCATGGGGAGATGGTTCAAATCTCGCTTGTTGGAGATGGTCAGTACCTGGTATTTGTGTGGCGCAAATGTTACTTTCCACTTGTCAGCCCAATCCTGGATATTGTCCGTGTCTTGCTGCGTTTGGGTATGGACTGCTTCAGTATCTGAGGAGTCGCAAATGGTGCTGAACATTGTACAGTCACTATCGAACATCCCCACTTCTGACCTTATGATGGAAGGAAGGCCATTGGTGATGCAGCTGAAGATGGTTGGACCAAGAACACTACCCTGAGGAACTCCTGCAGTGATATCCCCAAACCAATGTGATTGGCCTCCAACCACCACAACCATCTTCTTTTGTGCCAGGTATGTGTCCAACCAGTGAAGAGTTTTCCCCTAGATCCCATTGACCAGTCTTGCCAGAGCTGCTGGTTGCCACACTCAGTCAAATGTTGCCTTGATGTCAAGGGCAGTCACTCTCTCCTCACCTCTGGAGTTCAGCTCTTTTATTCAGGTTTGGGTCAGGAGCTGAGTGGCCCTAGTGGAATCCAAACTGTTTCACTGACTCTCACAGTCCCCTTCCATTGCTTTAGTGATGATGGACAGTAGACTGATGGGGCTGTAATTGGCAGGTTAGATTTGTCCTGCTTTTTGCATACAAGATATTCCTGGCCAATTTTCCACACTGCTAGGTGGATGCCAGTGTTGTAGCTTATTGCAACATCTAGGCCAAGGGCGTGGTTAGTTCTGGAGCACAGGTCTTTGGTACTATTGTCTGATGTTGTCAGAGCCCACAGCCTTTGCAGTATCCAGTGCCTTCAGCTGTTTCTTGATATCACATGGAATGAATCAAACAAGCTGAAGACTGGCATCTGTGATGCTGGGGACTTCAGGAGAAGGCCAAAATGGATTATCCACTCAGCACTTCTAACTGAAGATGGTTGCAAATGCTTCAGCCTTATCTTTTGTACTGGTGTGCTGGGCTCCCCCACCATTGAATTTAATTGTCCAGCGTGATTCATGGCTGGATTTGGCAGTACTGCAGAGTTTTGATCCGATCCATTGGTTCTGGGATCGCTTAGCTCTGTCTATTGTATGCTACATGCTGTTTGGCATCTAAATTGACCTGGGTTGTAGCTTCACCAGGTTGACACCTCACTTTAATGTATGCCTGGTGCTGCTCCTTCTGATTATCTGCCTTGATTATCTGTATGTTAACAGATCAGCCTCAGTGAATGATGGAGAGCATTTGTATATGTTTCTTGATTTTATTTATCTACGTTCTTGCAAAATTCTGTGTTGCTGCTGATAGAGGCAAAACAGATTGCTTCATTGCTGTTTGTGGGAGCTTGTGCGCAAATTGACTGCCATGTTCATTGCAACAGTGACTACACTTCAAAAATACTTAATTAATGTAAAGCATTTTGGAATATGGTGAAAGGTGCTATACAAATGCAAACCTTTCATTGTATGTTATGGTGCAAAAAGAGGCTATTCAGCCATCTGTGCCTGTGCCAGCTCTTTAAAAGAATTATTCAATGAGTCACACTCACCTGTTCTTTTCCCATAGCCCTGTATTTTTTTTCCAGGTATTTATCCAATTTACTTTGGAATGTTACTATTGAATCTGCTTTCAGGCTGTGCATTCCAGATCATCGTGACTCACTTTTTTTTAAACTCTCTTCTTCCCCCTAGCTCTTTTATCAATGATGTTAAACAATAATTGCGTTCTCACAATTGGTAACATTCCTCTTTGTGTACCTTTGCAGGTTTTCGTTTATTATACCTTGACTTCAAGGAAGTCAGTGGAATAAAGCGTAAGATGGCAGATCAGGGGCTAAAGTATAACCAGCTGCCTTACAGAGAAATGGAAAGATTAAGACAGGTGGGAGTCTTTTTATTGACATGGTAAATGAAGGTCACAAGATGTATGTGTTCCTTTCTGAATACTAAAGCATTAAGGTACAGTTTATTTCCACAGGATTATAATTGTTCAACATACCTTATTTTTTCCGTTTGTTGATGCATTAAACCTTGTTCTACGAAGTCAAACACCACAGTCTCTGGCTGGAAAAAAAAACAAATTCTGATATCTCTAAAGTTTCTATCAATGCTAAGCTAATGTTTTGGGGGCAGAAGTGGACACAGAAGTGAAACCTTGAGATTTTTTAAATTTGCTCAGAGGCTGCAGGTTACCTGTGTAGAAATGGAAATTGTCACTTTGATCCAGATCAGAGTGGTCTGGTTCTCTGGAAATGGGACTGAAAGGAAGGAGCTTTACTTTGCATCTATAACTGACCAGGGAGTTCTCATTGCTGGTAATGAGAATGCTGGCAAGATGCCTGAAACAGAAATTGTCCCACTTCCCCAAAACCAATGTCCCTCACCTTGATGAATATACAAAAAAGGAAGTAGAAGTTGAAACAACACGAGTGAGATTTCACTTTGTAGTGAGCAATAATGAATTCAACAACAAACTTGAGCTTTGTACAGTTGTGTTTACACATACTGTGCAATGCTTTCATTATAAGGGAGGAAGTGTTAGGTGTATTAAAAAACATTAAGGTACATAAATCCCCAGGGCCAGATGGCATCTATCCCAGATTACCGAGGGAGACAAGTGAGGAAATCGCTGGCCCTCTAACCAAAATCTTTGTTCCTCGTTGGCCACAGATGAGGGCCCAGAGGATTGGAGGATAGCCATTGTTATCGCGTTATTTAAGAAGGGTAGCAAGGATAACACGGGTAATTATAGGCCAGTGAGCCTGAGGTCAGTGATAGTGAAATTGTTGGAGAAAATTCTTAGGATGTGATCTATATACATTTGGAACCCAGGGTTCTGAAAGAAATGACAGAGGTGATAGTGGATGCCTCAGTAATTATTTATCAAAATTCGCTGGACTCCGGGGAGGTGCCGGAAGATTGGAAAACAGCTAATGTTACGCCGCTGTTTAAAAAAGGTAGCAGACAAAAGGCAGGGAATTATAGGCCGGTTAGTTTAACGTCTGTAGTTGGGAAAAATGCTAGAATCCGTCATCAAAGAAGAAATAGCGAGGTACTTAGAAAAGAATGGTTTGACCGAGCAGACGCTGCACGGATTCGTTAAGGGGAAGTCGTGTTTGACGAATTTATTGGATTTCTGAGGATGTGACTAGTGCGGTAGACAGAGGGGAACCGGTGGACGTGGTGTTTTTAGACTTCCAAAAGGCGTTTGATAAGGTGCCTCATAAAAGGTTGTTATAGAAGGTTAGGGTGCACGGAGTTGGGGGTAAGGTGTTAGCGTGGATAGAGGATTGGCTGTCTAATAGGAAGCAGAGAGTTGGTATCAATGGGTGCTACTCTGGTTGGCGGTTGGTGACTAGTGGAGTGCCGCAGGGATTGGTGCTGGGACCTCAACTATTTACCATTTATGTAGATGATCTGGAGGAGGGGGCTGAGTGTAGGGTGACGAAATTTGCTGATGACACAAAGATGAGTGGAAAAGCAAATTGCATGGAGGGTGTGGAAAGTCTGCAGAGAGATCTGGATAGGCTGAGCAAGTGGGTGAGGACCTGGCAGATGGAGTACAATGTTAGCAAGTGTGAGGTTATCCACTTTGGCAGAAATAATAGTAGGAGGGATTACTATTTAAAAGGTGAAAAGCTGCAGCATGCTACGGTGCAGAGGGACCTGGGGGTCCTTGTGCACGAGTCGCAAAAACCCAGTCTGCAGGTGCAGCGGGTGATCAAGAAGGCGAATGGAATGTTGGCCTTTATAGCGAGGGAGATAGAATATAAAAGCAGGGAGGTCTTGCTGCAACTGTACAGGGTACCGGTGAGGCCGCAGCTGGAGTACTGTGTGCAGTTTTGGTCACCGCACTTGCGGAAGGATATTTTGGCTTTGGAGGGAGTGCAGAGGAGGTTCACTAGGCTGATACCGGAGATGAGGGGGTTGGACTATGAAGAGAGACTAAATAGACTGGGTCTGTACTCGTTGGAGTTTAGAAGGCTGAGGGGGAACTTATAGAGACATATAAGATAATGAAGGGGATGGATAGGGTAGAGGTAGAGAGATTCTTCCCGCTTAGAAAGGATAGCAGGACGAGAGGGCACAGCCTCAAGATAAGGGGGGGTGCAGTTTAGATCAGAGTTGAGGAGGAACTTCTTCACTCAAAGGGTGGTGAATCTCTGGAATTCTCTGCTACCTCGCTAAATATATTTACGTCACGGGTAGATAGGTTTTTGACAGACGGGAATTAAGGGTTAGGGGGAGAAGGCGGGAAAGTGGAACTGATCCACTTCAGATCAGCCATGATCTTATTGAATGGCAGGACAGGCTCGAAGGGCTGGATGGCCTACTCCTGCTCCTATTTCTTATGTTCTTATGTTCTAAATGTTCTTCTTAGCGACAGACAGCATGGTTTGTATGAGGGAGGTCATGATTGACTAATTTGATTGAGTTTTTTGAGCAGGTGACAAAAATGATTGATGAGGGAAGGGCTGTGGATGTTGTCCACATGGATTTTAGTAAAGCATTTGACAAGGTCCGTCTTGGCAAGCTGGCGCAAAAGGTTAAATCACACAGGATCAAGGGTGAACTACCTAGATGGATTCGGAACTGTCTTGGCCATAGAAGACGGAGAGTAGTGGTGGAAGATGTTTTTCTGAATGGAGGTCTGTAACTAGTGGTGTTCTGCAGGGATCAGTGCTGGGACCTCTGTTGTTTGTAATATGTATAAATGACTTGGGAGGGGGAAAAAAAAAAGCTGACCTGATTAGCAAGTTTGTGGATGATACTAAGATTTGCTGGAGTTGCGGATAGTGAAGAAGATTGTCAGAGAAGACAGCAGGATATAAGTAGACTGGAAAATTGGGTAGAGAAATGGCAGATGGCATTTAATCCAAACAAATGCGAGGTGATGCATTTTGGTAGATCCAATTCAGGTGGGAGCTATAAAATAAATGGCAGAACAATTAGGAATATAGACACACACAGATCTGGGAGTACAGGTCCACAGATCCTTGAAAGTGGCAGCACAGATGGAAAAGGTGGTGAAGAAAGCATATGGCACGCTTGCCTTTATCGTCTGGGGCATCGAGTATAAAAGTTGGCAGAGTATGTTACAGTTGTATAAAACGTTGGTTAGGCCACATTTGGAATACTGTGTCCAATTCTGGTCACCACACTACCAGAAGGACGTGGAGGTTTTGGAGAGAGTACAGAAAAGGTTTACCAGGATGTTACCTGGTATGGAGGGTATTAGCTATGAGGAGAGATTGAATAAACTGGGATTGTTCTTCCTGGAAAGAAGGACGATGAGGGGCAATCTGATAGAAGTTTATAAATTTATGAGGGGTATGGATAGGGTGAACAGTTGGAACTTTTTCCCAGGGCAGAAATGACAATTACAAGGGGGCACAAGTTCAAGGTAAGGGGGGAAAAGGTTCAGTGGAGATGTGTGGGGGAAGTTTTTTACACAGAGGGTGGTGGGGGCCTGGAATGAAGTGAGATGGTTGAGGCAGATACATTAGCGACATTTAAGACTTATCTGGATAGACACATGAACAGGTGGGGAATAGAGGGATACAGGCAGTTGGTCTAGATAGGACAATGTGATCAGCACAGGCTTAGAAGGCCGAAGGGCCTCTTCCTATGCTGTACAGTTCTTTTTCTTTGTCCCTTCAAATAAACTGATAATGTTGGCCACCTGCTGACATCTTAAGTTTTCAGCAGTAATCTGTAAAAAGTTTTTGTCTTCCAGTTTCGCAGAGATGTTATAAAGATTATGCCTGTGGTGCTTCTGTCACTTCCACCGTTTGCAAACTATATGGTGTTTTTATTGATGTGAGTATTTTAAGAATTAATTTTTAATTGTACTCTTGAGTTGGGAGAGAGATGGATCATGTCAGTCCATGTTTATATTTAAATAGTTTGTGACTGAAGCTTTGAGCTTTTGGATCGTCTTATTTATATTGCCTCAGTTCAACTCCTGCACCTTGACAGTTGGTAACAGTCTGAGGAATCAAAGAAAATCTCATCATTTCTGCAAGTCAGTTTAAGATAAACCATCTAACTTTATTACAGAAACTGAGTGGTCTGCAAAAGTGACCTGGGATGAATGTACGTTCTTACCTGAGAGGAAGTAACTGGCCTCACATTGGTGCTTTTTCCCACTGGGGATGGGAGTAGTGTGGGGATTTTCGTAAGAACATAAGAAATAGGAGCAGGAGTAAGCCATCTAGCCCTTCAAGCCTGCCCCGCCATTCAATAAGATCATGGCTGATCTGAAGTGGATCAGTTCCACTTTCCTGCTTTCTCCCCATAACCCTTAAATCCCTTGTCTATCAAAAATCTATCTACCCGTGACTTAAATATATTTAGCGAGGTAGCCTCCACCACTTCAACGGGCAGAGAATTCCACAGATTCACCACCCTTTGAGTGAAGAAGTTCCTCCTCAACTCCGTTCTAAACTGCCCCCACCTTATCTTGAGGCTGTGCCCTCTAGTCCTGCTATCCTTTCTAAGCGGGAAGAATCTCTCTACCTCTACCCTATCCATCCCTTTCATTATCTTATACGTCTCTATAAGATCCCCCCTCATCCTTCTAAACTCCAGCAAGTACAGTCCCAGTCTATTTAGTCTCTCTTTCATAGTCCAACCCCCTCATCTCCGGTATCAGCCTAGTGAACCTCCTCTGCACTCCCTCCAAGGCCAAAATATCCTTGCGCAAGTGCGGCGACCAAAACTGCACATGCACACAGTACTCCAGCTGCGGCCTCACTGGTACCCTGTACAGTTGCAGCAAGACCTCCCTGCTTTTATATTCTATCTCCCTCGCTATAAAGGCCAACATTCCATTTGCCTTCTTGATCACCTGCTGCACCTGCAGACTGGGTTTTTGTGACTCATGCACAAGGACCCCCAGGTCCCTCTGCACCGTAGCATGCTGCAGCTTTTCGTCCTTTAAATAGTAATCCCTCCTACTATTATTTCTGCCAAAGTGGACAACCTCACATTTGCTAACATTGTACTCCATCTGCCAGGTCCTCACCCACTCGCTCAGCCTATCCAGATCCCTCTGCAGACTTTCCACACCCTCCGCACAATTTGCTTTTCCACTCATCTTCGTGTCATCAGCAATATACCTATCAGTCTGTAGAGCACCTTGCTGCCAACAGTATTATTCTTAATTACGATGTGCAGAACTGGCCTCAATTTCCAGTTATTACCTTTACCACTTCCCCTGCTTGCTTCTAAGGCAAAGTTATGTGGATAATGGGAGATTGGCTGCATCATAATAGAGGTGGCGTAGGCTTACGCTTGGGCTGGATATTCCTCTTGGCAGTGGTCTGTACCCCTCGGGCATATCTGCCTTTCATTTGCCACATTGCCAGGCCATGGCAAGTGACTTTTATACCAGATGTCCAATTTTCCCCTCCTATTCTGTTGCAAACATTTACACTTCTTGTGGACTCATCTTTTGTTTTAACATTTGTCTTATTATTGCTTCCTTTTGCCTTGCATCAAAATTGCTTCTGTCTTTTAATTGCTTCTTCCCTCATTTTCCTTTTGTTCTTTCCCTTTTTTCCTGGCTCTGTACGTACTTAAACGTCCATCTCTAGCATCTTCCGATCCTGATGAAAGGTTAGAATCCTGAAATGTTAACTGTGTTTCTCCCTGCACGGACGCTGCCAGACCTGTATTTTCAGCATTTTTTTAATTCAGGTTACCAATATTCCGTTTCTCTCGTCTCTAATGGCCTGTTTTAATTAAGTTACATTGGACTGGCTGTTGGAAGTGGAGTTGCTGAGAGTTCTGAAAGAAAAGAAAGAACTTGCATTTATGTCACACCTTTCACAATTTCATGATGTCCCAAAGCACTTTATAGCACAGAAATAAGCTCTTCAGCTCAATGTACTTGTGTGTATTGTGTTTAGTTATGGATGGGCAATTAATCTGGCCTTGCTAGCGATGCTGACATCCCAAGACTAAAAAAAACAAAATCCTAAGATGTTTGTGTCCTGTTCTGTTTGTAGCTGCTCCTGCCAGATGATGTTGTCATATATCATGCTTGTACCTTGTGCCTTGCGTCATCCTCGCATATCCACTGTGGCTTGTCTGCAACTACTCTGCCATCCAACTATGCCCAGGTTGACCCCTCTCTCTGCTGTCCTCCACTTTGCCCTACAAAAGAGTTTTCTGTAGTTTTTCTATTGTCTGGAATACTGACACTTTCTTTTTGGGATATCGCTTGTTAAGAGTTATTTCTGCTCTTGCTGTTTCAAGCACCTTTTCTTATGGTTTGTATCTGGAATTTTAAGCAATATGTCTGAGACCCACATTTCAAAGGCTCCTATTTTCTTCAACAGACCATTGCTGATTGTCCAGGTTTCTGAGGCAGACGGTTTTATTTTTCCTTATTACAAGCTTGAATTCTTTTATTGTTAATACATCCTCCATCTTCACATTTATGTGTATTGTTGTAGAATGGTGTGCCATGTGGATTTGATTCAGTAAATGTCTTTACAAGATGTGGTAATGAAGCTTTATGTGGACTTCTCTAGCAGTAAAGTTACAAGAGCGTCAGAATTAGTGAAGTACCTGTTAACGTTGAACGCTTATGTATTTCCTAAATCTGTACATATTGTTTGTAGGTATTTCTATCCACGCCAAATGTTAATAAGACACTTCTGGACCCTCGAACAGCAGCAGGAGTTTGTAGAAATCTACCACTCATTGCGAGCTCGGGTTTACCCAAATGCTGTGAGGAATTTGACCAAGGCAGCATCCAAAGTTCCAGACAGGCGACTGAAAAGCAAACTATTACAACTCAGCACTAAGGTATGTACACAAACATGTTACACCAGGGGGTGAATCATTCCCAAGCTTATAACTTTTGAAAAGGGCCAATTTTGTGGCAGAGCCCACTGGTATACCAACATGCTGTGCCATGGAGAGGCAAAATGCTATTTCCAATCTTGGCTACATTAAGAAGGCAGCAATCTGATACAATCTGAAAAAGTAAACAAATATCCCCAGGTTTTTACTTAACTGGGTGGCACAGCACTGCTACTTCACGGTGCCAGAGACCCGGGCTCGATTCCGGCCTCGGGTGACTGTGCAAAGTTTGCATGTTCTTTTCCGTGTCTGCGTGGGTTTTCTACGGGCATTCCGGTTTCCTCCCACAGTACCAGGATGGGTAGGTTAGGTGAATTAGCCATGGTAAATTGCCCCAGTGTCCAAGGAGGTACAGGTTATGGGGATTAGCAGGATGGATGCATGGGATTACGGAGGTTGGGGGGGTGGGGCTGAATAAGATGCTCTGTTAGAGAGTCAGGGCAGACTTGATGGGCTGAATGGCCTCATTCTGCACTGTAGGAATTCGATGATTCTACGTTCCTAGCAGCTGGTTAGTGTGCCAGTTAGAAGCGTGGTACATCATGTACACCAACATCTTCGGTAACAAATAACAAAAATAGGAAATGACTACTTGAAGCAGAGCATCGATCTAATCAATAAGGAAGAAAATCAATGGTGAAGAAAATTGAATGATTAGATAGTCACAATATAAAAGACACTCTGGACTCATATGACATACAAAACATTTAAATGTAAATTTACAGGCTGTCTCACACACAAACCATAAGAACAGTTGGTGTGGAGAATAGAAATGTCGTATTTGAGTGTGGCTCTCTGTTTAGAGGTTAGAACACGTGCAGCCATAGAAAGCTTTACCCCACACTGAACCTGTGTCATATCTGATCCTTCAGCACAGGGACAAAGGTTCCATTTTCCAGTAATGGCATCCTATTTGATTTGATTTATTATTGTCACATGTATTAACATACAGTGAAAAATATTGTTTCTTGCGCGCTATACAGACAAAGCATACCATTCATAGAGAAGGAAAGGAGCGGGTGCAGAATGTCGTGTTCCAGTCACAGCTAGGGTGTAGAGAAAGATCAACTTAAAGGATTCAAAAATCTGACAACAGCAGGGAAGAAGCCAAATAGTAAGTGACCTCAAACTTCTGTATCTTTTTCCCAACGGAAGAAGGTGGAAGAGAGAATGTCCAGGGTGCATGGAGTCCTTGATAATGCTGGCCGCTTTGCTGAGACAGCGGGAGGTGGAGACAGAGTCAATGGGTGGGAGGGTGGTTTGCTTGATGGATTGGGCTACATTCATGACCTTTTGTAGTTCCTTGTGGTCTTAGGCAGAGCAGGAGCCATACCGAGCTGTGATATAACCAAAAAGAATGCTTTCTATGGTGCATCTTAAAAGTTGGTGAGTGTCGTAGCTGATATGCCAAATTTCCTTAGTCTTCTGAGAAAGTAGAGGCATTGGTGGGCTTCCTGAACTATAGTGTTGGCATGTGGGGACCAGGACAGGTTGTTGATGATCTGGACCCTCCACCTAAAAACTTGAAGCTCTCGATCCTTTCTACTTCATCCCCGTTGATGTAGACAGGGGCATGTTCTCCTCTACGCTTCCTGAAGCCAATGACAATCTCCTTTATTTTGTTGACATCGAGAGATTATTGTTGCTGCAACAGTTCACTAGATTCTCTATCTCATTCCCGTACTCTTTTGCCTTATTGAAGAGAAAAACATTCCCCCACTTGCGAAAAAGAGCTTTATTTCCTATCGTAACTGCTGAATTGGATTCCCCAGCTTGTTGGGCACTGTTGGTGTGTGGTTTCTTTTCAACATTTATCTTCAAATTTAACTGCTTCTAGAATGTACATAATGGCTATTCTGAAGCAGTAAACCTGGCTTTGGAGATTAATTGCGATATTTACTCAGTTTTTGATCCTAGGAAGCTTTTTTTGGGCTGCTAGTGCATTTGTGTTGACATGTTGTTCTGTCTTTAAACAAAGGTTCAGGAAGGCATCCACCCAGAAATCTCCCAGCTGCATATGGTGGCAAAGCTCTTCTCGGCGCGTCCATTAGATATATGGCACATTGGTGCACGCCAGACGGTGAGCAAGTGGCTGAAATCTTGTCAGACATTTATTTCTGTTGGGCATTAAGCGCATTATAACACGGGTCATTGGAACTCCATAATGCTGTGTTTTAAATGGATTCACTCTTTTGTTTAGACAGCAGACAAAAGAATTTCACATGAATGTGTTGGGTATTTTGAAATTTCTCAGTTACTTTTCTTTGAACTATTATTTAATTACCATTTAAAATGTAAGGTATGAAGGAAATATCGCACCCATTCACTTGCTTGTTCCCCATCTTTCAACTGCCATTCTGTTTTTAGAAAATCTTGAGTCAGGTGATGTTCCTCACTCCACACATGCCTACCTTCATCATGCGCCGTCGTCTCCGGAGCCACATAATGGAGATTCGCCATTTGGACCAAGCTCTACATGTTTTGGGCGTGCACAACCTGTCAGAGGATGAACTGAAGATTGTGAGTAAAAGAATTGACGGTGTTCAGCTGATACTTCAGCAACTTACTCTTGAATAATGCTTTTAATAGAAGTGCAATCAGAAGAAAACTGAGGCCAGGACAAAGAAGGGATATTGGTTTGAAGAGGTGGATTTTAAAGCAGTTTTAAAGAAAGATCTGGAAGTGAGGGAGAGTGATTTCTGGAAGGAATTCCACAGCTTGAGACCTAGACAGCTGAAGGCATAAGGCACAGTTACCGATCATAGGGTGTGGGGAGCACAAAAGAGAATTGGAGGAACACAGAATTTTTGGAAGGTTGTAGGGCTATGGGAGGTTACAGAGAAAGGGGCTGATTTTGACCTGGGCAACCAGCCAGCGCACTGGCCAATCTTCCATATCAATACTGACAAGGCGGCCATTATTCTGCGACACTGACCTTATTAACATCAGGCCAATGTGATGCGGGGCACCATCGGGCATCCCAAAACAGCTCACAATATCATGCAGTCCTGGCCACTAGCAGGATTATGGATAAGAGCATGCTGGTTCCAGTGCAGTAACAGTAGCCTACACTATTTTGTGGGGCCCATAAGGAGTACTTTGAATTGGAAGCAGTTTTTTTTGTCTCCTGGAGTGTAATTAGAGCACAGGGTTGGGGGCAGAAGGGGTGAAATACTTTTTTTCACCTTTTGAAACACTAGGTTCACAGTGGTTTAGTGAATGTATTTTGTTTTGAGTTATCCCACTATATCCTTTTCAAAGTTATGCTCAGGTGATATCATGCAGAGAGAGAGCTTGTATTACTGCAAATATGGTTAGTGTTAGCTAGATTATACTTTCATTCCTCCAGCATGCTGATGGCGCATTACCAACATTGTGGAATGAATCATTGCCGTGCTAGATAAACACATTATTATTACAAGAAACCTCATGTGAAGCACATTAGAAGCCTGGCCTGTGTATGGTGTGTGTGGAGATGTTAGCATTGGACTGAAGTAAACATAGTAAGAAGTCTAACAACACCAGGTTAAAGTAAACTGGTTGGATTTTAACTGGTGTTGTGAGACTTCTTACTATGGTGTGTGTGACAATCTTGAACGCATAATGCTATTTGCATGTAAGATGTGAAGACCAGTGCTTGAGCCTTTCAGCGATACGAGTGAAATAGAAGGCCAATTAGTCTCTATTTTAAAGAACATTAACTTTCTGAAGAATCTCTTCCTGTAGAATGAAATGTCATTATTACAAGGCATTCAAAATGAGATCTGAAGCTAAATATGTCCATCACTGGAACAAGAAGATCTGGGTGTCACTACAGTTTACCGTACAACCCATGTAAAAGTCAATCTCATGTAAAAGTTCACCCTTCACGCACTTGCCAAAAAAAAGGCAACCGATAGGAGACACTGTCCAGAAAAGCACTGGTGGTGTTCTGCTTGTTTGCCAGGAGCTGCTTCAACTGGTGCTGCGCTAACATCTGCATTGTGAACACGATCTGTCTGACTGTGGCAGACCGGACTTCACCAGGACACGCTCATCCATGTCGTAGCAATAGGCCAGGGCCAGCTAACCAATTATTGGACTTGTCTAGAAAGCCAGTCCATGTACAGCATGGGATGTGGCCCCAAATGAAGCGCACATGTAAACCCCTTGAAAACATTACTTGCGTGAAAGTTGACCCTTTAACTTTGTGCCCAAAACAATGGTCTCAAAATTTAAATGTTACCCAGATATTTCCAGTAATTGAAGGAAAATGTTTCATGCTATTTTATCATTTTTGTTTTATTTGTTGCTGTGAACATGGCTAGCCTGATCATCTTTGTGGTTCTGCTTTCAGGCATGTTACCTAAGAGGTCTGAATTCAATACACCTGAATGCAACACAGTGCAATGAGTGGTTGACTAAATGGATCCAGCTTTCTAAGAAATTAAGAGGTAATAGAATATGACCAAGTGTTGCAAGTGTATTTATTGGCCTCTTATTGCTATTTAACAGTAATCTCAGTTGTTTTTCAGGTGCTATAAAATCAGAGGATGTAACTCTGCACGTCATACGTGTGTGCTGTTTGGAAGAACCATCATTAAATCTGCTTTCCATATCTTTGATTTTTTTTTCCTCATATTTACTTGCGTTTTAAGTACTTTTGCTAATGTTTCCAGTAAGGCATTTCTCAACCCAACAATGCTTTGCATGAACCCACATCTAATTAACCATGATGGCATAGTGATGAGATACATTTTGAATTTACAATATCCATTCTTTGATGTTGTATCATGGGAATAACAAGTGAAGGCCAAGTATTTCCCCACAGAGAAGGAAATTGAGGAAAGGATATCCTCAGGTTAATCCCAACTCGAGAAGCAGGGAGTTTGTGTAGTTACCCTATTAACATGGACAGAAATGCATTGAGTAGAGACACCTGATGAGGGAGAAACTGGGATGCAGGCATATGCGAAAGTTGATTTTTGCTCTTGCATACACTGGAGCAATGAATGAAGAGAGGCTGTTTTGGTGTGGTTGATTGAGGGATAAATCTTGATCCCAGGAAAACTTCCAGTTCCTCTTCGACTAGTGCCATGGGAATAGAAGACATGGTTTTGGTTTAATGTCTCAGACAAAGTGCACTATCAGAGATACTGCTTTATCTCCTCAATACTGCACTGCAGTATCAGCCTGGCTTGTATATTTATATCTACATTTGGCTCTGAAATCTGAATTTGTAGAGGTAATTTATCTGCATTGCAGTTCTGATTCATTTGTTATTCCATTCAGGATGTAATGTGGTTAATCTACTCTTGCCAGTTCTGTGTGTGCATTTCATAGAATAAAATCATAGAATCCCTACAGTGCAGAAGGAGGTCATTTGGCCCATCGAGTCTGCACCGACTCTTCAACAGAGCATTCCCTGCCCTATCTCCATAACTCTCTATATTTACCCCACTAATCCCCGTAACCAACACATCTTTGGACACTAAGGGGCAATTTATCAAGACCAATCTGCCTGACATCTTTGGACTGTGGGAGGAAACCCATGCAGACGGGGAGAATGTGCAAACTCCACACAGCCACACAAGGTCAGAATTGAACCCAGGTCCCTGGCACTGAGGCAGAGGTGCTAACCTGCTGTGCCACCCCACTTAATATCATTTACTTGTACAATATTATCTTTAGTAATGTTTTAAACTTCCCTAACTTTCTTAAGCCCTTTCTCCATTTCTTTGAGGTTGGTCTTTTTTAAGACTATATACCTGTCTTATTTCTGAAAACCAGGTCATGTCCTACTTGGTCATTCTATGCTGACTATCCTCCAAATTCCATTTCCTCATATTATTCAGATCGTTTACTGTTACCAAGTTGAGATGGGAACTCATTTGTGGTTTCCCTGACACACTGGGAGGGGAAGGACAAATTGGAAAATTCCACCCGAAGTGTCAGCTCAGGCGGGGAAAGTGGAGTGTAGCCCACTGGCAGCACTTGATGGCTTTTCCTGTCATTTTTTGAGGAAAAAGGTTTAGAGGTGGATGCCACAACATCATGCTAGTTCTGAATGAGCCCACCCTACCACCTTGTGCACCTGTACTCACCTCTGACAGGCTGTTTGCCCAGTGCAAGTCCTGGGGGACTTGTCATGATTCCAGCAACAACCCTCACGCCAC
Source organism: Carcharhinus amblyrhynchos (assembly GCF_965287045.1). Taxonomy (NCBI): domain Eukaryota; kingdom Metazoa; phylum Chordata; class Chondrichthyes; order Carcharhiniformes; family Carcharhinidae; genus Carcharhinus; species Carcharhinus amblyrhynchos. The sequence continues at coordinate 9,937,143 of NC_137359.1, read as the reverse complement.
CATGAATGGATTGTCTAACACAGGGTGGACAGTACACATATTGAAGGAGATGGAAATGGGAAGTTGGGACCCCTGTTATATCATTAGTGGGCACAATCGAGTGGAGAAATTCCGTCAGCATAAAAGCTGTTTTGGGTCCTTTTGATTTTCCACCCCATCCCCAAGTCACAGGTTTCCAAAAAGATAAAACAGTGACAGCTGTGGTCACTATAGGAGCCATAAATTTTAAAGGTTTTCGTGTAACTGAAATATTTCTGCTTTCAGATTCTGAAGTCTCGCTGCTGCTACATAGCATGGTGTTACTTTCCACAAATTACCACAACTCCAGAAAAAGCAAGTAAACCTGGAATGCAAAACTGGAAATGGTCATCTATGTTTACCCAAGACATCTGTGTTGTGTTGACAATGGTTTGTTCCTACATTACTGCGTGAGTGAGACTCCAGAATTCAAAAGCTTTTCATAGTTTGCTCGCCACCTATGGTGTAATGACTGTGTTCAGAGGCACAATTCTCTTAATGAAATTCAATGCAAATAGCTGAGAGAGAAAAAAAATCAATGTCATTGTTTACTTGAGGCATATATATGAATCAGTTAAGAAACTTAATATTTTTGGACCAATACTTTGAGCAGCGGGAGATTGCTTTTCATGCGTTATAAATTTTGCAGTCAAGTGACATGCAGATTTTCGCTTGTTGAAAGATTTGGCCAGTAGTAGGAAGGGAATACTTCAGTTGCTAGCAAAATAACAGTGAGGCTAATATTGTTACCGTAATTTATGTACAAATGTCACTAACTTCAGACAAGGGCAAATGCACAATTAAATGCAGAAATCAGAGTTGCTGTTGGAGATGTGCCGCTCTGCTGTTAGCTTTGTAATGAAGGTTGGTCGATGTCTGGCTCATCAGTCAAATGCTGAGTGGCATCAAGTTCCTGTTCTTGCACTATTCAAAAAAAAGTCACTGAATATTTAACTTTTACTCACTCCACCCTCCATTTATGCATCTATTGTTTCATAGTTGAAACACAGAAGGGCCATGGAAAGTTCACCTTTTGCACAGTAGGTGGAGCTCAAGACCATCCAAATGCCCGTGGTCCACCCTTAATGCCAGAAATAGTCAGGCCAATAACCTTAAAACTAAAGCAAAGTGTTGCAGATCCTGGAAATCTGAAATAAAACACAAAATTCTGAAAATACTCTTTTTGGAGCGAGAAATAATTAACATTTCAGGTTGATGACCTTTCATCCGAATTCTGCTGACCAAACATAATGAAGTACTTGATGTCAAACAGGTCTTGATCGACTGATGAAACACACTGCTGGCATTTTTAATGTTTCATTAATGGCCATATAAAGTAGTGTTTTATATATTTAGGAGTATTTTATGTATTTGCTTCAAGCATTTTAAGCTTGCAGCTACCCACACAACCAAATACAATGTCATGCGTTTTGCTGAACTGCTGGCTCAGTTGGCTGAGGAATTGGTGTGAGACACTGATTTAAATACTTACCTAATTCAAAAGGGAAAGTATTGTTTAGTTAGTTATACAAAAACTCTGCTACCCACTTAATTCCTTCGCCAATAGTTGGCATCAAGAAGTTCAAATTGATGATATCTTCTACCCTGTCGTACTTGAAATGTTGCCGCTACAATGCAGACAACGGTTTGTGATATGATGTCACTTTGCCATTCAAAATGTAAGGTTCATGACATGAAAGTTGAAGTATGGATGCTAGGTAAGGGAGATGTGCAGAATCATTTTTTTTCTTAAATTCAGATTCTATTACACACTGGAATCCTGGACAATTATTGCCGCTTTCCCAATTCAAGTTAGATTTGCAATTCCTAATTTCCCATAAATCTTTACACTGCAATGTTTTGAGTACCTAAAATAAAGAGTTTGAAATATTTATTTCAAAGTTGGGCGAAAGATGATGGGGGCAATTTTCATCTTCAACATGCAGCCGGTAGCTGCAGATTGCCTGCCCAACTTTTATCCAATTGAGATTGATGTCAGTGAAAATGAAAATAACCCTATATCTGGCCTTTCTAGACAAGTGTAACAGGTGTTTCCATAGTTAACATCTAAAACTGCACCATTTACTCACATGAAAATCAATAACTTGAATCATAAGTTGAGTCTATTATTTCCAATTGGATACTACCCAACATTGTTCATGCTTACCCAAATAGGCGTTTGAATGAACAACACTTATATTGCACTGATAACCTGCTTCTATGTTCCTGTGCTACTGATTCTGTTCATTTCTTTTTAATTGTGCACTGCTTAAGATTTTTTAAAGTTTACTTTCTTTGAGATTTTTAATATGAAGATGGTTGTCTTAATTCAGTAAGTATTTTTATTTTGAGATGTACTGTGAGTGGATATATGCATTTGGAGTGGTAATGAGGATTGTGTGTATATTGGGCTCAGTTTCGGCTAATTTCAATGTGAAAAAAGTGATAAAACTCCTGGGTATGTGAATAAAAATATTTTGTATTCCTTTTGCCTTTTTTTTAAATACAAGCACTGGTCATGCTGTTTAATGACAATATAAAAGGGCTAAGACCTGAGGAGTGATGGTATGACGGGTGAATTAAATTTCCCTACATAACACGTTCCATGTCCACACGTTCAGAGTATTCAGTTCCCTCTCTGGAAATCAACAATGGCACAGAATGCCTTCAATGGAGGAAAGTCCCAAAGCACTTCGCAGATGGATGATCAGAAAAAAGATATTGAGCTAAAGGATATATTGGCAGGGGCAACTAAATGTTTGGCTAAAGAGGTAGGTTTTAGCAGGGTTTGGGGGGAGAGCTCTTGAAGGAGAAAAATCAAGAGTTTGGGGTCTTGATGGCTAAAGGCAAGTCTGCCAGTGATGGTGCAAAGGGAGGGAAGGACACACAGGAGGTCAATGACAGAGGAAGAGAGAATGCAAGGAGAAGAGGGGATGGATAAGACTTTGCCACTCAGTCTAATCCATAGCATCTACCCATGAAATGAGTTAAACTTCCTCACAGAGGCTCATGTTTCTTCCTGTGTGAAGTATGTTTCTGGGCTAAGATGCCACCTAAAATCTACCCTTTTGATCACCTGTTCTGATATATCCAGAAATGGCTGTGTCAAATTTCATCTAATAATTCTCCTCTGCTGCAAGTTTAGGGCCCCTGATTCTACTCTGCTTCTACAACAGTTGTATTTCAATCTTTGCTGTTAAAATAGTTCCTGAAAGCAGATTGGTTGGAATTAGAGGCTGGGTTAATTGATCCTATCATTTTTAAATGAACTAAGTGGCTGGAGTTTGAGATTATATTATTTTCTTCTTTTGTTCATTTTTCTTCTATTTATAATACCACATGCCATTTGGCAACAAGAACACAGCTATGCAAGCACGCCAGCCCATGCCTTCCTACCTTGTTCTAAAACTGGGAGACATACAAGCCTGGCAAGTTTGACTCTCACTATCTTGTTACAGTAGAAATTGGTAATGGACCCACATGTGCAAGTAACTGATCATGCTAATTTGTGTACCTGATTTCATTAGAAAAATCAGGTCATCAATCTACAGGAGACATACGGCCATGAAACAGAAATGCTTTAATGTTTTAAATCAAGTCTTCAGAAATAATGGGACAGACTTTAATTTGGATAAACTGCTGCTAATAATGCCCTCAAGTTGTGGCTGATAGACTTGCCTCTCCATTAATACAAACACCCCAGCCACTGCCATTTTTATAGGGGCTTACCATGGGTGGCTAAAACACCTGCCAGATAGATCCAGTACTCCAGGGTACTGTTAACAATTAACCAACTGAGGTGGCTCACCCTGGAAGGGTAGATCTTCCTGTATAATTGGAGGAGGGGGCTGGAATTCTTCCCATAGCTCCAGATAACCATACAGGCTGATGCCCTAACAATTAGGAAAGTCCTAGTCTGACATGCACTGAGAAGCTTTGTTCTTTCTAGTCCTCTGGACTCCATGTGGGCTTTTCCTTTTGATCTCCTATGGCGTGAGGGAAAAGACTGAACAGAGGCTGGGCTATGCATTCATTGGAGAGGAGAGCCCACTATGGCAGGTTCTAATTCATGATGTGAGATGCCAGCGTTGGACTGGGGTGAGCACAGTAACCTGGTGTTGTGAGACTTCTTAAAGTCCAACAGGTTTGTTGGACTTTAACCTGGTGGAATGAGACTTCTTACTAGGTTCTAATACAACAGAATTCTGTTTGGCCTGTTTCTCCAACTACCTTGGTAGCACCTGCATAGATGAGATTCCCATCAACAACCACGGAAATTGGTTCTGCAGTTGTAGACAGCCTGCTGCATGAAAAGTGGAGCCAAGACAGTACTGAATAAATCTGGAAGATTTACCAGTGTGTTCAGCATTTTTGCATCCACCCACTTCTAGTCTATCTCTACCATCAGTCATGAACTGTGGCAGTAAATGTTTTGTCTCATACAGCCTTCTTAAAGGTTATTTTTAAAATCTCTTTCCACAAGACTTTTTAGCCATTTTCTTTTCATTATCTTCAATATAACCTGCATTAATGTCTGTCCCTATTTATGCTGCTATTTACCTTCAATTTTCTCACAAGTTAATAACCCCTTAAAGATGACATTTAACTTCCTGTCCTCCTGCTGGGCAGACTTCTAGTGCCTGCTCTAATATGGGCCAGGACCTTAAATGTATATAATCCTGAATATGTGAAATCAACTGACTATGAAAAAGTCTGTACACTCTGCCTTTAGCTGAGGTTCCTGTTCTCAGGACAAAAGCAGAGAGATTAAGAGGGAACATTGAAAAAGATCAAATATGGCAAGGGGTGCCCAAGACTGCCAGTTTGACACAAGCTGTGCAGCCACAAAAGGAATCATTTATGTCCTTTTATGTAAACTAGAATTTTCTTTCTGAATTTCTAAGATTTCTAAAGCAAGGAACCTGGTTAATTTTGATAAAAGCAAAATCCTACCGAAGCTGGAAATCTGAAATAACAGAAAATACTGAAAAACTCGGGTCTGGCAGTATCTGGAGGAGACCAAGAATGAATGTTGAGTCCAATATGACTCATCTTCTGAATTCTTCCATTCCAAAGATGTCATATATGACCCAAAATGTTAATTCGGATTACTTTTGATGCTGCAGATTAACATACAGTCAGCAGATTTTATTCATTAGGTTAATTTAATGAACAAAGAAATTTCACAGTAAAGATTCATTGTTCTCAAAGATCACATTTACACATGCATGTGGATTGTTACATCTAACGTACTCCTGCAGAATTGAGAGTCATGTAAAGATTGGCACCTGGAGTCAGATGGACCCCTTGCCCTCCACAGTACATACAGGACAGCACAGGTGCCATGGTGGCAAAATGGTTAGCACTGCTGCCTCATACCACCACTGACCTGGGTTTGATTCCCAGCTTGGGTCACTGTATAGAGTTTGCACATTCTCCCTGTGCCTGTGTGGGTTTCCACCAGGTGCTCCGGTTTCCTCCCACAGTCTGAAAGATGTGCTGGTTAGATGCATTGGCTATACTAAATTCTCCCTCAGTGTACCTGAACAGGTGCCGGAATGTGGCTAATAGGGGATTTTCACAATAACTTCATTGCAGTGTTAATGTAAGCCTACTTGTGACACTAATGAATACTTTAAACTCTCTTGGAAGGAAGGGCCACCACTTGCCAAGCATGTAGCAGTATTGGCAGTGGCCACCTGGACCTTTTTGTCTTAACTGCTTGTCTGTGAGGAAGAAAGCCTTGGAGTTGGGGGTAGGGTGTTAGCGTGGATAGAGGATTGGTTGTCAAATAGGAGGCAGAGAGTGGGGGTCAATGGGTGCTATTCAGATTGGCGGTTGGTGACTAGTGGGGTGCCCCAGGGGTCGGTGCTGGGGCCTCAGCTATTTACCATTTATATAGATGATCTGGAGGAGGGAACCGAGTGCAGGGTGTCGAAATTTGCTGATGACACCAAGATTGGGGGAAAGGCAAATTGTGCAGAGGGTGTGGAGAGTCTGCAGAAGGATCTAGATAGGCTGGGCGAATGGGCCAGGAAATGGCAAATGGAATTTAATGTTGGCAAGTGTGAGGTGGTCCACTTTGGTAGGAAGAATGGTAGGAAGGACTATTACTTACGTGGCGAAAAACTGCAGCAGGCGACGGTGCAGAGGGACCTCGGGGTCCTTGTGCATGAGTCGCAAAAACCCAGCTTGCAGGTGCAGCAGGTGGTCAGGAAGGCGAATGGGATGCTGGCCTTCATAGCGAGGGGGATTGAATATAAAAGTAGGGAGGTCTTGCTGCAGCTGTATAGGGCATTGGTGAGGCCGCAGCTGGAGTACTGTGTGCAGTTTTGGGCGCCGCACCTGCGCAAGGATATTTTGGCCCTGGAGGGAGTGCAGAGGAGGTTTACTAGGCTGATACCGGAGTTGAGGGGATTGAGCTATGAGGAGAGGCTGAATAAACTGGGCTTGTACTCGTTAGAGTTTAGAAGAATGAGGGGAGATCTCATTGAGACGTATAAGATGATGAATGGGATGGATAGGATAGAGGTGGAGAGACTCTTCCCGCTCAAAAAAGACAGTAGGACTAGGGGGCACAGCCTCAAGATAAAGGGGAGGCGGTTTAGAACGGAGTTGAGGAGGAACTTCTTCACTCAAAGGGTGGTGAATCTCTGGAATTCTCTGCCCGTTGAAGTGGTGGAGGCTGCCTCGCTAAATATTTTTAAGAAGCGGGTTGATGGGTTCTTGATAAGAGAGGGGATTAAGGGTTATGGGGAGAGGGCGGGAAAGTGGAACTGAGCCACAACAGATCAGCCATGATCTTATTGAATGGCGGGGCAGGCTCGAAGGGCTAGATGGCCTACTCCTGCTCCTATTTCTCATGTTCTTATGAACTCCAAAATAACAAGTTTGCTATACTTTCACTGCGTCAAACGTTGACTAACGAAAAAAAGGAGGGGAAGAAAAGGTTTCTTTTTTTTAAACTAAGAATGTGGCCCTTTTCAATATTTTATATGGGGTGGAGTGTGCTTGTGTGACTAAAGAGGGAAAAAAACAGCTTCATGACCCCTGTGCAAATGTGAGCCCTGAAGTTCACAAGCTCATTCCAGTTTTGTCTCCATCACACAGATAGCACCACAAATCTAATTAAGGAGTTTGGGTGTCAAAGTTCCAACAACCTCAAGATTTGATCCCAGTCTTGAGAATCATCTTTGGTCCTAGTGTGCAATAATATAAAAGGTGCTAATAAACCACTACAAATGATTACAGTGTCTCAGTTGAAGCGGTTTCTATCAATCAATATTAAATACATGTATAAAAACACTGCAGCTGTGTCCATCACACTTGCTAGTCTGGTCTCAAGTTGACCTGAGGAGCTGCAAAAAGCAACCAGTTTTCAATTAATTCAGGGGACAGACCTTGCATCCTTAAAAGGGATACACCATAGTACACATAGCTGCATTTTAGCAGCAGAATAATACATTCTGCACTGACCGGAATAGTACTGCTGTGCATATAAAACAGCACATCATCCACCCAATGTGAGCAGCAGCATGGCTAGTTTTCACAGGAGGCATACAACATACTTTGACCAATATTAGCCAGAGAACAGAGGGCAATCATTCCTCCAAATGATACTTTGTTATTGCTGAGGAAAGAAACACACTTTTGAAGCTTTTTGCCTTACACTCATCAAGACAGTCTGCAAGAATCCCAATTGTAAAAGGAGCAACAACTCAACCACATGAGAAGAGAAAACTGATTGGTAGAGGCATTGCCATAGAGAATGCACCAGGGAACACTAACTACCAAGTTTTTGTTTCAAATTCAAATGAGGCAGGTTGACTCTGATTGGTCAAGGAATTGCCATGGAGAATGAACTAGGGAATGACTGTCCCCAAGCATTTATTTAATTGCAAAGGACAAGGTCCTGTGTGTAAATAAAGGTAACTTCTGGCATGCATAAGTGAGTTGCACTATGAACCTGACCATTGTTAATTGGTTTTCACTGCAATTCTTAGCACTATCGGGATTGATTGATGGAGCAGGTCTACGCATTGTTCTCTATTCAGCTTGAGGGACAGCCATTCTCTGGTTCATTCCCCATGGCAATGCCTTGACCATCATCAACCTGTCTGGTTTGAATTTGAACAAAAGTTTAGCAGTTAACTGGTCCTTGGTGCATTCTCCATGGCAACACCTCTGCAAAGAGTCCTGTTGCCAACCAATCAGCACTTTCTCGTCATGCAGTACAAATTGTTGCTCTCTTGCTGTCCTGATGAGCACAAGATGAAAAGCTAGAACAGCATGTCTCTTTCTCGAGTGATTTTCAAGTTCTGTACTACCTTTTTTTATTGTAAAGTGTTTTCTTTTTTATAAACGAACATTGGCAGCCTTGAAAGAGGAACTAAGATGAGAAAATTTACCAATTTTTTTTTAAACTCTAAATTCTCACTTTGTTGCCAGAAAGATCACTTAATTCAAATAATGACTGGATAATTCATTTTTAGTGCAAAAAATTACATTGAGTTATCAGTAGCAGCAAATTTTTGTTTTAATGCTTTTACGTATTGAATTGAAGGAAAAAATTTAATTCACCGTGGCTACGCAGCTTTTTGACAGCACCATCAAGCATCTGTAAAATGTATCCACACCTCAATCGATCCAGGCAATGGGAGAGGGGAGACACCAGTAATCCCAAGGACTTTGATTGGACTTTACAGTGTGCTTTCTTCAATGAACCATGCAAAAAAAACTGCAAAATGGCCAACTGTGTAAGAATGAGCTCCATTCAAGAATAATAACTCTGTAAGTATTAAAAGCTATTACTTTGTGCTTTAATTAGCAACTTGCCCCACATTCCTGTGTAGGTATGTGACATACAGTAAAAATAAGAGATTTTAATGAGACAGATTTTGCTTGAAAGGTCAGGGTACACTTGTAGAATATAATTTAAAAGAATTCAGAAGTGGTATACTTTTAGGCTTAAAATCAAGAAGTGCAGTCTTTCCTCTCTTTAAATAGTGATGGGCATTGTCCCGATTCTCAAGTGCCTCAGGTTTGACCTGCATCCTTTTAACTGTTAATAAAATCTTGACTGACAAGTGCATTACCAGACCTCAGTAACAAATTACAAGCATGTAAAGAATATCAAGCTTGCTATTGATTGCAAAATAAATAACAAGGTAAGATTATTTAGTTTAAGGACCTTAGTTTCTTTATCAAACAATAAGGCCTTTGGTGGTGAACAAGCCTTTTCACAAAACAAAAACAGAACCTGCAAGGATCATATGGATTTGAAACATTAACTCTATTTTCTCTCTCCCCAGATGCTGTCCACTCCTGCCGAGTTCTTCCAGCATTTCCTGTTTTGCTTTTATTTTAGCCTTTTCATGAGTTTGAGAGGCAGCACAGTGGTTAGCCTCACAGCACCAGGGACCTGGGTTTAATTCTGGCCTCAGGTGACTGTATGGAGTTTGCACATTCTCCCTGTGTCTGCGTGTGTTTCCTCTGGGTGCTCTGGTTTCCTCCCACAGTCCAAAGATGTGCAGGTTAGGTTGATTGACTATGCTAAAATTGATCCTAATGTCAGGGGGATTATCAGGGTAAATATGAGGGGTTATAGGCATAGAGCCTGGGAGGGATTGTGGTCGGTGCAGAATCGATGGACCAAGTGGCCTTCTTCTGCACTGTAGGGATTCTATGATATAATGCAAATGGTAGTTAATTGTTGGCTAAATGCAAGAATGTGGGACATGACAGGGCCAGAAAAGATGTTGCAAACCATTGCACCCAGCCCAAAATCAAAACCTGCTCTCTCATCCCACAAATGTTTTCCAATCCTTTACATGTTCTCTCACAACTGCCTTCACTACCTTGTGTAAACTAGCTAAATCTACACACTGCTCCTTTGCTTTGCTAAATCCCCAGCCCATATCCCCAAATTCTAGAGTTTGTGGCAATCTCACATATACAGTTCATTTAATCAATTCCCTTAAATAATTCCTCCTGCATCTTTTCTTCACCAGACTAAGAGGATGCAGACTTTTCACCCTGTCAGTTTATTTGTTTTCTCTGCACTGCAGGCGATGCCTGGGTCTCCTTAGTGTCATAGAACGTAGAACAGTACAGCACCGTACAGGCCCTTCGGCCCTCAATGTTGCACCGAGCTATGTCTAAACCCAAGGTCAAGCTATCCCACTCCCTATCATTCTGGTGTGTTCCATGTGCCTATCTAATAACCCCTTGAAAGTTCCTAAAGTGTCCAACTCCACTATCTCAGCAGGCAGTGCATTCCACACCCCAACCACTCTCCGAGTAAAGAATCTACCTCGGACATCCCTCCTATTTCTCCCACCATGAACCTTATGGTTATGCCCCCTAGTAACAGCTACATCCACACGAAGAAATAGTCCCTGCACATCCACTCTATCTATCCCCCTCCATCTTATATACTTCTGTTAAGTTGCCTCTCATCCTCCTCCACTCTAAAGAGAAAAGCCCTAGCTCCCTCAACCTTTCCTCCAAACCAGGCAGCATCCTGGTAAATCTCCTCTCCACTCTTTCCAATGCTTCCACATCCTCCTTATAGTGAGGTGACCAGAACTGCACACAATATTCCATATGTGGTCTCACCAAGGTTCTGTATAGGGGGTGATAGTGGATGCCTTGGTGGTTATTTTCCAAACGTCGCTGGATTCCGGGGAAGTGCCAGAAGATTGGAAAACAGCTAATGTTACGCCGTTGTTTAAGAAGGGTGCCAGGCAAAAGGCAGGGAATTATAGGCCGGTTAGTTTAACGTCTGTTGTAGGTAAAATGTTAGAATCCATCATCAAGGAGGAAATAGCGAGGCATCTTGAGGCGAATTGCTTGATAGAGCAGACGCAGCACGGTTTCGTTAAGGGGAAGTCGTGTCTGACAAATTTATTGGAGTTCTATGAGGATGTGTCTAGGGCGGTGGATAGAGGAGAGCCGGTGGATGTGGTCTTTCTGGATTTTCAGAAGGCGTTTGACAATGTACCTCACAAGAGGTTATTGCAGAAGGTAAGGGGGCATGGAGTTGGGGGTAGGGTGTTAGCGTGGATAGAGGATTGGCTGTCAAATAGGAGGCAGAGAGTGGGGGTTAATGGGTGCTATTCGGATTGGCGGTTGGTGACTAGTGGAGTGCCCCAGGGGTCGGTGCTGGGGCCTCAGCTATTTACCATTTATATAGATGATCTGGAGGAGGGAACCGAGTGTATGGTGTCGAAATTTGCTGATGACATTAAGATTGGTGGAACAGCAAATTGCGCAGAGGGTGTGGAGAGTCTGCAGAAGGATCTAGATAGGCTGGGTGAATGGGCCAGGAACTGGCAAATGGAATTTAATGTTGGCAAGTGTGAGGTGGTCCACTTTGGTAGGAATAATGGTAGGAAGGACTATTACTTACATGGCGAAAAACTGCAGCAGGCGACGGTGCAGAGGGACCTCGGGGTCCTTGTGCATGAGTCGCAAAAACCCAGCCTGCAGGTGCAGCAGGTGGTCAGGAAGGCAAATGGGATGCTGGCCTTCATAGCGAGGGGGATTGAATATAAAAGTAGGGAGGTCTTGCTGCAGCTGTATAGGGCACTGGTGAGGCCGCAGCTGGAGTACTGTGTGCAGTTTTGGGCGCCGCACTTACGCAAGGATATTTTGGCCTTGGAGGGAGTGCAGAGGAGGTTTACTAGGCTGATGCCAGAGTTGAGGGGGTTGAGCTATGAGGAGAGGCTGAATAAACTAGGCTTGTACTCGTTAGAGTTTAGAAGAATGAGGGGAGATCTCATTGCGACGTATAAGATGATGAATGGGATGGATAGGATAGAGGTGGAGAGACTCTTCCCGCTCAGAAAGGACAGTAGGACTAGGGGGCACAGCCTCAAGATAAAGGGGGGGCGGTTTAGAACGGAGTTGAGGAGGAACTTCTTCACTCAAAGGGTGGTGAATCTCTGGAATTCTCTGCCCGTTGAGATGGTGGAGGCTGCCTCGCTAAATATTTTTAAGACGCGGGTTGATGGGTTTTTGATAAGAGAGGGGATTAAGGGTTATGGGGAGAGGGCGAGAATGTGGAACTGAGCCACGACAGATCAGCCATGATCTTATTGAATGGCGGGGCAGGCTCGAAGGGCTAGATGGCCTACTCCTGCTCCTATTTCTTATGTTCTTAGTTGCAGCATAACCCCACGCCTCTTAAACTCAAACCTCCTGTTAATAAACACTAACACACTATAAGCCTTCTTCACAGCTCTTTCCATTCGAGTGGCAACCTTCAGAGATCTGTGGATATGAACCCCAAGATCTCTGTTCCTCCACATTCCTCAGAACCCTGCCATTGACCCTGAAATCCCCATTTAAGTTTGTCCAACCAAAATGAATCACCTCGCACTTATCAGAGTTAAACTCCATCTGTCACTTTTCTGCCCAACTCTGCATCCTATCAATGTCTCTTTGCAGCCTACAACAGCCCTCCACCTCATCCCCTACTCCACCAATCTTGGTGTCATCAGCAAATTTACTGACCCACCCTTCAGCCCCCTCTTCCAAGTCATTGATAAAAAATCACAAATAGCAGAGGACCCAGAACTGATCCCTGTGGTACAGCGCTGGTAACTGGCCTCCAGTCTGAAAATTTTCCCTCCATCACCACCTTCCGTCTTCTACGAGACAGCCAGTTACTTATCCAATCGGCCAAATTTCCTTCTTTCCCACACCTCCTTACTTTCTTCATGAGCCTACCATGTGGAACCTTATCAAACACCTTACTAAAATCCATGTATACGACATCACTGCTCTAGCTTCGTCTACACACTTAGTTACCTCCTCAAAGAATTCAATCAAATTTGTGAGGCAGGACTTACCCCTCATGAAACCGTGCTGACTATCCCAGATTAAAGTGAATCTTTCCAAATGGTCATAAATCCTATCTCTCAGGACTCTTTCCATTAATTTACCAATCACTGAAGTAAGACTAACTGGCCTATAATTACCAGGGTTATTCATATTTCCTTTCTTGAAGAGAGGAACAACAATTCCCCACTCTCCAGTCCTCTGGCACAATCCCCATGGACAGTGAGGACCCAAAGATCAAAGCTGAAGGCTCTGCAATCTCATCCCTTGCCTTCCAAAGTATCCTAGGATGTATCCCATCTGATCCAAGGGACTAATCGACCCTCAGGTTTTTCAAAAATTGCTAACGCGTTTTCGCTCAGAACATCGACCACCTCCATCCTATCAGCCTGTATCTCACACACATCCTCAAAAACATGGCCCCTCTCCTTAGTGAACACTAAAGAAAAGTATTCATTCATCGCCTCACCTATCTCTTCTGATTCCATGCACAAGTTCCCACTACTATCCTTGACTGGCCCTAACCTCACCCTGGTCATTCTTTTATTTCTCACACGAGTAAAAAGCCTTGGGTTTTCCTTTATGTAACCCGCTCATTTAAAGTTTATTTATTTAGTGTCACAAGTAGGCTTACATTAACACTGCAATGAAATGACTGAAAAATCCCCTGGTTGCCACACTCCGGCACCTGTTCATGTCCACTGAGGGAGAATTTAGCATAGCCAATGCACCTAACGTGTGTCTTCAAATTATGGGAGGAAACTAGAACACCCGGAGGAAACCACGCAGATATGCAGAGAACGTGCAGACTCTGCATAGTGATCCAAACTAGGGATCAAACCCGGGTCCCTGGTGCTGTGAGGCAGCAGTGCTAACCACTGTGGCACCTGTGCATATAGGCACTGGTGTATTGGGGGTTGGGGGGGGGGGGGGGTGAAGGGGCCCATCTGGCTCCAATTGACTCATTTCCTTGGCCCCAGAGCCAAGCATCATTTATTTTAGATTTCAAGTCTGAGCTCTCTTCCTGAGTTTCATTACTTTAACGTTAATCAACATTAAATGAGATTTGCCACTTATCAACCAAACATTTCCATCCCATGAATTCGCACACAGCTTGGACAGCTGTATTTTTGGTCCCTGTTCCAAATCACTGGGATCAACCAGATGGATTAGATTGGTCTTTTCCAGTCCAGCACATTTATACCTACTCTGTAAACAGGAATGGCCTTGAAACTGGTTGCCAATTAAATGGCTGGGTAACCATAGTGTTGCAGTGAGCAAGCGACCAGAAGTCTGACCACTGAGCACTGACTCAACATCCATACAGGGATCTTACAGGGAAGGATTACTGACTCCGCCAGCATATCTAGCCAGTCCAGTCAGGCTGTGTTACTGAGTTACAAAGAGGGGCTTTGTGAGAAGGAACCCTACCCAGAGCACGACCCATTGAACAGTGCAAAAAATTGGTTCAAAAGCAAAATACTCTGTGCTGAAAATCTTGATTAAGCATGAAATTGTTTTGACTCATGCTGCTAAGAAGACTTACATTTATATAGCACCTTTCACAACTTGAGGGCATCCCAAATTGCTTTCCAGCCACTGAAATCTTTTTGAAGTATGGTCACTGTTGTAATATAGGAAACGCAGCAGCCAATTTACACACAGCGATACAGCAATATTATAACCAGATCATCTATTTTTAGGTATTGATTGGAGGGATGGATTTGGCCAGGACCCCAGGAAAAGGTTCTCTACTCTTTAGTTTTCTTTTCATTCATGGGATGTGTGCATCGCTAGCTAGCCCAGCATTTATTGCTCATCCTTAATTGCCCTTGAGAAGGTGGTGTTGAGCTACTTTCTTGAACTACTGCAGTCCATGTGGTGCAGGTACATCCACAGTGCTGTTAGGGAGGGAGTTTCAGGATTTGACCCAGTGGCAATGAAGGAACGGCTGATATAGGTGATGAGGAGGGGAATTGCCAGGTGGGGGTGTTCACATGAGACTGTGCCCCTTGTGGATGTCCCTTGTCTTTTTAGATGGTAGTGGCCATGTTTTTGGCAGGTGCTGAGGAGGCCAGGTGAGTTCCTGCCATGCACCTTGTAGATGGTACACACTGCTACTACTGTGCATCAGTGGTGGAGGGAGTGAATATTTGTGGATAGGATGTCAATCAAGTGCAGCTACTTTGTTCCAGATGGTGTTAAGTTTCTTGTGTTGTTACAGCCATCCAGGCAAGGGGAGAGTATTCCATCTCACTCCTGACTTGTGCTTTGATAGATGGTGGATAGGTTGTAGGGAGTCAAGAGGCAAGTTACTTGCCACAGGATTCCTGGCCTCTGACGTGCTCTTGTAGCCACAGTATTTAGGTGGCTGACCCACTTCCAATTCAAGCCAATGGCAACTCCAGGGTGTAGATGGTTGTATTCATCAGAAAAAGAGCCTTGCTTTAACATCTCATCCAAAAGACAGCATGCCTTCCTCCATAAGTGGAGCATCAGCTTAAATTAAGGCTCTGGCGTGAAACTCGAACCCACAATCTTGACTTTCAGAAATAAAGAAAGAAAGAGAGAAAGAAATTTCATCACACTAAAAACAATACAAGGCTATTTGACTGAGGGGGAAGCAGAGCTCACACCAGAAAGTTGAAGTACTAAGTAATCACCTTGCTTTGCGCTTAATTTTATGTGGAACCCAGTCAGTAACAGTGTCACACAACAGAAACTAGACTCAGGTTGAAGGAAGTCAACTTTGCAATAACGGTTCAAAGAGTGAGAGACTTTATTTTTAAAAAAAACGTTTTGCCGTGTTTGCTAGCCGCTGAACTCAACGTTGCAATTTGCGTCAAGACAACAATTTTGCGACACGCTGAATGCATTGCAATGGAAACGGTGCCGAGGGGTTTGTGCGTTTTCATGCCTGGAGATGGTTTGAAGGGACGATGTAATCCCTTTACATTTGCGCAGGAGCATAGGGTTGGGGGAATAAGAGAAACAGGAAGGATTACAACCAACACAATAACAAAGCACAACAGTCAGAAAGAAGCAATTTAGATAATGAGCCAGCTTGCAGTTGTTCACATAACACATCATTTCTTTCTGGTCGGTGTAGAACCATTCTGATGCCCATGCTGCATTATTACAAGCTTGTAATCTCCAACACAACAATGGTTTGCGGATGGTCACGTTGTGATAGATGGTGTAAAGATAAGTATTTTGAAGCAACTAACTTCAGGCCACATCCAACCACCCCCTAAACGCAACATTCAATACTTCCCTTCTAGCCCCTAAAGCCCTTTTACACACTGAACTTACTGTAACAGGTGGTGTATAAATCACACATTGATGCATGTCTGTTCTCTACAAATAAGCAACTGGTACAATGTGAAAGATTGTTACAAAAAAACTGCTAGCAATGTATACACTTGCTTTACAGTAGCTTCTGGTGCAGAACTCTTTGGACGTTGGACAAGTAATGTTGCTAAGTTCAACCTTATGGTACATTTATACTTTTGCTGCTCTGGTAGCACAATCTTTGCAGTTCAAAGTCTTAAGGCATTGAGAATGCAGTGTTGTGAGTGACGTGATATTTTCTCCACGCACCCACTAAAAACTCAAGCCACTGCACAGACTCCCACCCAGTTCAAAATTGTTCAGTCACGAAGCTGCATTTCTAAATACCTCTGATGAGGCACCCATCCAGTTTTGAATCCTGTTGCACCAACAGTTACAATTCACAAAAGAAAACCAGGTTTTAACAGCTATGCAATGGTGGAGGGGTCTGGGGATTGAGAGTAGAAGCCATCCTGCTAAAGTTCTGCAAAAACAAAACAGCTTCAGAGTTAATGCAGAAAGAATTTCAAAGTGTTTCAGCACAAGTGAGGCATGTGAACGTGCAGACTTACCCATTCACCAATCACTGCTTGCTCATTGTTGTCTGGAAGATTTAAGAGATTTTTTTTGTCTCAATGTCTGTTGCTGCAGTATAATTGTAATGTTGATTTTCCCATGAAGGGGGCAGCAGCGGAAAAACTCTGATCCATACACACCCATTTGCACTGATCGGGTCATAAGGCTGCTTACAAAGTGCAATAGTGACACCTGTTGGCTGAGAACCTACATTATTCAAATCTCCTTATTTCTTTCATCTCAGTTGTTTAAAAGAGCATTTATTAATCACTGGAAGAGAATTCCTGAACCTCCCTGAATACCTGGTGCTGAACATTTTGTTTTCTGTACGCGTTTTTCTATCAAGCACTCAAAAGTAGTATAAGAGATTTAAACGGAGGATCAAAATTTCTTGATTCCATCCTAACAAGTACTTACAATTCCAGTTTCAGAACTGGACCCATGCCATATCTTTCCACATAAACCTTCAAATAAGACTAGGCCCGAGGCTCCACCCTGTCTTTTTGGACACAGGTTTATTTTTCAACCATCTGTTGTCACTTATTTGTTCTCTTCTTTCTATCCCAACTTGCAAACCAGACAGCAGAAATTCAATTATTATCTGCTGACTTTCAAGCCCTGTGGCTTCTTGGCTATACATAGCTGCACTCAATTCGCACACTGCCCTCACAAACATGGCACCTGTTCAGCTTTAAACATCATGTGCTCACACATGCAATTTTGCTTTTTTTAAAAAAATGACGACTCTACAGTAACACTCACTACATTTAAAACAGAGCTCCATACTCAGCTGTTTCTAATATTTCTTTATGGGGGGAGGGGTGTCTTGTTGGTGTCAAGTGATCCCTGGACGTGCCAAGTTTAAAAAAGTTTTGATATTTAATTTACTAAAATCATAACTATTTAAATAAATAAAAGATGCTCCTCACGTATCAATCTGGTTTGCCAAAGTGTTTTACAAGCAGGTTGGATTGCACATGTGGTTAAACAACGGGCCACCTCCCACAAAAGAGTCGGTAATTTAAAAATAATAATTAAGTAGGATCATTTACTTAAGATATTTATTTTGAAATATAAGCCCCCTTTGGGAGGATTTGGATGAAACATGCAGGATTTTAAAACAATGATTGATAGTAAAGTTGGCTAAATAACACCCCTCCCCCACACATCAGAAAATGGCAGCCTTTCTCGAGCATACAGCTTAAATCCTCTGTACAAGTTTGTGCACACCCATTGGGAATTGGACTAAAATTAGTTGAACGAGTGTCGCACGCAACCCTTAAAGTACGCAGACAAGAGACAAATTCCATCAATCTACGTCAGCTGCAATCTCGTAATTAAAGGGTTGTGCACTAATTCTTCTGACCCACTCAGCCCTCACTTGTCTGAAGCTGCCCTGACATCAGGCAGCAGATCTTCTGTGAAGCAACGTATCACTCAGTGGCTACACATTGGCAACTCAAACACCAGCTCTGCAGGCTGATGGGATGAAGGTTTGTGTCCAGAATTTACGCAGTGGTACAACTATTGCCCTATACAATAGCACTGGGCAGGCACTGGGAATTTATGCGCCGACGAGAGGAAGAAAGAGAAAAAAAGACTTGTGGTATCTCCATCTGCTCACACACAGTGAGCAACTGCATCAATGGCAGTCGAACTGGAAAAAGTGCGAGTCAAGAGGAAAGAACATCCTTTTTTTAACTAAATAAAACGGCACCTTGTTAAACAAGAGCAAAGGCAGAACTTCAAGTAACGTATGTTTAAAACAATTAAAATAGCTGTTTAAAATTTAAAAAGAAATATGCTGAATGATGCAGATTAGTTGCAATCTCTGCTAGATACCAGCTAAGTGGCTCTTTGTTCAGGGTAGTGGGGGTTGGGAGAAAGGGCCATTACACATGATGGTAACATTCGTCATGATTTCTGTAGTGACATGTCACTTGAAAATGGTGTGCCTGAGAATACTCACTTATCATTCACACAAAAGTCATTAAAATCCCATTTTTCAAAAGTGACAACTACCAATTTTGATATGGGAAACCCACAAAACATCCACTTCAAAACCAATGGCTTTGTAAGTGTCAGGATAAAGATAGAAGCATTGAGAAATTCCACTTAGAAGAGCTCAACAGGCCAGTCTCCTGAAATAAAAGACATTGTACAGAAAGCACATGAGCCCAACAGGCAGAGAGAAGTATTTCCCCAGTGGACTGAAGTTTAAAATTGGAAATTCTGATTCCACCTCAGACTGAATTTGAAAACAATTTCTTCGTTAGACTCAGATCACTTGCTTTACGGTATTAAAAAAATTAGAAATAACATTTACTCAATCAAACTGGCACTTCATTCTGGCTGCAGTTGAGACCACAATCCAATCAGCTGTGATCTTACTGAATGGCAGAGCAGGCTCAAGGAGCAGAATGGTTACGCCTGGCTCCTGATTCTTGTTATCTTGTCTCTTCTATCGCCTTACACCTCTAGCAGAGTTTTTCACAAGTAAAGTTGGGCTGAATTTAAGGGTTTGTGCACCCAGGAGAACACAAAATGGGGCAGAATTCTCCAGTTCTGCCAGGCCTAAGACCAGAAATTCCCACCCACGGTCAATGAATCTTTAAATGGTCCGTCAAACACCCTGTCCCACCAGTGACGATTCCCGCAGCAGGCGAGACCGGAACGTGTACCCTCAACACTTCTGGCAGGATGAGCGACCTCCAGTGCCAGTGGTTATTTTCAATCTGGTCAACCCACCTGAAATATAGCTAGTTTTGGAAGCTGGAAGTACAGTAACCCAGTCAGAACCAGATATACAAAAGACAGATGCACACAGGCACCAGATGCACACACAATTGGCAAAGTTCTGTAATAGGATAAAACTAAGGAATAGATAAGCAACTGGTAATTGTTAAGCAAGTGCTTAGAAAATCAGAAACACAAAAGGAACTTGGGAGTCCTTGTTCAAGATTCTCTTAAGATTAACGTGTAGGTTCAGTCGGCAGTTAGGAAGGCAAATGCAATGTTAGCATTCATGTCGAGAGGGCGAGAATACAAGAGCAGGATGTACTTCTGAGGCTGTATAATGCTCTGGTCAGAGCTCATTGAGCAGTTTTGGGTCCCCATATCTAAGGAAGGATGTGCTGGCCTTGGAAAGGGTCCAGAGGAGGTTCACAAGAATGATCCCTGGAATAAAGAGGCTGTTTTATGCTTAGGTAGCACAGGCCAACGAAAGATAAGCTGGACAGAGCAGTTGAAACAGCTAACATTCAAGCTAGGAATGCTGCAAATACCAGGAAGTTATTTGTAAGTGTGATCATTTCACCTGCTGGCTTTAATGTGATGCTGATCAGATTTGGGCATTTTTATATGATTATGTTTATTCAATAGACTGACACAGGGTTGCAGGGACAGGTTCTCTTTCATAAGGTGCTGTTTGGTGAATGACCAGGCCCAATAATCATCTGTTGGCCCACATTCACTAGTGTGTGCACTATACAAGGCAAAAACATAAATCGCAGGCTGAAACCCAAGTGGCTGATGAGGCCTATTACACAGGCTGACATCAACTTACTGCAAAGATATTTGTTACAAAATATTTAGAGTCCTGGGAACACACAAATGATTATTTTTTTCTGAATAGGGAGTAACAGAAAAACAAAATCTGATGAAGCACGTGACACAAACGTTCACGTTGACACCCTTTTCGCCACTGAAAGTTGAGAACAGGTTTCACGTCGGTGGTATATTCCGATTTTGACTTTTCACTAAAGCAGGACCTATGAGGAGGAATGCAACACTTGTGTGGATATGTAGGTTCCGTGCAAACCCAATTCAAAAGGGGAGGGGCACACTGACAAAAAAGGCTCACCAATGTATTAATTTAAAAAAAATCACTAAGTGCACAACACCATGACAAATGATGTCAAAACACAATACAGCAATTGTACAAGATTTGATATTAGTGGCTCTTCCCTCCCTCCCCCCAAAAAATGTTGCCAAATACTTTTAATAAAGACAATGCCCCTTTGAAGCTGCACCCAACACAAGTAACCAGTAGGAAGTGTTCCAGTATTAATTATGATTAGTGCAAGAAGCAACTTCTGTAAAGCTTGGAATGCTTGTTGATGCATTCAATGTGGGAACAACCAGACCCAGGATTCATTCAGAAAAGCAAACAGTTCACTGGACAGAACTGCAAAGCTCCAGCGACTTTGGACACCCCAAATTGGCCCCACATTTCAAGCTGCCAGTTTTTGCCTTGCAAGATTTCTGTCTGAGATCACACATCCCCTTTGGGGAAGCATCTACTCAAATTACTCAATCTGCCTTGGAGTCCAGAACAATGCAGGCTCTATCCTAGGCCACAGCTCTTACACAGTATGTAATGCCACAGCAACATTAGAGAATGCACTGATGGAAGAAAACGGATGGAGCCAAGAGTTACAGACTCAAAATCCTGACAATACAAAATGCAGTCTGAAGCATTCCCTGTACAGAAGTTAATCATTGTTCTCTCTGTGCATGTACTTGTGCAACAAAGGGGCAGTAATTGTTGTAAAAAATTAAAAGTTAGTTTTAAAAAAAAGACTAAAAATTTAGACACTGTTTCTGCACCACAAACTAGAGATTAAGTTGCTGTGGCCTAAAATTATTTCCTACCTTCATCTCCTGTGTCAGGTAGGTTTAGCGCCAGAAAAATGTGATATATTCCCCCTCCCCCGTCTGATCTAAACATTTTTTGCCTTTTTTAAAGTCCTAACTTCAGTCTTCAGCTACAAGATTTTTTTTTTTAATTTTTGTGTTTTACTACAAAAACATCCTAAATAAATAGACATTTAAATCAGCAAAAAGCTACAAGCAATTGTGCAAACTAGCTGCAGAAATGCATTACATAGTTAGTGAGTTTGCTGCAGGGGTTTCCTCTAGGGATCTTGGACCCTCAGACTGGGAACACACATTCTCCACAGTCGGCTCAGGCACACAAAGGTTCCTATCAGAGACCTTGGGGAAGCCATCTTGAAGCTTTGAATGTAACTGGAACTCCTGCTTAGTATTTTCAGCGTATGCATTAGTACCATCTACTGAGGAATTGCCATCTTCTATTGAGGGAAATGGTACATCACTGTATTTAGAGGTCCCTGTGTTCTCAGCAAAGTGCCCTGTGACAGACATGTAAGGTGCCAAGGAGCTATTGGTAGCAGCAATTAAATTTTCTATAGTGTTTTCTTTTGTGTAATTGGATCCTAATTCTGCTTCCACATAATTGGTCTCCCTATCCCTGCAGTTCACATCTACAGCACAGGTCTGATCTATCTGATAATATAACACTGTGGAGTCGTTTAAATACGTCTGTTGCTCAGGCGTTGAGCTACTTTGAATACTGCTGTCAGCAAAACACAGCACAGGAGAAACAGGAGTCACTTCTGCCTGGATCACAACAGGTCGTGCTAGCCCTTCACAGGCCTCATCAGGTCCAGTCACTGAATCTCCTAATATACAGACTTCTAGGCTTTCTACACTGGTATCCATGGTTACACTAGAACTGGTCAAGTCATCCTCCTCTTCCTTTTTCCTGTCCATCTCCTCAGCAGACTGTAAATGCAGAACCGCAGTTTCATTCTCCAAGTCATAATTTTCTGCTGCAAACTCCTGGTAATCCTGTACCTCTGTGTGTCTGTCATTGGAGCAGTGGGAGATGGCTGGCAACAACTGCTGATGGTGGTCGTGCTGCTTGTTTTCCAGTTCCAGTTTCATGATTGTGTGCAAGTAATGAGTTCGCACTCGGATGGGGTTAAATTCAATCCGGCCAGCCGCGTTAGCGCATCCATCTTTGGAGCACCCACAGGGAAAGGACATCCTGTCCACCTGAAGGAGAAGAGATTTATATTAATATGGGAACAGTAGCACAGTGGTTATGTTACTGGACTAGTAATCCAGAGACCTGAACTCATGTTCCAGAGACACAAGTTCAAGTTCCACCATAGCAGCTGAAGGAATTTAAAGTCAATTCATTAATAATATATCTGGAATAAAATACAAGTCTCACTGACTCTTAACCACCCTCTGACAGAACGTGGCAAGCTGTTCAGTTACAGGCAGCTCACCACCACATGCTCAAGGACAATAACTGCTGATCTTGCCAGTGATGCTCACATTCCATTTTCAAGAGGCCCAGAGGACAGATCTGTAGTTATATTGGAATACCTTCTGGATACCCTGCCTCAAAGCAGAGGAACAGTCTACCACAGTAAACTCATTTCAAGTTTGTAAAGTGTATTCATTGCACTTCCAAGGATGTGTCAGTTAGGTGGATTGGCCATGCTAAATTAACCCTAGTTTCAGGTAAATATGTGGGGTTATGGGGATAGGGTGGGATTGTTGTTGGTGCAGGCTCGGTGGCCAAATGGCCTCATTCTGTACTGTAGGGATTGTATGATTGAATCAGCCATAGCTCAGTCGCCCGAGTCAGAAGCTTTAAGCCCCACACCAGAGATTGGAGCAGGAAGATTTAGCCAACACTCCAATGCAGTATCCAGAGTGCCCTGAGCAGAGTTGCCGACTTTCAGATGAAACATTAAACGTTCAGATGGATATAAAACATTCCAGGGATGTTTGATCCCCTCCAATCAGGTTTCCACCCCTGCCACAATGCTAAAACAGCTCTGATCAAAGTCACAAACGATATCCTCTGAGATTGTGACAAATGCAAACTTTCCTTTCTCGGTCTGTTTGCAGCCTTTGACACGGTTTGACCGCCCCATCCTCGTCCAATGACTGTCATCCAGCTAGGTGGGACTGCTCTCACCTAATTCCATTCTTATCTTTCAAATCACAGCCAGAGAATCATTTGCTTTCTCTTCCTGCTCCTCCACTGTTACTTCTGGTGTTCCCCAAGGAGTTACCTTTAGCTCCCTCCTATTTCTCATTTACATGCTGTTCCTCAGCACAACATTCAGCTTTCTCACAAACATCAACGACATCCAGCTCTCCTTAACCATCACCTCTCTTGCCTGCCCTACTGTTACTAAATTATCAAACCGCTGGTCCCACATCCAGTACTGAATGAGCAGAAATTTCCTCTTAAACCACTGTTTTTGGTCCCAATCCAAACTCCATCCCCTCCTCTGGCAACAGTCTGAGATTAAGCCAGTCTGTTCACAACCTCACTGTCGCATCTGATCCTAAGATGAGCTTTTAACCTCACACCAACGCACACTGCCTATTTCCACCTCCATAACATCACCTAACTTTATGCCTGTCTCAGCTCAATTGCTGCTGAAACTCTCATTTTTATCCTTTGTCATCTTTAGACTCACACATTGGGACATACTCCCAACCGCTCTCCCACATTCTACCCTCCATAAACTTGAAGCCATCCACAAATGTGCTGCTCATCTCAACTCACAGTAAGTTCCGTTTCTCTATCACCCTGTGTTTATTGACTGACGTTGACTCCACGTCAAGCATTTTAAAATTCTCATCCCTCTTTTCAAATCTCTCCATGATCTTGCCCCTTCCCATCTCTGTAATATCCTCCAGCTTCACATCCCTTTGAGGGACGTACTTCTTTAAATCTAGCGTCTCGAGCATCTCTGATTTTAATTGGCCCACAATTGGCAGCCATGCCTTCAGCTGCCTGGGTCCCAAGCTCTGGAATTCCCTCCCTGAACCTCTCCACCCACCTTTCAAAGAACAAAAACAGCCCGGGAAATAGGCCCTTCGGCCCAACGAGCCCGCGCCGCCATTTTAACATTACCAGTCCCCCCCCCCTCCACCCATGACCCTTATCTATGCTTATGGCATTCCACATTGAGGGAAACTAATTTAGGGACAATTTATTACCTGCAATCAGCCTAATAGCACATCTTTGGGGTGTGGGAGGAAACCGGAGCACCCGGAGAAAACCCACGCAAGCACGGGGAGAATGTGCAAACTCCCACAGACACGGGCCCAAATCCATGTGTCTGCACAGCAAACAGTGATAGTCACTGAGCTGTCGTGTTGCCCAGCATCTGGTCCAGTTTAAGCGTACACTAACGACATGAAGCACTAGGCTATTCTCGAACATTCAAGAGCAGCCCTTGTACGACCCATCGCGTGTATGCCCCTCGTTGGACAACAAGGCGGACCGACTTAAAACCTGTGAATTAAAAGAGAAAAACATTAGTATCATACCATATCCTTTTACATTACCAGGGATGTCCCAATGCTAATGACCCTTATTTAAAACAATCTCCTATATCCTCCCATCTCCAACTAGTCATGTGCCTAAGTAACTCTTAAACAACTCCAGCGTGCTTGCCTCCACCACCTTGCTTGGCAGAGCATTCCATACCCCCACTACCCTGTGTAAAAAACCTCCCTCTAATATCTGTGTTATACCTCTCCCCCATCACCCTAAGCCCATGGCCCCTCGTACTGTGTGTCTCTAACATAGGAAATAGCTTACCACTGTTTTACTCTATCTATACCCTTCATAATCTTATATACCTCTATTAGATCCCCCCTCAGTCGCCGTCTTTCAAGGGAAAACAGCCCCAGTTTGCTCCATCTTTCCTTGCACTTGTACCCCCAGGTCCCGCTGTGTTTCTATACTCTTTATAGGCTTACCCTTTATCATATAACTCCCCCCTACATTATTCTGGCCAAAATGCATCACCTCACATTTATCAGGAGTAAACTCCATTTGCCATATATCTGCCCAATGTACCAGCCTACCAATATCCTGTTGTATTGCCAGACACTGCTCCTCACTGCCCGCCAATCCAGCCATCTTAGTGTCATCTGCAAACTTGCTGATCACACCACTTACTCCCTCTTCCAAGTCATTTATATACACTACAAAGAGAAGAGGTCCCAGTACTGAGCCCTGCGGCACACCACTAGTGACAGACCTCCAGCTAGAAAAGGACCCCTTCACTACTACTCTGTCTCCTCTTAGCAAGCTCTTTCCTACCCCAAGGCACTCCTTTGAAAAAAAACAGACCTCTTTGACCAAGCCTTTTGGTTATCTGACCTAATATCTCCTTATGTGGCTTGGTGTCAGGTTGCTTTGCAACAGTCCCATGAAGATGAGGGCAGTGCAGCTGATGCTGTCTGCATGGACTTTAGCAAGGTGCCGCATGGTAGGTTGTTGCATAAGGTTAAATCTCATGGGATCCAGAGTGAGGTATCTAAATGGATACAAAATTGGCTTCTTGATAGAAGCCAGAGGGTGGTTGTAGAGAGTTGTTTTTTCAAACTGGAGGCCTGTGACCAGCGGTGTGCCTCAGGGATCAGTGCTAGGTCCACTTATTTGTCATTTATATTAATGATTTGGATGAGAATATAGGAGGCATGGTTAGTAAGTTTGCAGATGACACCAAGATTGGTGACATAGTGGAGAGTGAAGAAAGTTATCTCCAATTGCAACGGGATCTTGATCAATTGGGCCAGTGGGCTGATGAATGGCAGATGGAGTTTAATTTAGATAAATGCGAGGTGATGCATTTTGGTAGATTGAACCAGGGCAGGACTTACTCAGTTAATGGGAGGGTGTTGGGGAGAATTACAGAACAAAGAGATCTAGGGATACACGTTCATAGCTCCTTGAAAGTGGAGTCACAGGTGGACAGAGTGGTAAAGGAGGCATTTGGCATGCTTGGTTTCAGTGAGAACACTGAATACAGGAGTTGGGACGTCTTGTTGAAGTTGTACAAGACATTGGTAAGGCCACACTTGGAATACTGTGTGCAATTCTGGTCACCCTATTATAGGGAGGAAATTATTAAAATAGAAAAAAGAGTGCAGAAAAGATTTACTAGGATGCTACCAGAACTTGACAGTTTGGGTTATAAGGAGAGGCTGGATAGATGGAGCAAAGGAGGCTGAGGGGTGATCTTATAAAGGTCTACAAAATGATGAGGGGCACAGATCAGCTAGGTAGTCAATATCTTTTCCCAAAGGTAGAGGAGTCTAAAACTAGAGGGCATAGGTTTAAGGTGAGAGGGGAGAGATACAAAAGTGTCCAGAGTGGCAATTTTTTCACACAGAGGGTGGTGAGTGTCTGAATCAAGCTACCAGAGTCAGAGGTGGGTGCAATGTTGTCTTTTAAAAAGCATTTAGACAGTTACACGGGTAAGATGGGTATAGAGGGATATGGGCCAAATGCGGGCAATTGGGATTAGCTTAGGGGTTTAAAAAAAGGGTGACACGGACAAGTGGAACTGAAGGACCTGTTTCCATGCTGTAAACCTCTATGACTATAAGTGCCTTGGAACATTTAATTCCATCAAAGGTGTTATCATATATGCAAGTTGTTGTTGTATTTCAAAGAGCAAGGGAGGTTATCCCCAGTGTTATGGCCAACATTCTATCCCTCAATCAGCGTCACAAAAAACAGTCATCATCACATTGCTGTTTGTGGGAACTTGCTGTGCATAAATTGGCCACCACACCTCCCAACAATACAGCAGAGACCATACTTGTTATATAACTGGCTGTAAAGTGTTTTGGGTGGGATAACCTAGTGAAAAGCACGACATCAATGCAAGTTCCTTTTCCCCTTATGGACATCTGAGTAACTTCCAATTAAATACATTTGCCTGGTTACATCTAAATGTTACCAGAGCCAACAGGAGCTGCCTCAGTGGGAGCCTCATATGTTGTAACATGAAGCGACTGGTCACTCTCTTCACCATCACTGCTGAGAAGCAGACATTGGGTGTCCCAGCAGGGCTCAGACAGAGGAATATTTGATTCAGGAGGATCTCCTGTAACCAAAAGACACCTGTACATTTTCTGGATTCTCGAATTCTAGAGGCAGCTACATGGATATGAAAAGAGACATTATCACTGAAAAGGTATTACCAACCAGCAGACCAGGATATGTTACTGCTGGAAGTCACAATGCTTCATGTTTTCTCTCAGCCTCTTGAGTCAGTGCTGATCCCTGACTTATGTAAAGCTTGCTTTTCATAATTGTATAACCACATTTGCAAATTTCATTGCAAAGTTTTTTCAATAACTGGACTGGGGCTTCAGCACAAAGCCCCAAAGGGACACGCTTTTGTGGGCACTTAATGTAATGTTCAAATTGGCCAATGCTCAATATAGGAAGCAGGAAATTAAGGTATTGGGAAAAGACCTACATTCCAAGGGTCATGTGAGGTAGCATCAGCTCTAAGGATCTGCTTAGAAAATTGTCCAAGGGATGAAATGAGCTGAAGATGTCCTAGGCTTCTCACACCTGTTTAAAGTTTCTTTGGTGCAATTAGCTACAAGCAATAATATTCAGGGCATTTGAGGACATTATCCCTAGAACTGGCTTTAATGTTTAATCATTTTTAATAGTCTGCTTGGATCCTAATGTGCTAATTGACGCAATGTTACCTCTGACCCCAACCATTGATTAATTGAAAGTAAAAATCACCCTTTTAAAAGCTGCGAGTGTGTTGCTTCTGAAATCACTTTCCCTGGGCAGACATGAAAGCATTCCCGGTGCAGCCAACCACATCCCCAGAGACAAACTCAGGCTAACCTGTGGTAATTTTCACTTCTGACTAAAGGATCATAGCTTGCCCACAATCCAACACAGACCCCCTGATTAAAATTCATTACTGGGTGTAATGTGTCATCAGACAAGGTTAAACTTCGGCTGTTCTCACCAGGACAATCAACTACTTGCAGTTATATAGCATGTCCCAAGGCACTTCACAAGATTAATGATCAAACAAACCTTGACACCAAGCACATAAGGAAGTATTAGGTCAGATGACCAAAAGCTTGGTCAAAAAGGGAGGTTTTAAGAAGGGTCTTAAAAGAGGAGAAAGAAGCAGAGATTTGGAGGGGAGGGGGGCGAATTTCAGAGGTTAGGACCCCAGGTAACTGAAGGAGCAGCCATCAATGGTGGATTGATTCAAATCAAGGATGCACTAAAGGAGGAGTTACTGGAGGAGTGTGGAGTTCTTTGGAAGGCTATAGGGCTGGAAGACTGGCAGGGGGAGAAGAGAGACAGACACTACTGGACTGAAATGTAGGTCAGCGAGCACAGTGGGTGATAGATGAACAGAAGTCAGTGTGAGTAATGACTAGTGCAGCAGAGTTTTGGCTGAACTCAATTTATGGAGGGTAGAAGATGATGGAAGCATTAGCAAGGACCACTGAAACATAAGAACATAAGAAATAGGAGCAGGAGTAGGCCATCTAGCCCTTCGAGCCTGCCCCGCCATTCAATAAGATCATGGCTGATCTGTCGTGTTTCAGTTCCACATTCCCGCCCTCTCCCCATAACCCTTAATCCCCTCGCTTATCAAAAACCCATCAACCCGCGTCTTAAAAATATTTAGCGAGGCAGCCTCCACCACTTCAACGGGCAGAGAATTCCAGAGATTCACCACCCTTTGAGTGAAGAAGTTCCTCCTCAACTCCGTTCTAAACCACCCCCCCCCCCCCCCCCCCCCCCCCGTTTATCTTGAGGCTGTGCCCCCTAGTCCTATTATCCTTTCTGAGCGGGAAGAGTCTCTCCACCTCTATCCTATCCATCCCATTCATCATCTTGTATGTCTCAATGAGATCTCCCCTCATTCTTCTAAACTCTAACGAGTACAAGCCTAGTTTATTCAGCCTCTCCTCATAGTTCAACCCCCTCAACTCCAGTATCAGCCTAGTAAACCTCCTCTGCACTCCCTCCAAGGCCAAAATATCCTTGCGTAAGTGCGGCGACCAAAACCGCACACAGTACTCCAGCTGCGGCCTCACCAGTGCCCTATACAGCTGCAGCAAGACCTCCCTACTTTTATATTCAATCCCCCTCGCTATGAAGGCCAGCATCCCATTAGCCTTCCTGACCACCTGCTGCACCTGCAAGCTGGGTTTTTGCAACTCCTGCACAAGGACCCCGAGGTCCCTCTGCACCATCGCCTGCTGCAGTTTTTCGCCACGTAAGTAATAGTCCTTCCTACCATTATTCCTACCAAAGTAGACCACCTCGCACTTGCCAACATTAAATTCCATTTGCCAGTTCCTGGCCCATTCGCCCAGCCTATCTAGATCCTTCTGCAGACTCTCCACACTCTCCGCACAATTTGCTGTTCCACCAATCTTGGTGTCATCAGCAAATTTCGACACCATACACTCGGTTCCCTCCTCCAGATCATCTATATAAATGGTAAATAGCTGAGGCCCCAGCACCGACCCCTGGGGCACTCCACTAGTCACCAACCGCCAATCCGAATAGCACCCATTGACACCCACTCTCTGCCTCCGATTTGACAGCCAATCCTCTATCCACGCTAACACCCTACCCCCAACTCCATGCCCCCTTACCTTCTGCAATAACCTCTTGAGGTACCTTGTCAAACGCCTTCTGAAAATCAAGAAAGACCACATCCACCGGCTCTCCTCTATCCACCGCCCTAGACACATCCTCATAGAACTCCAATAAATTTGTCAGACACGACTTCCCCTTAACAAAACCGTGCTGCGTCTGCTCTACCAAGCAATTCCCCTCAAGATGCCTCGCTATTTCCTCCTTGATGACGGATTCTAACATTTTACCTACAACAGACGTTAAACTAACCAGCCTATAATTCCCTGCCTTTTGCCTGGTACCCTTCTTAAACAACGGCGTAACATTAGCCGTTTACCAATCTTCCAGCACTTCCCCGGAATCCAGCGACGTTTGGAAAATAACCACCAAGGCATCCACTATCACCTCCGCCATTTCTTTCAGAACCCTTGGATGCATTCCATCCGGTCCTGGGGACTGGTCCACAATCAGTCCCTCCAGTCTGTCGAGCACCGCCTCTCTTGTAACAATGTCATTGAGACCCTCCTGTCCTACCGTCTTTCCATCGCTAACACCCGGCAAATTATTCACGTCCTCCTCCGTGAAGACCGAAACAAAAAAGTTATTCAAGGCCTCAGCCATTTCCCCATCCCCTACCACTAAGTCCCCCCTCTCGTCCTCTAAGGGTCCAACGTTCACCCTAGCCAGCCTCTTCCTTTTTATATATTTATAAAAACTCTTGCTATCCTTTTTTATATTAAGCGCTAGCCCAACTTCATAGTTTATCCTAAACTTCTTTATCAACTTCTTTGTCAATCTTTGTTGACTTTTAAACCTCTCCCAATCCTCTTCTCGCCCACTACTCTTAGCTACTCTAAACACCTCCGCTTTTAATTTAACACTTTCCTTCACCTCCTTCGTTATCCACGGCTTATTACCTCTCCTACGGTCCTTTTTAACCATCGGAATAAATTTCTGCTGAGCACCAAGAAAGATCTCCTTAAAGATCCTCCACTGCTCCTCAGCAGACCTACCTTCCAACACGCTCCCCCAGTCAACATTCGCCAATTCCTCTCTCATCCTACCATACTCCCCTCTGTTCAAACAAAGGACGCATGTCCGGGAACCCACTTTCTCCTCCTCCATCTGCACCAGAAACCTTGTTGATAGTTGGAGGTACGTTGCCGAATTGCACTGAGCACCAACAAAACTAGAACCAGCACTACTCAATTTTCACTATGCACAGCAGGAAATAGTGTTTAGTCTGTGGTTATAGACAGCCAGAGCTATCATCAGTGCTATTCTGATTGCTGTACAGTCTCAATATAGGGAAAGGACCTACTTGGATATTATTTTAGTCCAGCACAGGAAACTTGTTCAGACTATCCAGGAGGCCAGAACTGAACCCAGGTTTCTCTTTGCTTTCATGTAACCAAATAAACTGTCTACTTTTGATGCTGGAGATTTAAAAATGAGAGAATAAAGTCTTCAGTCTAAGTAAGGCTGAATCGAAAGCCTTAAAACCACCAGTTTGTAATAGTTAATTCTTTTCAAAAATTGTTACTCGCAGTTAAATTCTTACCTAGAACATGTTAAAAGTTTTATTATATTCCTGGTCTGCATTAAGCAGATCTTAACCACAACAGCAGCGCGGTGCTACGAATTGCTATTGTGTTCCCAGGCCAAAGAGAGAAGGGAAAAAGCAGCCATGACTCCTGGTCACTGTTCAGTGGGCCTTGCTGGAAAACACAAAGGCAGGGACGTTTGCCGAGATGAGGATGAGGCTTGCTTGGCATGGTGAAAATGGCTGTCAGCAACTCACTGAGCCAACAATCCAAGATACCAGAATTGTGGCCCAACAAGAGGAAGTGGAACTGAAACTGGTCACTGGCAGCACATCATTCAGTTTTCCATGATGCCAGCTTGGCATTTCCATTGATTTTGGGCTGCGTTGTTCCAATTTCTCAGCCTCTCAGGAAGGCATTCAGATTTGTAACTGCTACAAGAGAGATGGGATGAAAACTCTACAAGGGACAAGCAATTTCACCGTGGAAGTATTACTTCAAAATGCTAGCAGAAGCAAAGGGATTTTTCTTTGGCTAATCTTTAGGTGAACATGTTAAAGTCACCGACTTCCTTTGCCTGAAAAGGGTTTCAAATTTGTGCTGTCTTAAAGAGTTTATTATTGGGATAATCAGCCTTTTGATGTTAGACTCTTCTCAATACAAGGTTTGCATAAAACAAAAGCTGAATGGATCTCTTCAGGTAGTATAATAGTCATTTCTATTGGCCATAAGCTTTGACCTTACCTGGCATTTGATTCCCGCTTTGCTACAGGGGCACACTTCAGGATCACAGTAAAACCTACAGTCGCACCCGCATTCCTCCCTGGACGAGCGAATGGCTCGCAGCTCATGCTTTTCCTCGGTATCAATCCTGTTGACGCCTGATGCACGTAATAAAGCTCTTCGCCTTTTTGTGGGTAGTGGTTGTAAAAAGAAATAGTCATCTACCTCAATACTGTCCACATCAATGTCATCATCAGAAACGTCATCAATGGTGAGTACATTGGCTTCCTCCGACTCAACTGTACCGTTTTTGGTCAACTATTGAGAAAAGTTTAGAATGGTTTATGGTTAGGCATGTGTGGTACAAATAACCTGCCTTTTCTTCCACAACTCTTGCAATTTTAGAACCAATACCTTAATGCTTTTTAATTCACCTAACACTTCTTCCCTCGTAATGAGGACTTGTTTTGAAGGGTTTACACACCCCTCCGAGACACCATCCATCGATGTGTCCCTCTCCTGATGGGTTCGCAACCCAATGCAGTGCTAATATACTCATACCACAACCTATGGTGCCCATAACCAAGTCAATTTACTGAACAAATTGCTGATGTAGATCAATAACTGCAGTGCTACAGCATTGGGACCCCAACCACAGGACTCATGTTTGAAAACCCATCTCAATAACTGAACGGTGTCACTAAATGACAATATTAGCATAGGTGACTAGACAGAGTAGCTGAGGACTAATCTTTGGTAGAAACACGGAACGGAAAATGACAGAGTCCTCTTCAGATTAGAACTAGGAGTCTAACAATGACTCTGCTGGTGAGGGACGGGCATGAAGGCTATCACAGAATCCCTACAGTAGAGAATGAGGCCATTTGGCCCACTGAACCTACACCAATAACTATCCCACCCAGACCCGATGCCTGTAACCCCACATATTTACCCTAATCC
The DNA here is from genome assembly GCF_965287045.1 of Carcharhinus amblyrhynchos. Classification (NCBI taxonomy): domain Eukaryota; kingdom Metazoa; phylum Chordata; class Chondrichthyes; order Carcharhiniformes; family Carcharhinidae; genus Carcharhinus; species Carcharhinus amblyrhynchos. The sequence goes on along the minus strand of NC_137359.1, from coordinate 9,903,867 downwards.
CCCCCTGACACTAAAGGGCAATTTAGAATGGCCAATCAACATAATCTGCACATCTTTGGAGTGTGGGAGGAAACCGGAGCACCTGGAGGAAACCCAAACAGACATTGGGAGAATTTGCATACTCCACACAAACAGACAGTCATCCAAGGCTGGAATTGAACCCAGGTCCCTGGAGTTGTGAGGCACTAGTGCTAACCACTATGCCACCATGCCACCCATATGAACATCACCTACAATCCTAGGGATGTGCACAATACAGCCTGAAATGGCAGCTTCCACCTTTTCAATCATGTAGCTTTGAAAGTCAAAATGACTTCATCCAAACATGGTGGCCCATCCACTCAACTTAGGACAGAGAGCAATTTAGGATGGAGAGCAATAAGGTGAAGGTGGAATTACAATCCTTATTACATAGTGGTTATAAATCAAAACCCTTGTGAAACTAAACCCACAACAATCTAGAAACCTAGCAACACAGCTGGCTGAGCCCCCAAAAAAGCTGATAACTCAGTAACAGCCTTGGCTACCAGCCTACGATGCACAAGAACAAGTAGTTACACAGAGTTGGACCTTAAACTCTCAGTATAGTATGGGGAAAGGTGAGCTATAGCAGGATTAGGAGGGAGCTGCAGGACACTGATTGGGAGGGACTGTTAGCTGGCAAGTCCACGGTTGGCAAGTGGGAGGCTTTTAAGGGCAAAATGAAGTGGTTGCAGGGGAGGTATGTTCTGGTTAAGCGGAAGGATGGGAAAGGTAGGATTAGAGAGCCGTGGATTATAGGGGGTATTGAAGACTTGGTCAGGAAGAAGAGGGAGGCATATGTAGTATACATAAATGACTTGGAAGAGAGCGTAGGTGGTGTGATCAGCAAGTTTGCAGATGACACCAAGCTGGCAGGGTTGGCAGGTACTGAAGTGGAATGTCAAGTGATACAACAGGATATAGATAGGTTGGTGCATTGGGCAGATAGGTGGCAGATGGAATTTAATCCTGACAAATGCGAGGTGATGCATTTTGGAAGGAATAATGCAGAGAGGAGCTATGTGATAAAAGGTAGACAGATTAGGAGTATAGAAATACAGAGGGACCTGGGAGTGCAGGTTCACAAATCCATGAAGGTTGCGACACAAGTGGAGAAGGTTGTTAGGAAGGCTTATGGAATGCTAGCCTTTGTAGGTAGGGGTATAGAGTATAAAAGCTGCCGTCTAATGCTTCTGTTGTATAGAACGTTGGTTAGACCGCATTTGGAGTACTGCGTCCAGTTCTGGTCACCTTACTACCGGAAGGACGTGGAGTCTCTGGAAAGGGTGCAGAGGTGGTTTACCAGGATGTTGCCTGGAATGGAGGGGCTGGGTTACGAGGAAAGGTTGGAGAAACTAGGACTTTTCTCCTTGGAAAGACGGAGATTGAGGGGGGACATGATAGAGGTATATAAGATACTGAAGGGAATAGATAGAGTCAATAGTGAGAGACTGCTCCCTAAACTGGGTACAAATACGAGAGGTCATGATTTAAGGGTGAGGGGGGAGAGGTATAATTTGGACGTGAGAGGAAGGTTCTTTACGCAGAGAGTTGTGGGGGTATGGAACGCGCTACCGAGGAGGGTGGTGGAGGCAGGAACGTTGGACTCGTTTAAGGTTCAGTTAGACAGACACATGAGTGAAACGAGGATGGAGGGTTATAGTAGGGGCTATTAAATAAGGTCAGAACCTCGGGAGACCGGAAATGCAGATTTGTAAATTAACATTTTTGTCTTTTTATTCCGCAAGTGGAGGTCCACCTCGTTGTCAAACGAGGGGCATGCACACGGTGGGTCGTGCGTGGGCTGCTCTTGGAGGCTGCTCTGTTCCGGGAGTGGCCTAGTACTTCATGTCGGTGTGTGTGCTTGATCCTGGACCGGTAGACGGGTGCCGCAACAGCTCAGTGACTAGCACTGCGAGCTGTGCAGATACATGGATTTGGGCCTGTGTCTGTGGGAGTTTGCGCATTCTCCCTGTGGTTGCGTGGGTTTCCTCCCACACCCCAAAGATGTGCTCTTAGGCTGATTGGTTTACTAAATTGACACTATTCTCCCCTGAATCTGGCTAAGTTAGGGGGTCCATTCGTAGACACGCAGGGTAGAATAGGTGTAGGGTGATGCGGCGGCGCGGGCTCGTTGGGCCGAAGGGTCTGTTTCCCGTGCTGGGTTGTTCTTTGTTCTATAACAAATATTCCTTCACCAGTATTGAAGGAGCAGAAACAAAGTACTGACAGACTGGAGGGTGAAATACAAATATCAAAGATACATTTACTTTCCAAGTGAGTCTGCAAGAATGCTCCTTCCAAAAAGTACTGGTTTCTGACTGGCACAACAAGCATCGGCACTGCAAATCTTATTAAAAACGGCTTGCTATTTTGGAATGAATTGTTTCTCTTTACACTTTCTCTCAATGGAAGGAGATCTATAATCAAAAGAAAGCTGAAATTTAAAAAAAAAATAGTAGAACAGAGAGCTTCCAATCAGGACCTGTAATGGCAAATTTTAAATGTGCACACCAGGTCCAAATACAGTCCCCTCTCGGCACACAGCTGCAGTCACATATCCACTGAGTTGGGACGTTAATAGCAGCACATTCTAGTTGATTTTACATCCACACAACTAGTCATCTTTGCTCCTTCATAAAACAGTGCTTAGCACTGTTGCCTCAGCAGACTTGGGTTCGATTCTACCTGTGGCCTCAGTCTTCACGGAGGAGGACACAAATAGTTTGCCGAATATTAAAGATAGAAGAATGGGAGGAGATGAGGACCTTCGTACAATTACTGTCACTAGAGAGGTAGTGCTTGATAAGACTAATGGGACTGAAGGTAGACAAGTCCCCAGGACCGGATGGAATGCATCCCAGGGTTCTGAAAGAAATGGCAGAGGTGATAGCGGATGCCTTAGTAATTATTTATCAAAATTCGCTGGAGTCCGGGGAAGTGCCGGAAGATTGGAAAATGGCTAATGTTACGCCACTGTTTAAAAAAGGTAGCAGACAAAAGGCAGGGAATTATAGGCCGGTTAGATTAACGTCTGTCGTTGGAAAAATGCCAGAATCCGTCATCAAAGAAGAAATAGCAAGGCACCTAGAGAAGAATGGTTTTATCAAGCAGACACAGCACGGATTCATTAAGGGGAAGTCTTGATTTGACGAATTTATTGGATTTCTGAGGATGTGACTAGTGCGGTAGACAGAGGGGAACCAGTGGATGTGGTGTTTTTAGATTTCCAAAAGGCGTTTGATAAGGTGCCTCACAAAGATTGCTACAGAAGATTAGGGGGCATGGAGTTGGGGGTAAGGTGTTAGCGTGGATAGAGAATTGGCTGTCTAATAGGAAGCAGAGAGTTGGTATCAATGGGCGCTATTCTGGTTGGCAGTTGGTGACTAGTGGAGTGCCACAGGGATCAGTGCTGGGGCCTCAGCTGTTTACCATTTACATAGATGATCTGGAGGAGGGGGCTGTGTAAGGTGACAAACTTTGCTGATGACACAAAGATGAGTGGAAAAGCAAATTGCATGGAGGGTGTGGAAAGTCTGCGGAGATATCTGGATAGGCTGAATGAGTGGGTGAGGACCTGGCAGATGGAGTACAATGTTAGCAAGTGTGAGGTTATCCACTTTGGCAGAAATAATGGTAGGAGGGATTATTATTTAAAAGGCGAAAAGCTGCAGCATGCTACGGTGCAGAGGGACCTGGGGGTCCTTGTGCACGAGTTGCAAAAACCCAGTCTGCAGGTGCAGCAGGTGATCAAGAAGGCGAATGGAATGTTGGCCTTTATAGCGAGGGGGATAGAATATAAAAGCAGGGAGGTCTTGCTGCAACTGTACAGGGTACTGGTGAGGCCGCAGCTGGAGTACTGTGTGCAGTTTTGGTCGCCGCACTTGCGCAAGGATATAAGGAGTGCAGAGAAGGTTCACTCGGCTGATACCGGAGATAAGGGGGTTGGACTAAGAAGAGAGACTAAATAGGCTGGGTCTGTACTCGGAGTTTAGAAGGCTGAGGGGGGAATCTTACAGAGATGTATAAGATAATGAAGGGGATGGATAGGGTAGAGGTAGAGAGATTCTTCCCGCTCAGAAAGGACAGCAGGACTACAGGGACAGCCTCAAGATAAAGGGGGGGGCAGTTTAGAACAGAGTTGAGGAGGAACTTCTTCACTCAAAGGGTGGTGAATCTCTGGAATTCTCTGCCTGTTGAAGTGGTGGAGGCTACCTTGCTGAATATATTTAAGTCACGGGTAGATAGATTTCTGATAGACAGGGGAATTAAGGGTAATGGGGAGAAAGCAGGAAAGTGGAACTGATCCATTTCAGATCAGCCATGATCTTATTGAATGGCGGGGCAGGCTCGAAGGGCTAGATGGCCTATTCCTGCTCCTTTTTCTTATGTTCTTATTGGGTGATTGTGTGGACTTTGCATGTTCTTCCATATCTGCGTAGGTTTCCTCTGGGTGCTCCAGTTACCTCCCACAGTCCAAAGGTGTGTAGGTTAGGTGGATTGGCCATGCTAAATTGCTCCTTTGTGTCCAAAGGTGTGTAGATTAGGTGGTTCAGGTGGTAAATGGCAGGTGGGTGATAGGGCAGATGGGTGGACCTGGGTGGTTTGCTCTTTCGGAGACTTTGTGCAGACTTAATGAGCTGAATGTCCTCCTTCTGCACTGTAGGGATTCTATTTTATGGTACTTCCCCTTCCCACCAATCATACCACAGTTCACAGAGGCACTGCACCCACTCCAGAATCCCAGTCTATTTACACACATGCTCCTTCCTCAAGCCTCCCAGTTCAAGCTGGTGCTCTTATTCTCTTTCCCTTCCTCGAGAACATTCATACAGGCTTTCCATCCACCCACTCCCAATTCAGCTGCCACCCTTCCTGCTCACTTCCCGCAGTTCAAACTGCTCCCACATCTGCTTCCTCTTTTATTTCTCCTGACCTTTCGAACGAAATGTTCGATCAAGACTTGGGAGGCATAAAAGATCCTATGGTGTTAGTTTGAAGAGGAGCTTCAATCTTCAGAAGAGGACTTCAGTGAGGAGATGGAAGGAAATAGGTAAGGCTTGTGTCAAGACTAAACAGTGTGTGGGAACCAAGATGATTTGATTTGATTTATTATTGTCACATGTATTGGGATACAGTAAAAAGTATTGTTTCTTGCACGCTACACAGATAAAACATACCGTTCATAGACAAGGAAAGAACAGAGTGCAGAATGTAGTGTTACAGTTATAGCTAGGGTGTAGAAAAAGATCAACTTAATGCAAGGTAGGTCCATTCAAAAGTCTGTCAGCAGCAGGGAAGAAGCTGTTCGAGTCAGTTGGTACGTAGATTGGGTCATAAATGCACAGATTTGGTTATCTTAAACTGTGCTGATTTTCAAAGCCCTGTGAAGGTTTGGAGAATCTTAGTGTTGAAAACCCTACCAGAGAAACCCTATCTTGGGAGTCTCAGCCATGCTTCCAAAGAGAAGCTACCAGAACTCATTCACTTCCAAGGTGCTGACAGGTTCTTCAGAATTTGTCAGACTCCAAATAGTAATGGTCATTTTAAAAGAGACGCAGCAGGTAAAAGTGGAAAAATGTATCAGAAAATGAGATTGAGACATTGTAATGTGGCATTACATGACACTAATGAGCTCAGCTTCTCCATTGATTATACTAAGTAAGCCAAGAGATCCACACAATGTTCTATGTGCTATGTGCAATTGTAACATTTTGTTCTGTACACATAACACTGTTAAAGAACAATCAGGTCTTCAATCCATTATGAACAGACAAGGCAAAACAAGCAGCAAACTTGCCAAGATCTCACTAAAAACTATTCAAACATCTCCTGTTTGATGCTGGACTCTGCTCGGATGTGCAGCTGTCCCATTTTATAACTGTACTGCTACGGTAATTCACGTGTTGCTGGTGAAATCAGCCATGGGTTAGAAACGTGAGCAGCTGCCAGAACTCCAGCAAGGTACACTTGCACCTCACTCCACCTTCTGAGATTGAAAGGAAGGACGTATCATGCCACTCAGTGAACATATCAATAGGCCAAAAGCAGTCCTCAGAGGCCAGGATCCCAAGGCATTTCTGAGTGTGGACCATGTTGTAAGAAGGGGTTTGTCTTTTTTTGGGAGGATGTTGCAATTAGCCCCAAGCTGAACGGCAGTGAAGTTCGTTACGGGAAAAGGTCTGGAGGTTGACGTGCTTTGGAGGCTAAACTGTGATGAGCAATTTTGATGGGCAGTTCATTCACTGCAACCTTCCCAACAAGGAAATAGTCCTAATCACATTTACCCACCCTGTTCCCAGATCTCCTTTTCTTTCATCCACTTATCACCATTAAGATTAAACTGGATTTTGTTTCTGCTTTCACTAACCACACCCCCTTGAGATGCAATCTGCTGGTTCACAACCCACTCACAACATTTAGCTATTGGAAGCATTGCTATTTAGCTCTCTTCACATGCTGCATTAAACTTGCAATGCATCCTGTGTTAGCCAAGCCATCTGAAGTATGGGAAAACATCCTGAAGGCATTCTCCGTTAGAAGGCCATTTCTTTGGCCCAGTGTGGACTCTGAATGTTATCCTCAATTAAAACCAGCTTGCTTCATAAAGAGAGATTAGTTCGATAAACTTAAGGGTATTTGCATTCCATTTAAAACCATTTGTTTTCTCAGGAAGCAGACATCGTTGGGAAGGCCAACATTTGCTGTCCATCCATCAAGATGGTGGTGAACAGCAACCTTTCAGAGGTCCTGCAAAGGTTTGGCACATTAGAGTTGCTTGCTAGGCTATTTCAGAGGACAGTTAAGTACATTGCTGTGGTTTTGGAGTCACACGTAGACCAGATAAGGACGGCATATTTCCTTCCATAAAGGACATTAGTAAACCAGATGGGTTTTTACAGCAGTCTTGTAGTTACTTGGTCATCATGGTTGCTCGTTTTTTAAATCTAGATTTGTGGGTCTCAGAGAAATATTTCAACTGATGGCACTGGCGTCCAGGCTTCTGGATTACTTAGTCCAGTTATAACCACCATCTCTTTGAGCGTGAAATAATCAAACAAGATGATGCCAAGGCTTCATGCAGCTGAGAATTACTCTGTTACATTGCCAAGAATGTGGTGAAGGAACCTTCAAAGTTCTGTCAGAACAGCTGCTAGGTTCAATTTAATCCAGAGTTAGATTTAGGTACAATATATGGAATTGTCAATCGTCTGTGATTACATTTCATTCAGCTCAAAGGGATCGGTTACGCAGCAGGATTTTACATCAGAGGAAATGTCAGGAACAGCAGAGGAGGGACCCCGTCCCGACACCTCCCCCTCTCACGTGTCTGCCAACAGCCCCAATCAGGCATGCCTTTTTACCTTCATTTTCCGCACATTGAGTTTCTCTTCCTTCAAGTGGTCACGGAGCATTTCCCGATGCAGGTGCTCCTGCTCCTGTGCAAACTCACACAGTGTGTACCTGCGGATGCAGTTGTGGCGCCGGGCCATGCCCAGGGAGCTGCCCCCCTGGCTCGGCACGCTGGTGAAGCCTTGGCGGCGTGTGAAGTAGTAAACAGTGACCTGGTCAAAGCGAACATTCTTGGCTCTCAGCCGTTTCTGCTTCTTCAGGATTGAAGTTGCTGCAAAGGAGTTCAAAAGTCATCAATGACTGTGCACTGAAATTAGAACAAGCAGAAACATTACAGGAGGGGAGTGGACCAAAAGTGTTAAGAACTTGTGTACAGGCCACTCACTGCAGTTTAATACATCCACTTTTAGACTTCTTTGTGGAAACTTGTGTGTGCAAATTGACTGCCGTGTTCCTGATATGACAATAGTGACTACACTTGAGACTTTATAATAGAGAAGGACACAAGATAATAGGCTGGGGAAAAGCTAATCTTGAGGGGCTGAGAATAACATAAGAAACAGGAGCAGGAGTAGGCCACTCGGTCCATTGAGGATGCTCTGCCATTCGACATGGTCATAGCCAATCTGATTGTGGCCACTTTCCTGCCTGTTCCCCATAACCCATGACCCCCTTGTCGATCAAAAATCTGTCTAACTGAGCTTTGAGTATATTCAATGATCCAGCCACCACCACTTTGTGGAAGAAAATTTCAAAGGCTAATAACCCTCAGAAAAATTCTTCTTCATCTCTATCTTAAATGGGAGATCCTTTTTCTTTTAAACTAGAATTCTAGAATTCACCCCATGAGGAGGAAAGCCCTCTCAGAATCTTATATGCTTTGTTAAGATCCCCTCTCATTCTAAATTCCAGTGAGAATAGGACCCCACCTGCTCAACCTTTCCTCATAAGACAACCGAAAGTAATATTTCCAAGTTTGCTGACAACACAAAACTTGGTGGGAATGAGTGATGAGGAGGATGATAAGCGGTTTCAAGGTGATTTAGACAAGTTGACTGAGTGGGTGAATACATGGCAGATGCAATATAATGTGGATAATTGTAAAGTTATCTGCATTGGCAGGAGAAACAGAATGGCAGAGTGTTATTTAAATACTGATAGATTGGGAAATCGTAATGTACAAAAGAATCGAGGTGCCCTTGTACACCAGTGAAAGCAAGCATTAAGTTGAGCAAGCGGTTAGGGAGACAAATGGTATGTTCACTTTCATCGAGAGAGGACTGGAGTACAGGAACAAGGATGTCTTACTACAGTTGTACGGGGCCTTGGAGAAAGAATTGTGCACAGTTTTGGTCTCCTTACCTAAAACAGGATATATTTGCTTGAAGGAGTGCAGTAAAGGTTCACCAGACTGATTCCTGGGATGGCAGGATTGTCATACGAGGAGAAATCGGGTCAACTAGGCCTGTATTCACTGGAGTTTGGAAGAATAAGTGGACCTCATTGAAACGTCTAAAATACCAACAGGGCTGGACAGACTGGATGCAGGGATATTGTTTCCTCTGACTGGAGGGTCTAGACAAGAGACACAGTCTCAGAATATAGGGTAGGCCATTTAGGACTGAGATGAGGAGAAACTTCTTCACTTGGAGAGGGGTAAACCGGTGGAATTCTCTATCGCAGAAAGCTGTGTAGGCCAAGTCACTAATTATATTTAAGGATATAGATAGATTTCTAGACTCAAAGCATCAAGAGGTATGGAGAGAGTGCAGGAGTATGGTATTGAGATAGAGGAGCAGCCATGATCATATTGAATGGCAGAGCCTTCTCAAAGGGCTGAATGGCCTATTCCTACTCCTATTTTCTATGTTTCATCCCAGCAATCAGCCAAGTGAAGCTTTTCTGAACTGGTTCCAATGCAGTATATCCCTCCTTAAGGTCACCAAAACTGTACACAGGACTCCAGGTACAGTCACACTAAACTCTGTACAATTGTAGCAAAATTTGCCTACTTCGATACTCCATTCTCCTTGAAAGAGATGGCAAACTTACATTTGCCTTCTCAATTGCTTGAAATGCTGCACCTGTTTTTTTGTGATTCATGTACCAGAACATCCAGATCCCCCTCTGTACCACCGAGTCCTGCAGTCTCGCTCCAATCAAACATTCTGCTTTGTGATTCTTCCTGTCAAAGTGGACAACCTCACATTTACATAGAAGCACAGAAAATAGGAGTAGGCTATTCAGTCTTTCGAGCCTGCTTCACCATTCATTATCATGGTTGAGCAACCAACTCAGTAACCTGTTCCCACCTTCCCTCTCATATCCTTTGATCCCTTTAGCCCCAAGAGCAATATCTTTCTTGAAAACAAAAAATATTTTCGCCTCAACTGCTTTCTGTCGAAGAGAATTCCATAGGCTCCCTGCTCTGTATGAAGAAATTCATCCTCATCTCAATCCTAAATGGTTTACCCATTTCCCCACATCGTACTCCAGCTGCCAAATTTTTGCCCACTCACTTAACTCAGATTCTTTATATAGAACTTGAGAAAATAAAGCAATCAGCTATTCTGGCAAGCATGGATGTGCAACAACAATGGCAAATGTTTAAAATAGTCATCAGGGTGCAGGAAAAATATATTCCGCTAAGAGTAAGGGACAAATTAAACACTAATGGGATCGTGTGGATGATTAAAGAAGGGAAACAACTGACAGTTAGGAAACAGCCACACACTAAGTACATGGATGACAAAGTAGTGCAAAAACACAATTAGGAAGACAAAGAGGAACTACGGAGTTAAATTATCCAGGATCAAAATAGTAAAATACTTTACAGGCATATCAACAAAAGGGAAAGCTGCAAGGGGGAATTAGACCATTAAGGGATAAACAGGCAACAATAGAGAGATGGCAGAAATACTAAATACTTATTTTGCTTTTGTACTTACCAAGGAGATAGAATAGGTGGACATGACACAATGATGAGATGAGCAATGAGAGAAGTACATACAAAATAAAAAAAGAACGGGATGTATTGAATAAATTCAAGGAGGATTAAAACCCTGCTCCAGATGGATTGCATCCACATATTTTAAAAGAATCTAGGGAAGAGATAGCAGAGACATTACTACTTATTTAATAATTCATTAGAAAAAAAGTGTAGTGCCAGAGGACTGGCTAAAAGCTACAATAATTCCTACATTTAAGGGGAACAGAACATGTCTCAGCTTAACATCAGTGGTGTGAAAAATAGTGGAATAATTACTGAAGGAGAGAATAGAAGAACATTGAGAAATGATTTTCTTTTATAATTTGTTCACAGGATGTAGGTGTCTCTGGCTTGACCAGCATTTATTGCCCATTCCTAATTGCCCTTGAGAAGGCGGTGGTGAGCTGCCTTCTTGAACAGCTACAGTCAGAGATGTAGGTACACCCAGAGTGCTGTTATTCCAAGATTTTGACCCAGCAACAGTAAATGGTGATTATATTTCCAAGTCAGGATGGTGAGTGACTTAGAGAAGAACTTGCAGATGGTGGTACCTCGAGGTATAAGGGCAGCATGCATCTGCTGCCCTTGTACCTCGAGGTGGTAGAGGTCATGGGTTTGAAAGGTGCTGTCGAAGGAATTTTGGCGAGTTGCTGCAGTGCATCTTGTAGGCTGCCACTGTGCATTGGTGGTGGAGGGAGTGAATGTTAGAGGCAGTGGATGGGGTGCCAATCAAACAGGGCTGCTTTGTCCTAGATGGTGTCCAGCTTCGAGTGCTGCTGGAGCTGCACTCATCCAGGCAAGTAGGGAGTATTACATCATACTCCTGACTTGCAACTCGTAGATGATGGATAGGTTTTGGGAAACAAGAGGCAAATTGCTCGCAGCAGAATTCCCAGCCTTGGACCTGCTCTTGTAGCCACACTATTTATATGGTTAGTCCAGTTCACTTTCTGGTCAATGGTAACCCCCAAGATGGTGTTGTGGGGGATGCAGTGATGGCAATGCCATTGAATGTGATGGGGAGATGGTTAGAACAAAACAAAGAACAAAGAACAACCCAGCACGGGAAACAGGCCCTTCGGCCCAACGAGCCCGCGCCATTTCAACAAAGCATTTTCCTACACCTACCCAGTGTGTATGTTAGATCCTCTCTTGCTGGAGACGATCATTGCCTGGCACTTGCGTGGCACAAATGTTATTGCCACCTGTCAGTCCAAGCCTGGATATTGTCCAGGTCTTGCTGCATTTGGACATAGACTGCTTCAGCATCTGAGGAGTTGCAAATGGTGCTGAACAGTCATCAGCAAACAGCACTACTTCTGTTCTTATGATGGCAGGAAGGTCATTGATGAAGCAGCTGAAGGTTGGGCCTGGGACACTACCCTGTGGAATTCCTGCAGTGATGTCCTGGAACGAAGATGATTGGCCTCCAATCACCAAACCATCTTCCTTTGTGCCAGGTGTGACTCCAACCAGTGCATAGGTTTTCCCAATTCCCATTGACTCCAGTTTTGCTACGGCTCCTTGATTCCACACTTGATCAAATGCTGCCTTGATGTCAACGGCTGTCACTCTCACTTCTTCTTGCGTACAACTCTTTTGTCCACGTTTGAACCAAGGCTGTAATGAGGTCAGGAGCTGAGTGACCGTGGTGGAACCCAAACTGGGTGTCAATGCGGAGGTTATTGCTGAGTAAGTGCTGCTTGATAGCACTGTTGGTGTTACTTTCTTTCACTTTACTGATGGTCGAGAATAGATTGATAGGACAGTAACTGGCCAGGTTGGATTTGTCCTTTTTTTTTGTGTATAAGACATAACTGGGCAATTTTCCACGTTGACAGAGAGATGCTAGTGTTGTTGCTGTACTGGAACAGCTTGGCTAGGGGTGTGATTAGTTCTGGAGCACAAGTCTTTGGTACTATTGCCAGAATATAAGGGCCCATAGCCTTGGCAATATTCAGTGCCTTCAGCTATTTCTTAACATCACGTGGAGTGAATTGAATTGTTGAAGACTGGCATTTGTGATGCTGGGGAGCTCAGCAAATTACAGAAGGACATTAATAAACTTGTAGAATGGACAAATAAACTTGTACACAAATAAATCTGAGGTAGTACATTTTCATCGGCAGAGTAGGGAGGTCACCAATTACTTGTGGAAGGTGCAGAGGGGAACAAAAGGACCTGATTGCAAATATATCAATCACTAAAACTTGTGCCACAGGTTAGTAAGGTCATTAAAAAAGCAAACCAAGCACTATGCTTTATTTATAAATGGACAGTATTGAAAAGTAAGCATGTTATGCTAATCGCTGCATCGAGTCTTGGTGAGGCCACAAAAGAGCAGTGTGCGCAGTTCTGGTCACCATATTATAAAAGGTTATAGAGGCATTAGAGGGGGTGCAGGGAAGATTTACAAGGGTGATACCAAAAATGTGAGGATATACACATCAGGAAAGGATTGACAGACTGAGTCCCTCCTCCCTTGAAAAAGGCAGCTATGGGGTGGAAGTTTTTAAAATTCTGAAAAGTTTTGATGGAGTAGATACAGAGTGAATGTTTCCTCCTGTGGAGAAGATGGTAGAGACCATCAATATAAGATGGTCACCAAGAAATCCAATCAGGAATTCAGGAACTTCACCCAGAGAGGGATGAGAATGTGGAACTCTCTCCCACAGGGAGTGGTTGAAGTCAAGAGTACAGGTATATTTAAGGGGAAACTTGACAAGAATGAGGGAGAAGGGAATAGAGAGTTACCACGATAGATTTAGATGAGAAAGACAGGAGACAACTTCAGTGGAACATAAACACCAGCATGGACTGGTGGGACTGAAAGGCCTGTTTCTGTATCGTAAATCCTATTTAAGCCAATCTAACATCAAAAAAGTACAACACTGGCTATAAAGCACCACATAAACGCACATCTTTATTTTTAAATTGGCATAAGGGTTGGTTACAGGCCCACAGCAGCATAGCCAGAAATTGAGGTGAACTTTCCCTGATTCCATAAACCGATATAGATTTTACTGCAATGGGAGCTCAAGTTACTGATTATTAAAAGCCCACCACAGTTAAAATGCTCCAACTGATAAAGAAAACACTTTCAATCAAATAGCAATCATGAATCCAAAGGTCAGCGTCAGCACAACTAGTTTTTCAGGGTCCATCAATCATTCCAAGCACTAAGGAAGGATTACATCAAAATAAAGTGGCTTGTCCCTTTGTGAAATGTCATTAAAATTGTACAGAGCTTTTCACAGAGATGGGAAAACGTTTATGAAAGCACTGTTCCCACATTCAGGAAAGAAACACCATCTCGCCAGTTTAAAACTGGGTTTTCGTTGAATTTGTGTGAAGACCAAAAGCTGCAGAAGTGTCACTCACGACTTAGCTTGTGCTCAGCTCCGGCTAGTTGAAAAAGCAGCCAGTCAGCTCTTTGCAAGCTACTGTTATCACTCCATCCTTCAATTCAAATGTGTTAGTTGCCTGACTCCAACCTTGTCCACCGACTCATCTGTGCCCAAAGGTCACTGTTAACTCTTCTGTAATTAGTATCCTCTGATTAAAGTTCAAGTGAAGCAACTTGCAGAGGTATGGAGCAAACCCCAGTCACCAAACTGTAAATCTCTCCCCAGCCCTGGTGCACACTGTTGGGAACAGTGGGGAAGAGCCAGGGAAGCATTTCGCCAAGCAGAGATGCTAAACATGTGGACACCCACTACATGGCCCATTTGATATTCAGTTCCAGTGAAGTGAACCAATTGAATATCAGCGTAACAAGGAGCTGACATGCTATTGCCCATTTTGAATACCACCCAAAGACCAACGTGCAGCAAGAAGTCAAGGAAAATAAGCCCAAGTACCATCCAATAGGGTTATTAGTGACTTCCGGCAGCACAAAGAACAACGTGCATGGTTTCCAGTTTCACTGTTCTGAAAGCATCTCCTTTTTGCATTTATTAAGGAAACTTCAAGCTGTTGAATAGAACACACTCGCTTTTAGAACTCAGCAGGTGAAACTGGTCTGCACTAATAAAAAATGCTGCTGATTGACTTTAACCATCCAGTGTAGACTCGAGATACTGGCACCATTTCCTCAAGAACAGAGAAGGTGAAGAGAAGATTTAATCAAGGTTTTTAAAATGAGAGCATCGGGAATACGGTTGGGGGGTACAAGACAAAGGGTCATCAATTTAGAATTGTTAAAAAAAAGATTGAGAAGGGTGAAGTTCAGTGTCAAGCACCACCACTGATCAAGTGGATTTAAGTCAATGGGAAAAGCAATATTCAGTGGATGGATAATGTGATGAGATGTATTTTTCAACTATTTCTGAGAGAATTATATCAATATTCTGTTTAGGTGAAGAAAACTCTGTGGGGGTGTGTTCAGGATTTATTTAGCAGGGGAGAAGGACTCGAGACAAGTTGCCTGCGAGGTCAAAGAGATGAAAGGTTAAAAGGTATAGGTTGATGCATTTGTAATGAGAGGTTATGGTGAGTTTGAGTTATAAGGAAATAAGTTGGATCTAAACATTGGCATTGTAAGTGGGAAACCTGGTTTTTCAGCTGTTGAATTTCAAAAGGGAGTTCAGAGCTGACAAAGAACATTTGCATCTTACAAAGGTTCCATGAGTAAACAGGAGAATACATATTAAATTTCACTGACCCAAAAGTAGAAACAAAAGAGAAAACAAGGTTTTAATATTTGGAGAAGTTGAGTTCAAAGTTGGTTTTGAGGAACTAGAAATGAAAGGGGGAAATATATTTATGGAGGGATGTTTAACTGAGTGGGATGGCTGTGGGACAAAACCCTGAAAAACCAGTTCCTTTGTGTGAACTGCTGGGAAAATGTTGAATTGGAGGCAGCCACCAGCGATAAGCCAGCTTTTGGAAACGTTTGTTTCTAAACCCCCCTTTTGGAATTCCAAATCAGAATAGAAGTGTTTGAGAAGTCAAGCGGCACACCTTTACTAAAGTGATAACAATTCCTTGATCTAGGTAATATTACTGGATTTTCAGTTATAAAGGGGCTGTTACCAAGAACACGTCTGTGTGGGTTTCCTACAGGTGCTCCGGTTTCCCCCCTCAGTCCAGAGATGCGTGGGTTGGGTGGATTGGCCATGCTAATTAACCCCAGTGTCACAGGATTAGTAGGGTAAATATGTGGGCTTACAGGACTAGGGCCTGGGTGGGATTGTGGTCGGTGCAGACTTGATGGGCTGAATAGCCTCCTTCTGCACTGTAGGGATTCTATGATTCTAAGGTAGTTTACTTGTGTACTTTTGACCAAGCAGGGGTTTTTTTGGGGATTGATCTGTCAGACTGTTTTAACTGTGTAACTTTAATCTTGTGTGCTTCCATTATTTTTCTTTCAAAATATATTTTTTAATTTTTCACATTCTAAAGGCAGTACTGGAGTTTATGCTTTTGGGGTCAGTAGCTTTTCCTCCTCATTTTCACAATTAAAAAGAAAGGTTTCTGATCAGTGAGACAGACCTCATTCTGGGATAAAGGCAAAACACCACAGATGCTGGAATCTGGAGTCTGAAACAGAAACAGAAACAGAAAATGCTGGAAAATCTCAGCAGATCTTACAGCATCTGTGGTGAGATAATAAAGCCAACGCTTCGAGTCTGGATGACCCTTCGTCAGACCTCAATCTGGGGTCTGGCTTGCCCAGCAATAACGTCTGCTGGGGAACTAACAATAGCAAACTAGGCTGCAGCCTGACCTTCTCATAAAGGGTTTGGCAGTTTAAAGAGTTTCCAAGCAAGGATGAGATGCATAATGCCCAACAGGAAAACACCAAACATTTAGTATACTTCAATTGTTTTCCTTGCCCCCCGCCCCCCCCCCTTGGCTTATGAAAGCTGAAAGGGACCAGGTTTTGACAACACTTCAGACAAAGTTAATTACAGACAATAAGAGTAGGGCAGTTGAGGGCCTGTTGGTTTGCTATAGGTTTCTTACACATAGGTCTTCACAAGGAGTAATAAGGAGAAGAAAGCCAAAAGAAGAAGAAAAGGTAACTTTAAAATAGTTGGCTTCATAGCTCAGTGGTTAGCACACTGGTCTTGGGGGGCATGGTGGCACAATGGTTCGCACTGCCTCACGGTACCAGGGATCCGGGTTCGATCCCCAGCTTGGGCGACAGTGTGGAGTTTGCATGTCCTCCCCTGCGTCTGTGTGGGTTTCATCCGATTTCCTCCCACAGTCCAAAGATGTATAGGTTAAGTTGATTGGCCATACTATATTGCCACTTAGTGACGGGGGATTAGTAGAGTAAATAGGTAGGGTCATAGGATCGGGCCTGGATGGGATTGTGGTCGGTGCAGACTCAATAGGCCAAATGGCCTCCTTGGGCATTGTGTAGGGATTCTATGAACTTTGGTAAGAATTAGCTGAGAACTCTGGAAAGGGTAAACGCTCTCAGTTGCCTCCTAACCTGTTGCTATGCTACAAAGAGTTGGTGCATCACCAAAAGATGCAGCTTGCTTTGAGGTAGCTTTTCAGCTGTCCTACTTATTGTTTTTTTGTCAAGCAGATGGCTCTATGGTGAATTGAAACATTGTGTAAGGTGTTTATGTTTGAAGGCTTTTAAAAGACAAAATCTCAGCAAAAACAGGTACAGTGTTACCTAGAGTCAAAGGCTTTCTTGGGCTTTTTTTGGCTTAAGATAGGTCACACAGCAGCTGTAATTCAGTCATCTGACTGGAGATTGATGTCTATTCACACAAATATCCACCATTTTCCTCTTAATATTAGGTACTGAAGATTTGATGTTTAGCGTGCAGTTCCTGCATGCAGGTACAGTCCTAAAGATGCCTGTCACTCTCCAATTATTAAGCATTGTTGCCATTTTCCACGTGTAACCATGTTGGGAGTGCAAGCAGGACATTAAACAATGGAGGGCATCACAGATGACCCAATATTCTCCGCACTTTACATCCACATGTGTGCGCTTTTCAGAAGATAATGTTCAGAAGTAGGAGTGTTGCAGTACTTTTCCCATCTCAGCTCCAAGAGATGCCAAGGCAAATAGTCCAAGGTCTCCCCACTATCCCAGCTATGGTTAACAACCAAATGGCAAACAAACCTCAGGCTTGCATGTGGTGGTGCACGCACTGATTGAATCATTAATGGATGACCAAACTGAAACATTTACGTCAGTGGTAGACCTGTGCACAATGTGGGATGGCTGTCTGGGACAAGTTACACTGGAAGAAATCAGAACTCACCTACTTGGCAGACCAGTGAGATTTAGAATTTCTCTCTACTGAGAACTGAAGTTGTTGGGAGCAGGTGGCCAGGGCCAGAACCATAGATTAGTAATTCAGGCCTCGTTTCTCTGTGAAGCTGCCAACATTTCACAATTATCAACACAAATCTCTCACTTCACGGGAGCTGCTTTTATACTGGCACTCAGTTAGATTGGATTTCAGGAGGCCAATATCATAGGAGTTAACTCTCAGTTTCACACTGCTGCATCAAAATCCATCCCAGGACAGTGAGGCCCACACACAAAAAAAGCACAGGGCACGAGTTAACTAGTAAGAAAGCCAAGATTTGGTCTTCAGCCTTCTCTCACACTATTGAGCTGAAAACACACAGTATGTCTCCCCTCCCAGCACCATCACCCCCAGCATTCCTGAGAGGTATATTCTTAGGCTTCTCTACCTCCTCATCTGTTCACTGGTCCTCAGGAAAATTTGCTTTTTCTTCCAAGACAGCGCGTAATAACTTAACTATGACACATAACTGGAGCAAGCTGTGAATCCAAAATGAAAGCCTGTCTCTTAGACACTTACGGCTCAGCTCCCTGGAGGTGGGAGGGTTGATGCTGTCACAGCTGTCTGCGCTATCACTGCTGGAAATATCATCATCTGATTCCTTGGGTGAAGAACACAGTGACGAACCGTCTACCTCTTCGAATTTTCGCTTTATGCTCCCACTGACAGCCATCTCCATTTCTCACCCTGTTGAAGAGAATTGAGTACATGACTGGAAACTTCAAATGCACTTCTTACTTTGGAAAAGACACACTTCACTTACCAGCTCAGCCAACCTGCGTCACTGCAATGCCATGAAAAGCTAACTGTACTTCACTTACCACCTTCACAGCTCTCCCATGTTACAACAACCTCCCAAAGCAAAATGAAGTAAAGAACTTGCATTTATATAGCACCCTCTACAACCTCAAGATACACCAAAACGCTTTATAGTCAATGAAGTACTTTTTGAAGGATAGTCAGTTTTAAAATTGGAAATGTGGCAGACAATTTGCACACAGAACAATCCACAAATGGCAATTAGATAAATGACCAAATCATCTGTTTCAATAATGTTGATTTCAGGATAAACTTTGACCAGGAGAAAGGGGATAACCCCCCTACTTCACTCAGAATAGTGCCATGGGATCTTTTACATCCACCTGAGGGGGAACGGAGGGCCTCAGTTTAATGTCTCATTGGGAAGATGCCACCTCCAACAGTGCAATATTCCCTTAATACCACATTGGAATGTCAGTAATAACTCATCACTGATGTCTTGAATGAAAATATAAAGTATTCACTTAATTTCCTTGAATCTTAAGTGTCTCCTAGTCCTTTTGGATAACTTGTATGTAGTGCTGTCTGGCTTCAATGTTCTTACCCACTACCCACCACCCACCCCCCCCCCCCCCAACCCACTCAATTGTTTCCCACAGACAGCTGCCAGGAGTGTGAAATGTGAACTTTACAAATTATTTGTTAATCCTTTGTCCTCACCAAAACAAATCAGAGTGTTAAAAAAAGATTCCACCAGTAAATGAACTATCCTGACTCATCATACAACACTGGAATGTTGGCTCTAATTGATCACTCAGTACTTCCAAGTCACCTAGGGCGATATCTTTTCTTTTTCTTCCATTCATTTCTCATTTCTGCCCCCAAATAAAACAGCAGCTCTCCTCCCCCCCTCAGATCATCAGCTTGGCTCAGTTAGCAGTGCATCCACCTGAGTCAGAGGTTGTGGGTTCAAGCCCCAATCCAGTAAAAGTGGGTAATCGAGGCTGACAATTCAGTGCAGTACTCAGGAGGGTGCTGCATTGTCAGAGATGGCGTCTTTTGGCACAACATTAAACCATATCTGCTATTCCGGTGGAATTACAAGATCCAATTCCAATATTTGAATGGGAGTTCTCGTTGGTCATCATTCCTCACTCAACCAAACGCCACAAAATGCAGACACACCAGTCGCTCATCTCTGCTGTTTCATGGCATCATGTGGCACACAAAATGGCCACCACAATTGCCAATGTCATCATCAGCTGCCCCCTCAATTTGAGGAAGGCATCTACTCAGGGTCACAAGTTTCTGCCATAGGTTTTCATTTGACTGAACAGGTCGATTCGCGACCACAGATCTTTTGAGAAAATGGGGCAGGACGTTCCATGAGATAATAGGATCCCAATGCAGGATTTGCTTCCTTTTTTGCCTCATCATTGAGATGTTCTGATTCAAAGCACAATGCAGCATGATGGACAGGTTTTTGAACAATTGGTAGCAAACTCCTCCCAGTTATTGTCAATGCTGCCGTGCTTCAAGCAGAGCTTCAGAGTTTCTTTGACTACTTTTCCTTGTCCTCTTTCTAGTATTGAAGTTGATTTTGCAAGACCTTTCCCTGAGTGCTTGCAGAGCTGGCTTCAAGGACACCAGCATTTGTTCAGCCATCTTCCCACTGAACGTGGGAGAGTTATCACTGATTGAATCTCTCTAGCACTCCTATGCGTTGCTGAGCTCAGGTCTCACTGCAGGACAGCAATGTGGTGTTGCCAACAGCTCTGTACAATCAGGCCTCCGTGGAGGTCTTTGTTATCACTCCTTGCTGCAGTTTGTAGACGGCCAAGGTGACAGTTAATCCAGTGTTGGATTGTAGAATCCCTACAGTGCCATTTGGCCCATCAAGTCTGCACTGACCTTCCAAAACAACATCCCACCCAGGCCTCTCTCCTCCACCCTATCCCCATAACCCCACACATTTAGCATGGCCACTTGACTTAATCTGCACATCTTTGGACTGTGGGAGGAAACCGGAGCACCTAGAGGAAACCCACACATACATGGGGAGAATGTGCAAACTCCATACAGACAGTCACCTGGGGAGGTGATGGCCTAGTGGTATTATCACTAGACTGTTAATCCAGACACTCAGCTAATGCTCTGGGGACCCGGGTTCAAATCCTGTGACGGTAGATGGTGGACTTTGAATTCAATAAAAAAAAAGTCTGGAATTAAGAATCTACTGATGACCATGAAACCATTGTCGATTGTCAAAAAACCCATCCCTGGTTCCCTTTAGAGAAGAAAATCTGCCATCCTTACCCAGTCTGGTCTACATGTGACTCTAGAGCCACAGCAATGTGGTTCACTCCCACTGCCCTCGAAGGGCAAAGAGGGATGGGCAATAAATGCTAGCCAGCCAGCGATGCCCATGTCCTACAAATAATTTTTAAAAAACCCAAGGCCAGAATCAAACACAGATTTCCGGGCACTGTGAGGCAGCAGTGCTAACCATTGTGTGACCGTTCTCCTCGTCATTTCAGAGAGGTTATCGCCAAGGTATGGGAAGTGCTCATATTCCAGACACTCTCCTTCAACATATATGCAAGGTCAAATATTTGACTGACCAAGCACAGGTTGATATGAGTTTTATTTTGACAATGTCCAAAGATAGGCCGAGTCTCTTGTATATGGGTTCTGACGAAGGGTCATCCACACTCGAAACATTGGCTCTACTCTCCACAGATGCTGTCAGACCTGCTGAGATTTTCCAACATTTTCTGTTTTTGTGTACATGGACATGAGGGTCGATTTCAAGTAGGTGTAAACACCTACCCACCCCAGCAAAGTGGCTCTCTGAGGCTAGTGATGTCAATGAGGAATCCTGACAGCTCACGTGACACAATCGCTGCTCTTCTTTCCGGACAGTCGCTCAAGATTATCCATCAGTGTTTAAACATTCCGAGTGCAAAATTGAATGTTTTTTTTGGCCGCAAAGATAGTGCTTCCGCAGGGCATGGGTTCCCCGGCTCGAAGAATGCAGGACAGCCTATTTTTAGAAACGTTTTCTAGCCCCTTCCTCATTTGAGGTGAGTAGAGGACATCCTGAAGAGGACTGCTCATTCACAGATGCTGCTACCCAAAGACACGTTTACTTTCCACATGTGTCCAGGACCTTGATGAAGCTTGAGTGCAGATCCTTGACTAGACTTTCAGGTTCACAGCCCTTTCTCCGATCCTTCAACACCACAGAATTTGGCTGATGGAACCTGGTACAAGCCTGCACATGACTTTGTTTAACCTGGGGACTTCGGGACACCTTAATTGCCAAATAGTTTTCATGGGTGGCCAGATTTTGGTGATGTGTTACACTATGAGTACTGGGGTCAGCTTGCTGTTGCAGCCTTTGCACAGTCTTCTTTCGCAGGCTCCGACATTCAGGATTTTTCTGACTAGACTTTCCCCTTATCTTGCCCATGAGTGGCCCTACCTGGAGCAAAAATTGCCCGACAGCATTGCTCAAAGAACTGGACTGCACAAGCCTCTCCTCCACACCAAGATCACAAACCACCCAACTGATTGCCATAACAATAGAACCTCAATTGCCGGCAAGAATCAGCAAACTGCTGCAAGGACGCAGCACGATATTTCACTCCTCTTCCAATTTTCTCACAAGCACGTTCTAGCAAGTGTCATGAGGAGCGTTTCCTCCCAGTTACCCCTTGCTCCAGTTAAGCATAAGAGGCATTTTTAAGGTGTCTGCCTCTGCCATCCAATCATTCAATGCAGAGAATATGACTGTCATTTAGAATTGTACTGTGGCCTGACCAGCACACAAAACAACACGGTATTGAGGCTACCAGTGGCAATTTAAAAATGCATCAAGACAGCTAGACCAGAATTTTGGTCCCTCTGTAACCAAAATCAAGACGTTTTTACTACAGAGAGTATAACATGATTTAAAATCCAGTCCAATCTTGATTCTCTTTGGAAGAATTCTCCATGTAGAACAAAAAAAACACTTTTAAATTGCTTGGGGTTTTTCCCCCCCTTTTATTTGAACTGCACATGCCCATTTGGGCAAAACTTGCATTTTCTTGGCAAGAAAAATCAACGTAACTTTCAACTCAATCATGGAGAAACTGGGACAAGACTCTCAACTGGTAAATTGAGACAATGCTGCATGCGTGTCAATAGCTTTTCAAGTTAAATGGAGATAGATGTGAGGTAGGAAAGTGCAATAAATTTAATTTGCCCAGGGAACAATTCAACTCCATTCATTGCACCAATAAAGAAGTCATCTATGTTGGGGTCAGTTCGTTCACTGGAAAACAAGTGACACCTTGAGGGCCATGAGCTTATGGGCCGATTTGTCCAGTTTGCTGGTGGTTCCCAGATGGAACACTCTGTCCCTGTATCTGGAATACAGACAACATGCCTGCCACTTTTCTCCTCTCCTTTCCATAATTAGGCAACTTCAGTGCATTGAAACAAAGCACTGTCCAGAAACAGTCTCCTACCTCAGACTTACAGTTAAGAGTGAAGTAAATTTCACTCTTTCTCCATTGCAAAGTATAATAGTTGCCGATTCAAAAAGAGCTTTATGATTCATTCGTAGTAACACAATTCACTAGACGAAACACCAGTAGACAATCTTTAGCATTTTCTGAAAAATTCACTTTCTTTTAGGTTTGTCCTCATGCTCTCCACCATTGGCAACGTTCATGTTTTATTTTTGGCCGACACACAATAATAGACCAATCTGTTTCCTCTCTTCACGCAATGTGTCCTTGTCATCTGCTCCAAACAGATGTTGTTAGCTTTGTGACGTAGGGAATGGGTGCCCCTAGCAACCAGATCACTTGCTTCTCTACACCAGTCAGTTGTCACGTTCTGTACTTAAAGGCTACTTCAGGACCTAGTGCTGAATGCAGGTTTAGTAAATACGTATGAATGTCCAAGGCTAAAAATATGAATGCTGTTGAGGTGATTTGCATTCCCATCATTTTAGAATCCAGCATAATTTACACGTGAACTGACAACAGTGGAGGGAAGGACGGGTACTGGGTGTAAGGATGGAAGTTAAGAGGCTGAGCCTTCACTCTTGCTGTCCATCCTTGATTTCAAACAATCCAAAGCAGGAGGGAGTGATTGGAAATCCATTGCATCCAACTCCTCTTTGAGGAGTTTTCTTTTCAAGTCAACTCTGAAAAAGCTCATCAAGGTTTAATTTCCTATGAATTGGCACTTTTAAGTCTTGCATATCACTGTTGAACCAGCAGTGCCCTGTAATCACCAAGATTCTCCAGTTATATGGAATTGACTCAGCTTCCAAAGGTGGTCAAATGTGCCTCATTTTCACCTCTCTCTTTCTGCCACCAGTGACAATCCTTTTGTACCATGACTGTTTGTTTAACCAGCCAGTGTTCCATTTATTGCAATGTTGTCCAGTAGAAAAAGCTGATTAGACAGTGGTGTGGCTGTGGTGGCACCAGTGTAACTCCATGCACTATTCGTAAATGTCTTACACATTCACTCACATGTTACGGGTAGATATAAATCATATGTGTATACTTTCTCAGCAAATATCTACAAATCGTTCAGTAGCCAAAGGATAATGATTAAAATTCCTATCAGTTTACCAAATGTTCAAAAAGGTTATAGTTCACATGTATACACTGAGCAAATAAGAGTATAGCAATTAACAAAGGTGCTTATTACTCAATTTGTACTTACTGATCAGCAATGTAATTAGCCCAATCTAGGTTTCCAATTAGCTACATGTGGTTTTTGGTTAATGGTGCAGCAAAACTTATTTCTAGCTTTCATAGAATCCCTACAGTGCAGGAGGCGGCCACTCGGCCTGAACCAACATCAATCCCACCCAGCCTTATCCCCATAACCTCATGTATTTACCCAGATAATCCACGCATTCACCTTAATAATCACCCTTACACTAAGGGGCAATTTAGCACGGCCAATCCACCTAACCCGCACATCTTTGGAGTGTGGGAGGAAACCAGAGTGCCTGGAAACCCACGCAGACATGGGGAGAATGTGCAAACTCCACAGACAGTCACCCAAGCTGGGAATTGAACCCAGGTCCCTGGCACTGTGAGGAAGCAGTGCTAACCACGGTGCCATCATGTCACCCTGCAGTCAAACATTTAGTCTGACTTATTAATTAAAAGTGATCTGTGGAATCACTCTAAGGGATTATGTGCTGAAGAATGGCCAACTAAAGGATCAGAACGGATGGGCTGGATGGAATGGCAAATCTCCTTTAATTGATATCTTCAGCCTCCAGTGCTTCCATTAATATCCCCCAACGTCCAAAGGCTCCAACTTGTGCTGGAGCACATTTCCACAGGCACAGGAAAAAACAAGGAGGAGAAAGGCAAGGCATGAGTGCCTCGGAGATTCATACTCCGCAGAGAGCACCTTCTAGTGGTTGGTTGCAATACATCAGCAGAGAGCTATCCTCAGGCAGGTGGCATTGGAGGAAAAGAGCCTATAAACGATGGAAAAAAGTTAGGGGAGGTGTAGATTAGATTAAACATTGATTGAGCATCCTATATAGGCATTGTACAATTTCACAAGAGCTGAAGTAACTGACAGTCCAGCACATTGCTAGTTACTCTATTATCTACACGAAACAGAATGTTGCCTTTTTGGAAGGTTACAAGAGTGGTGATTGAAGCAACCTTGAATCACAGCAATGCTAGTGCCCTCAAACACAGCCCTCCCCCACAGCAATGCAATCCACAAGTAATGTGGTATTCTAGTTAAGCTTTATCTAGCCAATCCTTGGAACTAACCTTCACAAGTAGCTGTAAAGGAGCCCTAGATCTTGTACGAGGAGCAGCATACTGCCAACTTAAATTCCCCAAAACCTGAACTCCCGAGGAGTGTCACAACTGCCCAGCACCATCAGGAGTCCTTTCCGGAAGATAATGATCTTTCCATAACAAGTTTGGCTCCACTTTGTCCCCTGAAAACAACAGAGTGGAATTTCAATACTCCAGGTTAAAGGTTCAGACCAATCTGAAGATGATTTTATTGACAAAGTAGTGTATCCCTATACAAATAGCTTCCTTGCCTGCAGAACGTCACAGTCATATTTTGCTTCCTCCAACCCTGAGTGCCTTGAATTCTTCAGGACAAATTGCTATTTGTGGCTTTGATCTGACAAGTCCATTTCAATAGACCACGCGGTCAGGTGAAGTCTCTTAATACATCTTGTGTCAGATAGTGCTGCTACCCATGCCACAATATTTATATCTAAATAAAAAACATTCTGCATTGGCAAGATAAATCGGTTCCCAGAGCCCAGATAACCCCAGTCCTAACGCATCCATCAGTCCAGCAACAGGCCAAGGGCTTGTTGTGTGAAAGAACAGGTTGAAGGAGGAACCCCAATTCATCAAACACAGTCCAACACCTGCTATTCTCCCATCCCCTAAAAGAAGTCCCAATCTTATTTATACCATTTATTGAGACACCACATGGAGAGCTGGTCACTTGATAAAAATTCCAAGGACCTAATTTAAGTATCAGTTGCTCTTGTCTCGGAGTTAGAAAGTTATGGTTCAAGTCTCACTGCAGACTTCCAATTGTGAAAGGTGTTGCCCAAAAGGCAAGGCTTTTTAAACATTCTGCATTAGTATGGTTGCAGTAATCAAAATAAGTCTTTAGAAAAATGGAAATGAGGATCAATGCTATTCCATCCTTTCATGATGTTGTTGTGATTGAGTAAAGGAGAGACCGGAAGTCTTCTAGGATTTGTACGTTTCATTTAGCTGCTCAAATGGGCTATTTGCCTTCTTTAAAAACACCATTTAGAACTAGTCACGAAACAGCTTTTGCAAAATCGGAAGACGGAACCAAAAGTTGACAATAAGCAACATAAGTTAATGAGTGAGTTGTAAATCAGATAATCTTTCAGAAAGTATAGGTTTCATTGTTGATGGCAAAGAAAGTCATTTTTTTCATTCTCTGAATACATTTATTGCCCATGCCTACCTGCCTCGAAAATCATTCCAGGTGTAGCAGATTCTTTGATACAAGTGGCTTGTTAGACCACTTTAGGGAGCAGTTAAGGGCCAACCACTTTGCTGTGGATGTGGAGTCACATTTGGTCTAGAATGGTTAGGGACAGCGAGTTTTGTTCCATAAAGGATACTAAAGAAGCAATTGGATCCCTGCTTTAAAAGGGTGAAGGAACCCAGTTATTTAAATGGTCACTTTGGATCAAATGGCGTTGCTACCCACACCCAACTGGAAATTTGATTTCCAAGGTCCCCTTTGAGTTACACATGTGGCTATGGAGAACAGCAAAACACAGGTCATAACACTAAGCAGAATCCTAAACATTATTAACATGTGTAATGTATAGTTCTATGAAAACAAAGTTAGGATATAATATACACGAAGTATAGATTCAAATTAAACTATTTTGATTATTGAGCGTCATAATGATGAGTTTCAATTGTTGGATTTAATTAAAAGATCCTAAATTATTGTATTAGGTCAGCAGAGAAGGTTGCACAAAGCATTCTGCAGTAGGCGTCACCCCTGGTCAATAATTTGTCAAAATCAACTTTTGGCAAAACAATTTTCCTAGTGCCTGCAAAACATAGAACATAAGAACATAAGAAATAGGAGCAGGAGTAGGCCATCTAGCCCTTCGAGCCTGCCCCGCCATTCAATAAGATCATGGCTGATCTGTCGCTGCTCAGTTCCACTTTCCCGCTTTCTCCCCATAACCCTTAATCCCCTCTCTTATCAAAAACCCATCAACCCGCGTCTTAAAAATACTTAGCGAGCCTTTTCCTTGTTACATCTTAGGGCAGAGCGCCATCGAGACCTGCTTTCCTGGAGTGGCAGTCACCTGTTTAGTTTAAATGAGAGAGAAAAAAACAAAGGAAAACTTGCAGTTCTCTAGGTCAAATCCTGCGACTTTGCACTTGGCGATTCAAGGCCTTGTGTCATCTTCAGTGAAACGGGTCGAGTGCAAGGGCTAACTGGACCAGGACACCCAGACACAATTCAGACCGCATGTAAACCTCATTAAATCAGTTTTTAAGGATTTATGTAACCGTAAAATTATATACTGCTGAAATAAAGATGTGTCTAAACTTTTTGGCAGGACAGTTTGTAAGATTACCAATAGTAAAGGGAACAATTTATAATTTTTTTTATTCATTCATGGGATATGGGCGCTGCTGGCTGGACCAGTATTTGTTGCCCATCCCCAATTCCCTTGAACTGAGTGGCTTGCTACTGGCCATTTCAGAAGGCATTTAAGAGTAGCCCTGGAGTAGGCCTGCCTGACTGGGTCAAGACGGCAGATTTCCTTCCCTAAAGGACAAGTGAAAATCAAATGGGTTTTTACAATCGAGAGTGGTTTCATGGTCATCATTCGGCTGTTCATTCCAGATTTTTATTGAATTTAAATTTCACCATCTGGCATCAAACCCAGGTCCTCAGGACATTACCGAGGGTCTTTGGATTACTAGTCCAGCAACAATATCACTATGACAGAATGTGGGTAGACAAATATTTTTAACATATGGTTTAATATAATCTAATGTACCACAGGAGAAACGATACTTAAACCAACACATCCAGTGCTACTATTAATTCACTTCAACTTGTATCCACTCTAGAATTATACAGCTCACAATACTCTCTCCAAACATCTCCAGTTCATTAGGTGTTTTTACAATGGAAACAGATATGCAAATGACTAAAATCAACATTTAACATAAAAGTACATTGCACTGTGAAAACGCTGCACGACTGAAATCTCACTTGCATTCCCTTTGAATCACACACAAAACCTTTTCACAAAGAGCTGTCACAACAAGCACAAAGCCTTTTAAAGAATTTTGCAATCACCTATATGAGCAGAGGTAGTATTAAAAAGACACGGAATAGGATTTTGCAATACTCCACCCCGGGCAGAATTCCCTGGTCCTGCCAGAGCCAATGGTATTTGAATGGCTCGCCACATTCTTCAGCCCTGCCCCCTGCCACGATGGGGCTGTAAAATTCTGCCAAAGGAGTGAGGCGTTGAAAAAAAGAATTTCTTTTAAAACCCAGGGCAGCACGGTGGCACAGTGGTTAGCACTGCTGCCTCATCATGCTAGGGACTTGGGTTCGATTCTGGCCTCAGGTGACTGTGTGTGGAGTTTGCATGTTCTCCATGTATCTGCGAGGATTTCCTCCAGGCGTGCTGGTTTTTTCCCCACAGTCCAAAGATGTGCAGGTAAGGTGGATTGGCCAAGCTAATTTGCCCCTTAGTGTCAGGGGATTAGCAGAGCAAATACCTGAGATTACAGGGATAGCACCTGGGTGGGATTGTTGTCAGTGCAGACTTAGGGGCAGCACGGTGGCACAGTGGTTAGCACGGCTGCCTCACAGCGCCAGGGACCCGGGTTTGATTCCTGGCTTGGATCACTGTCTGTGCGGAGTCTCCACATTCTCCCCATGTCTGCGTGGGTTTCATGTTTCCTCCTACAGTCCAAAAGATGTGCCAGTTAGGCACACTGGCCATACTAAATTGCCCCTTAGTGTACCCAAACAGGCAGCAGAATGTGGCGACTAGGGGTAACTTCATTGCAGTGTTAATGTAAGCCAAATTGTGACTAGCAAATAAACTTTAATGGGCTGAATGGCTTCCTTATACTCTAGGGATTATATGAGCAGAAGTGTCTTTTGTGGAATGCAAGTACAGCAGTAAACAGTCTAAATATGAATTCCCAGACTGTTAACATTCAATTACACAATTTAGGAAATAAAAGCATCTATTCCAATGTGCAACCATTTCTTTCACTGGTAGAATGTTTGTGGCCTGTTTATTTTTAGACCAAGTGATTTTTTTAGACCTTGTTCACAAAAAACAATTTTTTCTCTTCCTTCTGCAGCTTCTTGAGATTTGTCATCAATTCAACACTCTCAGCACATATGTTTGTTGTTCCCAATAAGTCTTCTGCCAAGTGTCTACCTGGAAAACTAGCTGAATAAACAGTGATGGGCTGAGTGGACAGACTTTCATTCTTTATACTCTCCCTCCCCTTTCCAGTTCAGAGCAGTCCATTCAACCTCTCAAACGTGTTCTGCCATTTGATTCCATCATGGTTGATCTGAGGGCAGATTTACCTGCCTTTTCTCTGCATCCCTTGATAACTTTACCATCTATAATCATCAGAATGTAACTTTTAAAAATACATAACAATGGGGATTCAATAGATTTTGTGGGAGATCCTTACTGCAAGAGATGTTAGCCCTGGACAATGGAGTGCCGCCAAGCGAGCAAATATCACAGGTGTCATCCTTAAGATGACACATTAAACTGAGGCCTCATCTGCCTGTTCAGGTGGATCCCACAGTGCTAGTCAAAGAAGAACAGGGAGCGTTCTCATGTGCTGGGCCAACATCCCTCCCTCAATCAACACCAATGAAAACAGATCACTGATCCCTCGTCTCATTTGTGGCACCTTAAGTGCTGCAGATTTGTTGAACCATTTACCACAGAATAACGCATTGTATTTGAGGTGTGATGAGACCCCATGTCAAGGCAAGTCTTCATTTCTTTCAAAGAAGATTGTTCTGAATACTGAACGATTGGGGAAAATACAGTCAAAGCCCCAAGGGGAAGACAGCATCAACCCGGTCATAGGAACCTCCAAGCTCATGCAACTGGACCATTTAAAAATCATTTTCCATTGCATTATCCAAATAGCCAATGGAAATTTTAAAAATAAACTGGTTATTTATTCTGCTTGGATTTCACAAGACACAGCTCGGCTTGTAGTGAGCTCCCTTAAGCACAGGCTCTGCAAACAAATGAATGTTACCGTGGAAACACACCGCCACAAACTATTTAAAAACATGTCACATGCTTTCCATTCTAACTTCCCTCCAGGTCAGGTCACTGTGTATAATTTACAAATGTTTGAAGTCCAACACTAATTATGTAAATCTATTTGGCTACTGTTTAAATGTATCCAGTTTCAGACACACCCCAACAATATGGTAAATTGAGTTTTCCACTGCCTTTCAAGTTCCACACTTGAAAGCAAGACTCAATTGGTTTAAAAAATGTGACATATTTTAAACATATGTCGCATTGGAAGAAAAAATCTAAACACAGCTCCACACATTTTACTTGCATTTGCAATCTGTATCACTGTTTTAGATCTCACACAACAGTGACAGCTCGGGTTGGACAAGGATCGCTTCACACAGGTTGAATTTAAAAGACCCATTGCTAAGGGGAACTTGCTTTCATTGTAAAGACACCCCAACCCCAACCCTTCCACCCCAACCCCCAAACTTCGGGCCAAAAAAAGCAATTTGTCTCCGAGATGATGTGTGCAGGAGAAGCAATCCTACTGAGTACTGTCTTCTGATTGGCATTGTTGAAGCAGCATTAGTAGCCAGACCTGGGAAGGGCAGCACTCTTCCACTCACGGAAGTAGCGGCCAATTAGAGATGCATTATGATTGGCTCTTCTCTCTCAGCTGGGAAATATTGTTTTTGGTTCGAGGTCATGCCTGGGGAGCAGGAAGAATTTTATACAAAGTATTCCTCTCCAGCCCTTCAGATTACTTAAGAGTACTTATTTGCATAAAACCACATTAAATAAAACAATGTTTTCATCATATTGCTGGTATTAATTCTCATTTCATCTTTTGCCAATTTTTTTTTACTATTTCACCATCAATATGCCAACTATCCATTATTTTGAGAACATTCTACGCACAATATGAATCTTTGGCTGGTTATGCCAAACAAGCTAACCTAAGAAACAACATGAAGTTGAAACTGAGTTTTACATGGAGAGATATTTTTAGTAATGAAACCATGCTAAAACTACAAGTTATGAAGGTTGAATCTTTCCCTTATTGCTTTTCACATAATCACAGAATTGTTACAGCACAGGAGGCCATTTAGCCCATCGTGTCTGCACCAGATGAACATTTGGATTTAGTGTCATTCCCCTGCCTTTTTCCCCTCAACCCACATTTTCCAAGTGTGACTACTAATTTCATCCCCACTGCTTCTCCGCTAGTAAAGTTTAACTGACTGGTCTGCAATTGTTGAGCTTGTCCAGCCATCTGGCTCATCCCGAGTTTAGGGAAGACTGAAAGATTGTGGCCAGCAGCCCTGCAATTTTCACACACACCTCCTTCAGTACCTTTGGATGCATTGCACCTGGCCCTAATGTCTTGTCCACTGTAAAGACACACAATCTATCCAACACTTCCTCCTCGTCAATTCTGAACCTCTCTAGTGACAGAATTTCCTCCTCTGTTACTGCATCAAAAAATAATTTAAACTAATTTTTAAAAAGTTGAAACAAAATACAATTCTAGAACATTTACTCATTTTCTGCAGATTCTTTTCAAATTACAAACGTTATCCTTAATTCTCAGCCAAATACTGTACAACACACATTCAACAATACACTTTCCCACACACTGAAATCAGCAAAAAATTGCATTGATGCATAATTGGATTTAATTCACAAAAGAACATCCACCCTTTTTGGTAAAGGCTGATGCAAAGTTTACATTTAATACCTCAGCCACACTTCCTGCCTCCATGTGTAAATTACCTTTTCCTAATGGGCCCTACTCCTCTTATCACCCATTTACTATTTATATGTCCAGACAAGACTTTGGGATTCCCCTTTATGTTGCCTGCCAGTCTTCTCTCACAATCCTGCTACATTTTTCTAATATGCTTTTTTCTTTGCCCCATTGAACATTCTGAATTTCTCTTCGTTCACAATTGTATTTTCTACCTGACATGTCATAAGCAGACTTTCTTCTTTATCTTAATTTCTGTTTCCTTTTTTATCCAGGGAGCTCTGGATTTGTTTGCCCTATCTTTTCCATTTTGAGGGAATATACCTTGATTGTGTCTGAACCATTTCATTTTGAAGGTAGCCTATTGTACGGTTACAGTTTTTCCCAACAACCTTTGGTTCCAGTCTATCCAGCCCAGCTTAATTCTTGCCCCTTTGAAGTGAGCTCTCCCCTACTAATTCTTCTTACTCTGGATTGTCTGTTGTGCTTTCCTACTGCCGTACTGAACCTTACAACACAATGACCACTGTCTCCTACAAATTCCCCCACTGACATTAGGAACGTTTGCCCCACACCACCCTTTACACTACCATTGTCCCAATCTACATTCAGGTCATTAAAGTCCCTATAACTACTCTACAACGTTTGCATCTCTCCATAATTTCCCTGCAAATTTGTTCTTGTACATCCTCCCCATTGGCACTCTATAGACTACACCAAGCAATGTATATGCATGCTTAATACTAGCCAAATTGATACTGTCCTTGAACTTTCTGATGTTGCATGTAAAACTGGTTTCAATTCTCGGGATGAGAATTTTTAAATCAAGACATGGATCAAACACCAGCCAATGTAGGTCAGCAAGGACAGAGGTGATAGGTGAACACAACATTGTACGAGTTAGGATACAGGCACAGTTTTGCATGAGTGCAAGTTTATGGAGAACGGAAGGTGGGAGGCCAGTTGGGAGAGGAGTAGAATAGTCAAATGTGGAGGTACATAAAGCATGGAAGAGGGTTTCAGCAACATTGGGTACCACAATGAATGCAATAAAGTTAGCACATGGAGACGTTGAAGGAATGGAAAGTGACAGTGGATTGCTCACTTTCAATGTTGAGACAATGTGCAGAGGTAAAAAGCAAAACTCTTGGATTCCAAGACAGGTAGAGCACAAGAGGCTCTTCTGCTCTTTTCCACCTACCAGGATGTAGATGGAGGAGGAGAAACTAGGAAACTTTTAATACAATCACACAGGTCACATCTGGATGGTCCACAACTAATCAACTTATTAGACATTTATAATACCTGGAAGCTGGGTCTCTGCCCACTTTCAACCGCAGGTGCCAGCCTAGGCAAACAAAGCAATACTTTCAGTAATTCAGTAGTAACATTTACTTGAAATCACTGCACAGGAGTATTGGGGCAGGAGTGAATTAGTTACCTTCTGAGATCTTCTGCCCCAATTAACCCACATGGCTCCTCAAAATACAACACCAACTTCTAGCATCCTTGAAATTCCTGAAATTTTCCAGATGAGTGCAAGATGGAAATCTTTAACAAAATGCTTTTTATCAGCAATGCTCAAGTTCTGTATTATCAAACAACTATTTTCATGACTTATACTTGAATTTGGTCTGTGAACCTGGGCTACGTTGCCACAGTCCCCATTGGGCTTTTTTCCCCAACTATACTAGCAAGAAGCTCAAATCTTGGGTTCACGCAATATGTCCAGGTCCTATCATTGGTGATAACTAAACAAATGTTTGGAGCCATACCTGGCACAAAGAAAGATGGTTGTGATGGTTGGAGGTCAATCATCTCAGTCCCAGGATATCCCTGCAGGAGTTCCTCAGGTTGCTTCACCAATGACCTTCCCTCCATCATAAGGTCCGAAGTGGGGATGATCATTGATGGCTGCATAATGCTAGGCACCATTCACAACTCCTCAGATGCTGAAGCAGTCCATGTCCAAATGCAGCAAGACCTGGACAATAACCCAAGGTTGGGCTGACAAGTAACATTCATGCCATGCAAATGCCAGGTAATGACCATCTCCAACAACAGAGAATCAAATCATCTCCCCTCGACATTCAATGGCATGACCATCACTGAATCCCCAATTTCAGTATCCTGGGGGTTACCATTTATAAAATCCTGACAGTGCAGAAGGAGGCCATTCAGCATATCGTGTCTGCAATGACTCTCCAACAGAACATTTTACCCAGACCCACCCCTGCCCCATTTCCTTAACCCCACACATTTACCTCACTAATCCCCTAACCTACACATCTTTGGACTTGAAGGGGTAATTTCACATGGGCAATACACCTAACCTCCACATCTTTGGATTGTGGGAGAGAACTGGAGCACCTAGAGGAAACCCACACGACACAGGGAGAATGTGCAAACTCCTCACAGACACAGTCACCCACAGCTGGAATCGGTCCTGGTACTGTGAGGCAGCAGTGCTAACCACTGTGCCACTCTAATGACCAAAAACTGAACTGGAATAGACATATAAATACTATTGCTACAAGAGCAGGTCAGAGGCTGGGAATATTACAGCAAAATCACCAAGACAAGTCAAGACTGTGATGGAATACTCTCCACTTGCCTGGATGGGTACAGCTCCAACAATGCAAGAAGCCCGACACCATCCAGGAAAAAGCAGCCCACTTAATAGGCACCCCATCTGCCACGATAAACGTTCACTCCTTCGACCATCTACACAGTAGCAGCAGTGTGCACCATCTACAAGATGCGCTGCAAGGCCCCTTTGACAGCACCTTCCAAACCCACAATCACTACCATCTAAAAAGACAAGGGTAGCAGATACATGGGAACAGCACCACCTGCAAGCTCCCCTCCAAACCCCACACCATTCTGACTTGGAACGATAATCGCCATTCCTTCACGGTCACTGGCTTAAATACCCAGAATCCCCTCCCTAACAGCACACAGGTGTACCTACACCACTGCGACTACAGCTGTTCCAGGTTCTTACAGGCAATTAGAGATGGGCAATAAATCCTCGCCTAGCCAGCGAGGCCCACTCCGTGGACAAGTAAACAAAATCAGCCTGTTGTCCACCATTAAGCTGAATCACCAGCACATTAGGTTTCAACATTAATCAAAATAACGGTTAATATTTAAAAACACAAATGCTTAGTAATGTAGCATTCATCTGAAAGCACTTAAGGCTGCAAATTTAAAGCCAGCTAGAAAGAAATGCAAGGTTCAGTTTCTGAGCCAAGTACTCACTTCTGTTCTATCCCTTGTGCCTCACTGCCATCGTCAACATTTATTTCTCAGAGCAGCTGGTCCACAGTAAATAGGGCAGCACAGTGGCATAATGGTTAACTGTGCTGCCTCAGTGCCAGGAACCTGGGTTCATTTCCATCCTTACTGGACTGTCTTTGTGGATTTTGCACATTCTCCCTGTGTCTGCGTGGGTTTCCCACCTGGTGCTCTGGTTTCCTCCCACACTCCAAAGATGTGCGTGTTAATTTAAAGTTTATTTATTCATGTCAAAAGCAGGCTTGCATTAACACTGCAATGAAGTTACTGTGAAAATCCCCTGGTCGCCACACTCCGGCGCCTGTTCAGGGGCGGATCGGCCACACTAAATTGCCCCAGTGTCCAAAGATGTGTAGGTTGGAAAATTAGCAGTCAAATACATGGGGTTACGGAGATAGGGCCTGGGTACAATGCTCTGCTGGAAAGTCAGTGCAGACCTAGTGGGCCAAATGGTTTCCTTCTGCACTATTCTGCAGAAGGATCTAGATAGGCTGGGCGAATGGGCCAGGAAATGGCAAATGGAATTTAATGTTGGCAAGTGCGAGGTGGTCCACTTTGGTAGGAATAATGGTAGGAAGGACTATTACTTACGTGGTGAAAAACTGCAGCAGGCGGCGGTGCAGAGGGACCTCGGGGTCCTTGTGCATGAGTCGCAAAAACCCAGCCTGCAGGTGGTCAGGAAGGCGAATGGGATGCTGGCCTTCATAGCGAGGGGGATTGAATATAAAAGTAGGGAGGTCTTGCTGCAGCTGTATAGGGCACTGGTGAGGCCGCAGCTGGAGTACTGTGTGCAGTTTTGGTCGCCGCACTTACGCAAGGATATTTTGGCCTTGGAGGGAGTGCAGAGGAGGTTTACTAGGCTGACATCGGAGTTGAGGGGGTTGAACTATGACAAGAGGCTGAATAAACTAGGCTTGTACTCGTTAGAGTTTAGAAGAATGAGGGGAGATCTCATTGAGACGTATAAGATGATGAATGGGATGGATAAGATAGAGGTGGAGAGACTCTTCCTGCTCAGAAAGGACAGTAGGACTAGGGGGCACAGCCTCAAGATAAAGGGGGGGCGGTTTAGAACGGAGTTGAGGAGGAACTTCTTCACTCAAAGGGTGGTAAATCTCTGGAATTCTCTGCCCGTTGAAGTGGTGGAGGCTGCCTCGCTAAATATTTTTAAGACGCGGGTTGATGGGTTCTTGATAAGAGAGGGGATTAAGGGTTATGGGGAGAGGGCGGGAATGTGGAACTGAGCCACAACAGATCAGCCATGATCTTATTGAATGGCGGGGCAGGCTCGAAGGGCCAGATGGCCTACTCCTGCTCCTATTTCTTATGTTCTTATTTCATAGGGATTCTATGAAATAGAAAGCAATTTGTCAATTTTGGTGGCACATTAACCAAATAGATTACTGGACAATTTCTTGACTGAAGTTCTGGAGACAACCAGAGATCAGAAGTCAGATTGCCCCTTCAGTGAAAGCACTGTGCTCCCTACAAGCCTGATGTTCAGGATTCAGGGAGCATTCCACCATGTAGAAAGACATGTAAAAAAAGCTGTAGAGACACTCCTTCAGTAAGCCTTTTTAGGCAGCCCCTCGGGATCGAGGATGACTTGCTTCCTTTCTTTAAGTTGCAAAGTCAATGCAGAGTGGACAAGGAAACCTTTAATCCATCATCTTGGTTTGCTCCAAAAACCAATTCAGATTTGAACTGAATCCAATTCATGATCCCCACAAGAGAGACAAACAAGATCCAAGTTGACAAGAAGAGGCATTACACCTGATTTTGGGCTTGATCTGACACGTGATCTTTCCGAAAAGGAAAAAATATGGAACACTTCATAATTGTGCGTGTCATCCCTGCACCAAGACCACACTAATCTTCTCTGCATTGTACCAATTTTAGTCTATGTGCTGCTGAAGCAAGCATAATAAACCCCCCATTGGGGAAATGAACCCTGTGTGACAGGCGGATGCTTCCACTCCAGTTTGATTTGTTCTGAGATGGTTGATAAGTCCAATATGCGATCTGCAGACTTCGCCACAAATGGAACAGGTGGTGCTTGAAGGATTAGGTACGTGGGCTGTTTTGATGTCTGTGTGTGCTCTCCTAAAGCTCGACTTTATCTGTGTCCTAGACAAAGTTTTTCAATCCGTTTGGAGCCTTCTCAAATTAACCTTCTCCATTTTGCACTATCACAAGCTTCGTGAGCTTGACAGCCTTTGTGGATGAGGCAGCGCCAGGTAGGGCGGTTTTGTGCCAGCATTTCCCAGGTAGTCGTGTCAATGCCAAGCGACTTCAGGGAGGCTTTGTGTGTGTGTCTTTGAAACGTTTCTTCTGCCCTCCATGCAAGCGTCTTCCAGAGAGTTCCCCAAAAAGGAGCTGCTTGGGTATGCGCTCGTCTGACATACGAATGACATGACCTGCCCACTGGGTCTGCACTCTCATCAGCAGTGTGCGGACTGATGGTAGACTTGCTCGAGAGAGAACTTCAGTGTCTGGTACTTTGTCTTGCCATCTGATACGTAATATTCTGCGAAGACAAGTCATGTGGAAATGATTGAGCTGTCTTGCATGCCTACGATACACAGTCCACGTTTTACAGGCATACAGGAGGGTAGTGAGTACCGCGGCACTGTAGACCTTCAGTTTTGTTGCTGGGCTGATTCCTCGACGTTCCCATACAGTGGAACGCAGTCTACCAAAAGCAGAACTTACCTTTGCTATTCTGCCGTTAACTTCTGTATCAATAGTCACTGCTTGGGAGAGGGTGCTACCAAGATAAGTGAACTGGTCCACTGCCTGTAGTTTCTGCCCTTTGATTGTGATTATGGGTTCTGTGTACGGTGCATGAGCAGCAGGCTGGTGCATGACTTCTGTCTTTTTAATATTGATGGTGAGTCCCAAGTTGTCACAAGCCGTGGAAAATTTGTCCATACTGACTTGCATCTCTGGCTCTGAGCCAGCATACAGGGCGCAGTCATCGGCGAAGAGGAAATCTCTCAGAACAGTCTCCTTCACTTTGGTAATAGCTTGAAGTCTCCTCGGGTTGAAAAGCTTCCCATCCACTCTGTACTTGAGGCTGATTCCAGCAACACTGTCCTGGGAGGCATCATTCAGCGTGGCTTAAACATCATGCTGAACGGTGTGGGTGCGAGCACACAGCCCTGTTTGACGCCATAGGTGACTGGGAATGCCTCAGAGGATTCTCCGCTATCCAGTACTCTGGCCATCATGCCATCATGGAACTGGCGTACCATTTGAATGAATTTGGGGGGGGGGGGGGGGGGGGGGGGCAGCTGAACTTTGACATGATCCTCCACAGGCCTTGTCGGCTTAGTGTCGAAGGCTTTCGCGAGGTCAACAAAGGTTGTGAAGAGCTTGCGATTCTGCTCCTGACACTTCTCCTGAAGTTGGCACCCAGCAAAAATCATGTCAGTAGTCCCACGACCTTTGCGGAAGCCACGCTGTGACTCTGGAAGCAGGCCCAGCTCCAGATGAATGACCAGATGATTTAGCAGGACTCTTGCGAGGGTTTTTCCTGTGATGGAGAGCAGTGAGATTCCTCGGTGGTTGTCACATACTTGCTGATTGCCCTTCCTCTTATAGAGGTGTACGATGGAAGCATCTTTAAGTTCCTGAGGAATGGATCCTTGCTTCCAAAAGGACTGGAACAACTCGGTAAGCTTCTCAAGAAGTGCAGGACCAGCAGCTTTATAGATTAAATAGACTGAGACCTTGGAGGGAGTACAGAGAAGGTCCACCAGGTTGATACCAAAGATGAGGGGGTTAGCTTATGAGGA
The DNA here is from genome assembly GCF_965287045.1 of Carcharhinus amblyrhynchos. Lineage (NCBI taxonomy): Eukaryota > Metazoa > Chordata > Chondrichthyes > Carcharhiniformes > Carcharhinidae > Carcharhinus > Carcharhinus amblyrhynchos. The sequence goes on along the minus strand of NC_137359.1, from coordinate 9,864,773 downwards.
GAGATTGAGTAGATTGGGCCTGTACTCGGAGTTTAGAAGGCTGAGGGGGGATCTTATAGAGACATATAAGATAATGAAGGGGATAGATAGGGTAGAGATAGAGAGATTCTTCCTGCTTAGAAAGGATAGCAGAACTCGAGGGCACAGCCTCAAAATAAGAGGGGGGGGTGGGGGGGAGCGCAGTTTAGATCAGAGTTGAGGAGGAGCTTCTTCACTCAAAAGGGTGCTGAGTCTCTGGAATTCTCTGCCCATTGAAGTGGTGGAGGCTACCTCACTGAATATATTTAACTCACGGGTAGATAGGTTTCTGATAGACAGGGGAATTAAGAGTTATGGGGAGAAAGTGGGAAAGTGGAACTGATCAGCCATGATCTTGTTGAATGGTGGGGCAGGCTCGAAGTGGTAGATGGACTACTCCTGCTCCTATTTCTTATGTTCTTATTTAGATCTCTGCGGGTGTGGCATCTGCCCCTGGGGCTTTGCCACTGGATAGCTGGCTGACAGCTTTCGTGACTTCGGTTACTACCGGTAGGTCCTCCATGGCACTGTTGATATCAACCTGGGGAATCCTGTCTATTGCCTCATTGTTAATAGATGATGGTCAGTTGAGGACGGCTTCAAAGTGTTCAGCCCATCTCTGCAGGATCTGAGCCTTCTCTGTAATGAGAGTTGTACCATCTGTACTCAGGAGGGGGGAACTCCCGAGAGATTGAGGTCCATAGAGTGTGTTGAGGGCTTCATAGAACCGTTTCAAGTCGTTTCTGTCAGCATATCTCTGTATTTCATCTGCCTTGGCGCCCAGCCAGGCATCCTGCATTTTACGCAGTTTATTCTGGACTGTCCTGCGAGCACTGGTAAAAGCATTTTTCTTAGCAGCTGAAGATGGGTCGTTCTGACAGGCCCGATGAAGACGGTACTTTTCAACAAGGAGAGCCTGTATCTCCTCATCATTCTCATCAAACCAATCATGCTGCTTGCGGGTGGAGGGCCCGAGCATCTTCAGTGCAGATGAATGGATAGCATCCCTGAAGCGTTCCCAGTTGTCCTCAGCACTGCCTGCGAGGTGCAGTCAGCAAGCTTGATTTCTAAGTCTTCAGCCAGTGCTGAAGCAATGCTGGGGTTCTTTAGTTTGGCCGCATTGATTCTTTTCATAACCTTGCTTCCTTGTGGTCGCCTCTTGGGTCTGATGTGGAGCCTCATTTTGGAGACAATGAGCCTGTGATCTGTCCAGTAGTCAGTACCACACGTGGCTTTGGTAACTCTGACATCCTGCCTGTCTTTTCTCCTGACAACGACACAGTCGATAAGATGCCAATGCTTAGAGCAGGGGTGCATCCAGGAGGTCTTGTTATGGGTAGGCAGACGGAAGGTTATGTTGGTGATGAGGAAGTCATGCACTACACAGGTCTTCAGTAAGAGTAAGCCATTACTGTCACACTTGCCCACTCCATGCCTCTCAGCCAGATTGCAGAGTCACACCCTACTCTTGCATTGAAATCGCCAAGATCAGCTTGTCGGTACAGCTCACTGCTGAGAGTAGGGTGTCTAATTCTTCGTATCTCGTCCGGGTTGTTCATCGTGGGGGCATTGGCACTGATCAGGGTGGCTTGACTTCTGTTCTGTAGCAGGAGCTGTAATGTCATCATGCTGACACCCTTGGGTAGACTATCAAGTTTCCGAAAAAAGTGACTCCTGACGGCAAATCCAACTCCAGCATCACGATGCTCATTGCTGCCGCGACCGCTCCAGAAAAAAAGTGTATCCACCTCCAGTTTCAGTCAACTAACCTACATTGGCAAGATGAGTTTTGCTCAGGGCTGCAATGTCCATGTTATATAGTGCAAGCTCTCTGGCAACTAAGGCTGTTCTTCTCTCTGGTCTATCTGCTGTAGGGTTGTCCAAAAGCGTGCGCACGTTCCAAGTGCCAATGGTGAGCGGTGTCACCTTGTGTTTTATTTTGTGTTTGGCCGCAACACCTGGTGTTGTCGGACTTTTTACTGTGTTTACCCCAGTCCAACGCCGGCACATCCACGTCAGGGTGTAGTGAAGCAGGCAATGTTTATGGCACCTCTTCTAGCCCCTTCCTCATTCTATGGAGGTGAGCAGTGCGTTCCTGAAGAGGACTGCTCAGTCACCCAGGTAGACACCGGGTTCCACTGCTGCTTCGGTCAGCAGAAAACTGTTGTTTTCCTTAGATAGGAAAGGAAATGTATTCAGATCATAAATCACAGCAAAACAAATGTTAAAAAAATCCAAAAGCATTCATGTTAAAATTCTGTGGTGGCAGATGCCATCATCAAAAACTAGGAACAGTAGATGGCTAATTGTTCAATAAGTATCCAGTATTCCCCAAGACCCTGAAGAGAATGGTTAGGTACAGAATGTGCAATTGACTGAGGAAAGGAATTCCACACTGACGGCTCAGTTTTGGCACCACATTAGCCAAGCTACAATGCGTAAAGAATTGCTTGGGTTCCCCTTAACACAACACTGCTCCACACAAGTATCTCCTTTATTCAGGAGAGTGTCTCACCATCATTGTATTAAGAATCAAGACAGAATAAGGGTGGACAGCTGTCATTTCTCTTCACCTCAAAGAGGTGTCTGCTTTCAAAGATGGTGTGCTGAAGAGGATCACTGCCTACTGTAATCACAGAGGCAAAACTGTTAAACCTGACAAAATAGTCATTTATTTGTCATTAGCACTTAAGCACTCTACTCACGTGTCCATTTTAATGATGGTCTCAATCTGGGAAAACTAACAATGGAAGAGAGACTGGAATGCAATTACAATACTGTTTCTTTAAATAATGGGTAAAATCACAGAGTACAAGTATTAGCACCTGATGAGACAGTTTACACACCTAAACAAAGCACTTGTCACGGTAATTGCACAAAGTGCCCAAACCCCAGCACCTGGATGAGCTAGAAAAGACTCAAATATCACTGAATTGGTTGAGGCAATTTTCGCACCTCAATAAAAATGCTTGGAAAAAAGCGATACATTGATTGGCTTTACTGAGGCAATACTATTTAAATAAATGCAGACTTTCATTTAATGTTTTATTTGTTTAATAGGGGCAAGAATCATCAGAAGACAGAAAAGGAAATGTGAATCAGGATGTTATTCTTTAATCAACTACTCACTAATTTAAATGTGCCTGACTGCAATATTGACAGCACCTAACTGTGGAGTCACCCTTCTTTCTTGCTTCTAGCCAATATGGGTGAGATCAGGACAGAGGCATTACTGAGCTTGAGAATGTCAACTGTTGCTGAATTCATGACTGTAACTCAATGGGTGCTTATTCAATTCCCTCACATGACGAGGTTCAGCAATGCCTGCTGTTATCAATGAAGGCCTCAGTGGTTCCTATCAAAAATCAAATGCACTTCAAGGTAAAAAGTCAAGGATTCTGAGCTCAAACAGATCAGGAACTATTACATAGCCATCATACTGAATACATCCTACAGTCCAAACGTATGGGCTACGTAAAAGAACAAAGGCCTTTATTTGTGACATAAATATTCTCCAACAGAAAATAACAAAATCACTTAAGCCTCACTGTCGATCTTTACTCTGTATCAAGTAGACATTTAAAGGAATACACCTACTTTAACGCCAGAAAATACCTTGCGTTTCAGGTAATGTCCTCATTCGAGGTTGCTTTTAGAATCGAGCCCAGAACAGATATAAAAACTTAAGAAATAGGAGCAGGAGAAGAGCACATGGCCAGCTCCTTTTTTTTGTTATTTCTGGCTAAGTTAACTGATTAAGGATGCAAAGAGCTTAAGATCGTCCATTGTTCAATGAGAAAACTTGAGCTTCAAATGTTTGATCCAATTCAGTAGTGAATCTCTTTACACAAATGGTGTTGGGCTGGTTTGTCCTTCCTGCTAAGAACCAACGTGGGCCATATGATCTCCTGGACTGGTTTCAGTCAACCTGAAGTGGATTGGCAAGACATTTTCCAGTGTATTTTCCTTCCATTATTGGCCTGGGATCTTCTTGCCTGTCTCAGAAGATTACATATCTGGCTTGATGATGCAACAGGAGGATCTATGATTTTGCTTCAACTTTTTAAAGATGCGAGGGCAGAAGGGAGTGCAATATTAGTGCCCAAGACTGCATCATTTCTTTTGGGTGGAGGGCGAATACAAAAGTATTCTTCACTATCTCCCCAGTTGTGTTTCTGAGTAAATAAAAAAAGCACATGCAGATGTTTGAATGGACCTACCTCACATTAAGTTGATCTTTCTCTACACCCTAGCTATGACTGTAATACTACATTCTGCACCCACTCCTTTCCTTCTCTATGAATGGTATGCTTTATCTGTATAGTGCACAAGAAGCAATACCTTTCTCTGTATTCCAATACACGTAACAATAATAAATCAAATCAAAATCAAATCATCTGATTTTTTGGTGCTCCAAACTCTTGACCCAATTACTAATTTATTAAGTTATCATGCAACATCCCTCAACCACAGAGCCAGTCAGTGAGACAATCAATCAGCTCTGCCAGTCATCATCTGCTGTAGTGGCTGAATTTGGAACGTAAAGAGTGCAATCATTTTCACAAGTGACGCCGGAAAGAAAATCAGAGCTTCGGGGGACTCGAATACAACACCCCACACATGAAAAAGTTCTGACCCCTTAATCTGGTACTTTGTTCAAAGAGTCTGTACAAGTAGGCGGTTTATATTGGCACACATTGCCTTTATTCAGTAATCGTCTTAACTTAGTAGGTCAAGGGTCATGAATAATTTTCAAATGTGTCCTGGACTGTTGCTCCTCAAACCAGTGGTGTGAAATGCTGACTTTTGCAGTGGATAAGGATTGGTTCTCTTTTGTAAATTAATAGAATTTGAAGTTATTTAAATGACCAAAAGCCTGCATGGGGGTAGGGAACAGAAAGAAGAATCCCTGGCACAGCACAAGAATTTAAACAGTTACTTGCTTGTGCTTATTGAAGCTTATACATCTTGCAACACAATCTGTGAACTTTAGCAAATGGATGCAACCATTCATGACAATCAGCAGGCTGAACAGCCAGTTAATGCCTTGCATGCAAAGTAAACCATGTCATTGAAGTAAGAGCACAGCAAGGGCCTTTTCTCATCTGCCAAAAGTGGGTAAAAGGAAACTTGTACATTTCATTTCCTGTATGGATTGTGTGCTCTAGGTGACAAACTAAAGGCTTAGCAAATGGGGAAAGATTACTGTCTAAGATCTTTCAGCCATAATACACCAAGGGGCTGGAAAATTTGTTAACCCCCTGGACCACAAAGGCAGACACAGAATGTATGTTGTAAATATTACTTTTGTACAGAAGTACCTCAAAGTGGAACATGTTGTATGGAGACAAGTTGAATTTGATTGCACTCTCTGTAAAGTGAAGTGTTTTGTAATGAACTCTTACACATTTGATGAATAAAGTATATTTTAGAAAAAAGGCAAATTAGAAGTTTTGTATGTTAAACCAAGTAACTGCAATGAGAACAGTTACTTTCCTTGCCCTTCCCATGACATTCAATAGATAAATAGGTGTTAAAGTAGACAAAGTTGGGAATGCATTGATCCCATAAATCAGGTAGGTGGCAAGCTGCAAAACTGGCTCATTTGCAGTCTTTGTTCGATGGCATTCAAACCAATATATACAGTACCATTTGTCTTGGTTAGCAATGTGTATGGCATTGTGCCTCATTTATTATTCCGGTACAAGGTGGTTGAGCTGCTTTTTCCCATTGCTGTTTGAGCACAGCATTAAGGAGGTTTGGAGAGCACAAATGGTATTAATGGATCTCTAATTCTTGCTTGTGGGACTGTGCCAGGACACAGCTTTACATCTCCACACTGGCAGCATTGCTCAAGAAAATTGCCAAACAAGTATTTATCAGTACACGCCCACATTCTACTTCTGTCAAAGCAGCCTAAAGTGCCAACATATTACTTGTCTCACCTGAATAACATCGCATTCCTGGTGCAAAGTCTGAAGATACTGGTATCTCCATTGCATTCACCAGCAGTTGAACAGGACAACTTTGCGAATTAGATTTCTTCTAACTGCCAATTTTACCAAATAAATACAACTTTCCCCATCATGTACAAAGACATGATGTCTCTCCACTTCTCTCCCCTCCTTTTACCTCTAACTAAGCTTCTGATCACCTGTTTTAGTATCATCTTTGGTTGCTCCATGTCAAATCTTGCTTGATAATGGTCTTGTGAAGCAACTTAGATCATTTTACGACATTAAAGGTGCTATACAAATGCAAATTGTTCTACAGGCTTTTCATCTGAAGGAACCCTTCTGAGAATAGGCCCAGAGGAGCTCAGTCATTTCAGCAATAGATAAGTTGAAGCTCAACCAACTTGTGCATCTTTCACTCCCATTACCTACTATTAGGGGTTGAGCCTTCAGTCATCTAAGCTCCGAAATGCCCCCTCTCTCTCCTTATAACTTAGCACTGACCAAGTTTTTAGTGGCCCCTCCTAATATATCCTTTTGGTTCAGTATAGATATTTTGTTTTTATTATGCCTGTGAGAGCTGCTTTGGAATGTTTCCCTTCATTAAAGGCAACCTATAAAAGCATACTTATAGCTCATTCTCCTTCTGGTTCCGTTAACACAGAACTGTCATACCTGTAACAAGTCTACTGAACATAATTTTACTTATACTGATGTTTTATGCCCATTACATGTGGAGGTTTAAAAAGTACAGTCTAAGGATGCCTTGTACTGGAGCACATTGACACACTGTTGTTTTTCCAGAGTTTTAGAAGGACTAAAATCTACCAGGTAAGATAGGGGAATTTCATGGTAATGTCATTGCAGCGTTAATGTAGGCCTTACTTGTGACTAATAAATAAACTTTAACCTTATCAATCTCATCCAGCCAAGTGGGAAACCTGTTGCCTCATCTCTGCCAAATCCAATTTGCAATAGTAAAGCAAGATGCCCGTGAGTAGCATTTCTTTTGGGATATGGGCAACACTGGAAAGGTTGGCATTGATTGCCACTCACTATTTAATCCAGAAGCTTGTGAACTTTCTTGAACTGCTGCAGTCTTTGTGCCAATGGTGCTCCCACAGGGGGCAGAGAATCTTTCCCTTTTACTTGCTTGGTTTTCGGTCAGGAAGATGGGAAGTTTTCTGAGTTCCCAAGCAATCCCACTACAAGTTAGTAAAATGTTATTAATGGCCAGAAAGGATTGACATGCAAGGTGACTGGTTTTCATTTTTCTCCAGAAAACAAAATCATGCAACACAACCTCCACAAGATAGATCAGAAAAACCCCAGAGCTTCACGTATTAACAGAATTTGATTTATTCAGAAACCAGTGACCATTTACAAGGACAGCTACACATTTGTGGACATGAAAATATGGAAGGAATTGAAGAGCATGATCCCTCGAAAAAGGTGGCAACAGTTCTGCAATCCCAAGCAATGGTTACAGCATATGAAGCAGCCATTGAGCTTCTCAAGCCCATACTGAATCTTTGCAAGAGCAATTCAAGTACTCGCATTCCCTTCCCCTGCAATTTTTTCCCTTCAGGTGCTTACCCATTTTCCTTTAGACGCTTTTTTCTCAATTTTACACCATAAACCAGTAAACCCAATCGTATGCTTTGAAACCAGGTGACCCAGAAATCCTTGCATATCAACGTCTCAAAATGGGGCCCTTTTCTGAACAGTCCTTTGCTTTGGCGATTAAGAAATACAGTGTTACGAGATTAATCTGTAATTAATGTGTCCATTTTGTAGCAGTATTACAACTGTACGTTGCCCTGGGGCAGGAATCCATTAAAAAACAAGCTTTATTAGGATAGCCTGCACAAAATCTCAAATAAACTGTTTTTTCTCATCTGGTTCAGAGATAACTTAGCCTTTTAAAACTCTTCTTTAACCAACAGCCTAGCTGGATTATTCACTGCCACATAAGACTGAACGTAAATCATAAAATAAAATCCCCTGAGACTTCCAAAGCATATGCCGCACTCCCTATAACATTTTTACTGTCATTAAAATACATAACGTATCCATTGCCAGAGTAGCTGAACTCTTCATTCACACAAGTGCCATATCACAATGTCAGTGTCTTGGGAAGATTGGGAGTAAGACTCCTTGATATTTACATACTATTAGATGATTTGATGGTAAATTTATATTAGAAAATGGAATTGCTGCGGATTTCAATAGTGGCAGAACAAAAAAAGGGTCCCCTAATGTATGGAGAAATATATAAAGGTGCGGGAGATATCAGAGAGTTCGGCAAGCATTAACACTGGATGCAAGTTATTCGCTGAATGTTTTGCTGTGCCGTTACGGAACGTTACAGGAAAAAATCCCATCGCTACATTGCAGTTAACCCGCTTCACTATAACTGTGGGCAAACTAGATTTGGGCATTTGATTTGCAAAGCCAAAGGGCAACGCCGCTTCAGTCAGGTAAATGAGAGCAATGGAAAGGAGGTGGTATTTAACATAACATGATTCATCAACTGCTCACTGCTTCTGACGAAAATTCACCGGCGACTATCCCGGAAACCGCATCATAAACGGTGTCAAGGTTTGTTTATAGCCCAGCCGAATCATTAAGCAGAAAATAGCATTCTGCCAGCCTTGTTAATGACGGACCAATGATCATGCACAAACAAGAGAGAAAGAAAAAAAATGCATTCCCCTACCTGAAATGTAGATTATAATCGACAGTTTCCCTCCTATTTAAGTGCTGTACAGGGATTTAAATGGCGCTTGGCTGGGCGAGTCCCTTTTTTTTCCTCCACAACAGCTTTTCATACAATATAACATTCAACGCCCCCCACCCCCCGACCACAAACAGATTCGTGTTAAAGGCAAGTGTTTTTTTTGATGCCGGTGGAGGTGTCTGGGTTTGTTGCAATCAGAGGGAGGGTTGGCAGGCGATGGTTTGGATTGTCGGGTGGTGGGTGCTGGGGGAGACAGCAAGAGAAGAGGGGGTGGGGAAGGGAGGATGTTGGAATGAATGTAACTGAAGTTGGTAGGATTGGTGAGAGTGACTTGTCGCAGTCCGGACTCTAAGCAGCTACAATGTACCGAGCTGTCTAACAATAGGCTCGGCGTTCCACAGCGCCGCTATTTATAGACGTGACGCCACCCCAGGGGTCGCCGTGCGCCTGCGCGTGGGGATGCCCGGAGCATCCTGGGAGTTGTCGTTTTTTTAAAAAACCTCCCCTCTCGCTGTCAAGGGTTCAAACCCCTACCCCAACCAAAAAAAACACGCATACGTTTCTCTGAGCCCTTCCTAAAAAGGGACGCGCTGACATTTCAGTTGTCGGTTTTAACCTTATCCATCATTGTAAATCCATCCCCCAGAACGTCGAGGTCGATTTTCGAGCAAACCCCCCCTCCTCCCCCGCCTCGCAGCGTCAACCCAGGTAAACAATCGCTCATTCATGACACACGGGCTAAAGGTGTCAAAACTCTCTGAGAGAATTCGCCTCAGCTCCTTAGGTGGGCAAAAGGTGAACGTTCACATATCTGCACAGTTGAAGCGTTCGAAGGTTTTTTTTCTCTCTCTTTCTCCTTCCCTGTTCTCAGTTGTGTGCCCTTCTCTTAACGACGAAACGGCATGGAGAATAAAGAGGGCATGAGTAAGCCTGACTCTGAGGGCACTGTCCTGACCCCCAATGCGAGCGAGAGTGACCTCTCCACCACCGTCCAGCGCGCCATTGGAAAAATCGAGACAGCGCAGCTGGCGCGAGCAAGACAGGTAAAGACACCACTCGGAGAAATATTGTCAGAAAAATATATGATCAGTTATCAAAAGCAAGTAAATATTTTCACACAATTGAAGAAGGAATATGAGGAAAAATATGATCAGTTAGCAAAAGCAATTACATTATTTTCACATAATTAGAGAAAGTATGTGAGGAAAATATGATCACTTATCAAAAGCAATGACATTATTTTCACAATTGGAGAAATATTGTGAAGAAAAATGTGATCGTTATCAAAGGCAATTATATATTTTCGCACCATCGGAGAAGGAATTGAGGGAAAATATGATCAGTTATCAAAAAGCAATGACATTATTATCATACAATTGGAGAAGAAAACTGAGGAAAAATATGATCAATTATCAAAAAGCAATGGAATTATTTTCACAATTGGAGAAATATTGTGAGGAAAAAATATGATCAGTTATGAGAAGCAATTACATATTTTCACACAACTGAAGAATGAGGAAAAAATATGATCAATTATCAAAAAGAATTAGCATTATTTTCACACCACTTGGAGAAATATTATGAGAAAAAATATGATCAGTTATCAAAAGCAATTATATTATTTTTACACAATTGGAGAAAGTATGCGAGGAAAATATATAATCAGTTATTACAAGCAATTACACATTTTCACACACACAACCGTCACTTCGAAAGTCGGTTCTCGGCTGAAATTCTTGGTGCTATTTAAGTTTGTACTAAAATTTACATTCGATGGAACACCCAGTGAAGTTAGAAGCGGGAGCGTCATCTCAATTTCAACACTACAACTTGGAACGACACAACGTATTTATGATTCTGACTAAATATCTATATCCGAAACACGAGTCTTTTTTTACAGAGGCTGACTGACCTGCTGTCGATTTCTCGCATTTTCTGCCTTTATTTTCAGGTTTCCTCCTTTTTTTTCATTTTGTTTCCCCATGACTTCAATCTGAGACCGGAATCTGAACGGAAACATTGTATTCCAAAGGAGCGTTCCTTGACAGGAAGAAAGCAGATAAAGATGTTTATTGTGCTAGTGACACTGCCCTGAAAAGCTCGTCAGCCTTGACATTGACATTGCCCTCCTACGTTAAAACGGGTTATCAGTCGGCGGCAAAGTGGTACTCGGTGTAACAGTGCGAACATGTCACAAAGTTGCGAGCACATGCCTCAATGCAGTGCTCTCTCATTTTTCCGATCTTTCTGCAGCCTTGGACAAGAGCAGGTTAATCTGCTGAAGGCGTCCTGCTTTGGCAGTGCTCCTGAGTCCTCCTAGTGGCGATCCAGGAGACATGATGCGGAGGTGCCGGCGTTGGACTGGAGTAAACACAGTAAGAAGTCTCACAGCACCAGGTTAAAGTCCAACATGTTTATTTGATAGTAAACGCCACCAGCTTTCCGAGCGCTGCTCCTTCCTCAGGTGAGTGGGGCCTGACGAAGGAGCAGCGTTCCGAAAGCTAGTGGCCTTTACTACCAAATAAACCTGTTGGACTTTAACCTGGTGTTGTGAGACTTCTTACTGTATCCAGGAGGCAAACAAGCAAAGAGTAAGGAAGCAAGTTACCTTTTGGCAACAAAAGCATGATTTCAAGCCCACTGAATAAAGTATGGGATGGATGGAGATCACAATTTAATCATCATAGAATCATAAAAGAATACAGGAGGCCATTCCGTCCATTAAATCTCCATTAAATCTGCGTCAGCTCTTTCAAAAAAAATCCAATTGGTCCCACTCCATTTTTTTTCCCAGTGCAGGAGGCCATTCTGCTGACTAAGTCTGCACTAGCACTTTCGAAAAGTAATCCATTCTGTCCCACTCCTTTTCCTGGAAAATAAGGGCCATTGTTTTCCCCTTCACCATTTGGAGGATGGCCTACTGGTATTATCACAAGTCAATTAATCCAGAAACTCAGCTAATGTTCTGGGAACTCGGGTTCAAATCCCACCATGGTAGATGGTGGAATTTGAATTCAATGAAGAATATCTGGAACTAAGAATCTACTGATGATCATGAAACCATTGTCGATTGTTGCATAAAACCCATCTGGTTTCCCCTTTAGGGAAGGGGATCTGCTGCCCTTACCCAGTCTGGCCTATATGTGACTCTAGAGCCACAGCAATGTGGTTGACTCTCAACTGCACTTAGGCAACTAGGGATGGGCAATAAATGCTGACTAGCCAGTGACGCTCGTGTTTCACGAGTGTTGAGGGCTTTGTGGAGGTGTTAACAATTTCTGATAGGCAAAAACATTCTTCTTACTCCAAACCTTATGGGATCTTTTTATTTCAAACAATTTTGGATCTTTTTATTTCGAATGATTTTGGATCTTGAGGTTTTGTTGAGGAATTTTGTTGCATATTTTCACCTAGTTATTTTGATTCACACAGAAACATACACAGAATGATGGCATGTTTTAGTGATTAGCCAGAACTGGGAGTTGAAGATGATGTTGGCATTTTGTCTGCTCCTGAAACTGGAACGGTATTTTTGGAGAAACCGGGATGATGAGAGAATTGTGGGGCATGTTTTTATAATAATCTTTGGAAACAGGGATTGTCTGTCACAGAGCTGATGAACTTTCTCATTGCGCTCATTATATGTAGTACCTTGACATTTTATTTTTCAAAATGTGAATGATGTTTGTGGATACTGTTATCTCAAGGCAAAACTTCAAGTTCTAAAATTGCCATTTTTCAGAACCCTATTGTTATCCGTGACCTTGGCAACCGGGTGTCACTGTGGCAGATTGTACGGAAACAAAACAGACCATTTTTCCTGCAGTGTTTTTAACTTGGTGGTTCATTTGGAATTTTTTAATTAAATCATTTGTGGGCATCACTGGCAAAGCCAGCATTTATTGCCTATCTCTCAGTGCCCAGAGAAGTGGTGGGCCTTCTTGAACCAGGAATAGCAATTTTCGCTACAAATTAGTGGTTTGCTACATCTCTGTGTTAGATGTCTGATCCTGAATAATGCCTGCCATATTATGCACACGAGAAGGGAGAAACACAAACCTACTGGTGATTTTTTTTTGTTTTGGCTCGAACAATGGATTAGCAAATTATTTGTATTTGTAAAGTTTTTACATTTTATTACTCCTAGAGTTATCTGTGGGAAACCATTGAGTGGGGAGGGTGTATAGATGAGAACATTGGAGCCAGGCAGTGCTACACAGTACAGGTTATCAGGGAGGCACCAAATATTCAATTAAATAAAAATATTTTCTATTATCATACTTTACATTGGTAATTAGCTATTACCCCAGTTGGGAGGTAATGGGGAAGAGCTGGGATGGTGGTGATTAAATAGATGTAGGCGTCAAAATTTAGCCCTCAAACAAAATTACCAAAAGAAAATCTGGTCATTTATTTTCTTGTTATTGTGGAATCTTGCTGAACACAAATTGACTGCAGTGTTTTCCGACATTACAGTAAGAAGTCTCACAACACCAGGTTAAGGTCCAACAGTTTATTTGGTAGCATGAGCTTTCGGAGCGCTGCCCCTTCATCAAGTGAGTGGAGGATTGGGTTCACAAACAGGTCATATATAGACACACTCAATTTACAAGATAATGGTTGAAATGCGAGGTAATAACAGGTAATCAAGTCTTTACAGGTTCAGACAATGCAAGTGGAGAGAGAGTTAAGTACAGATTAAAGAGGTGTGAGTTGTCTCAAGTCAGGACAGTTTGTGAGATTTTGCAAACCCAGTCAAGTTGTAGGGGTTACAGATTGTGTGACATGAACCCAAGCCCCCGGTTGAGGTGTGTGGAACTTGGCTATCAGTTTCTGCTCAGAGATTCTGCGTTGTCATGTGTCGTGAAGGCCGAGTTGGAAAATGCTTACCTGTAGATCAGAGGCTGAACGTCCCTGACTGCTGAAGTGTTCCCCGACAGGGAGGGACCACTCCTTCCTGGTGATTGTCGAGCAGTGTTCATTCATCCGTTGCCATAGCGTCTGCATGATCTCGCCAATGTATCATGCCTTGGGGCATCCTTTCCTGCAGTGTATCTAGATAACGTTGGCCGAGTTACTAGAGTATGTACCGTGTACCTGTTGGATGGTGTTCTCACGTGACATGATGGCATCCATGTCAATGATCTGGCACATCTTGCGCAGGTTGCTGTAGCAAGGTTGTGAGATGCCATGGTCACTGTTCTCCTGAAGGCTGGCTAATTTGCTGCGTTCACTGGTCTGTTTGAGGTTGCATGGTTGTTTGAAGGTAAGTAGTGGGAGTGTGGGGATGGCCTTGGTGAGATGTTCATCTTCAGCTCTGGTGGAGATATTGTAGCTTCTCTGCTCCGAGGAAGTACTGGATGACGAAGGATACTCTGTCCGCCATATCCCGTGTTTGTCTTCTGAAGAAGTCGGTGCAGTTTTTCGCTGTGGCGCATTGGAACTGTCAATCAAGGAGTTGAGCGCCATATCCTGTTCTTATGAGGGTGGCTTTCAGCGATCCTCCTCATTTGAGCAGAGACTGTGTACGCAGAGGACTTGTCCATAGGGGATGAGTCCTGAACTCAATGTCAACAACTGCCAATCTCCAGAGGCAATTCTACAATTCATCTGCTTCATCCTGGACCACAATCTCTTCACCTTCAACAACCAGTTCTTCATCCAGACACATGAAACAGTCATGGGGACCAAATTCACACCTCAATATGCCAACATCTTCATGCACAGGTTCGAACAAGGCTTCTTCACCGCCCAGGACCTTCAACCGACGCGATACATTAGATACATCGATGACATTTTTTTCCTTTGGACTCATGGTGAACAATCACTGAAACAACTAAATGATGACATAACAAGTTCCATCCCACCATCAGACTCACCATGGACTACTCTCCAGAATCGATGGCATTCTTGGACACATGCATCTCCATCAAGGATGGTCACCTCAGCACTTCACCATACTGCAAGCCCACAGATACCTCACAATGCTCCAGCTTCCATCCTAAACAAGTTAAATAAGTCATCCCGCATAGACAAGACCTGGTATACACAGAATCTACTCAGATGAGAAGGATCACAAGAGACGCGTACAGATGCTGAAAGATCCCCTCATAAGAACAGGATATAGCGCTCGACTCATCGATTGACAATTCCAATGCGCCACAGCGAAAAACAGCACCAATCTCCTCAGAAGACGAATATGGGACACGGCAGACAGAGTACCCTTCATTGTCCAGTACTTCCCTGAAGCAGAGAAGCTATGACATCTTATCTGGAGCCTTCAACATGTCATCAATGAAGTTGAACAGCTCACCAACACCATCCCCACACCCCGACTACTTACCTTCAAACAACCGTGCAACTTCAGACCATTGTCCATAGCAAACTATCCAGCCTTCAGGAGAACAGTGACCATGACACCACACAACCCTGCCACAGCAACCTCTGCAAGGCATGCCGGATCATCAACACGGATGCCATCATCTGATGTGAGAACACCATCCACCAGGTACACGGTACATACTCTTGTGATTTGGCCAACGTTGCCTACCTGATACGCTGCAGGAATGGATGTCCCGAGGCATGGTACATTGGCAAGACCATGCAGACACTACGACAATGGATAAATGGACACCACTTGACAATCACCAGGCAGGAGTGTTCTCTTCTTGTCGAGGAACACTTCAGCGGTCAAGGACTTTCAGCCTCTGATCTTCGGGTAAGCACTCTCCAACCGGCCTTCGTGATACATGACAATGCAGAATCGCTGAGCAAAAACTGATAGCCAAGTTTCGCAAACATGAGGACAGCCTCATCTGGGACCTTGGTTTCATATCATACTATCTGTAAGCCCCATGACTTGCCTGGGCTTGCAAAATCTCACTAACTGTCCTGGCTTGAGACAATTCACACCTCTTTAACCTGTACTTAACCTTCTCTCCACTCACATTGTCTGTACCTGTAAAGACTTGATTATCTGTTAAGACTCACATTTCAACCATTATCTTGTAAATTGAGTCTCAGTCTACATATGCCGTGTTTGTGAACCCAATCCTCCACTCACCTGACAAAGGGGCAGCGCTCCAAAAGCTCGTGCTACCAAATAAACCTGTTGGACTTTAACCTGGTGTTGTGAGACTTCTTACTGTGCCCACCCCAGTCCAACGCCAACATCTCCACATCATTCTCATATTACAACAGTAACTCCATTCAAACGGTACTTCAATGGTAAATACAGTGTGGGACATCTTGAGTTCATGAATGACACTACATAAATACAAATCTTTCTTTTTTTGTCATTGAGATATAATTACTTTTTCTTCATTCTACACAGTGTGGCATAGCTAGGCTGAGTGAAGTGATTTGTGTCTTTTCAGAGTAATTAACATTTCCAAAAATAGGTATGCCATTTTTGAAATGACTAATTTGCTTGAATAGCTTGCTTTTTTTCATTTTTCTTTTAACATTTGCCAACAGGAAGTTGCAGAACGTTTGCGGGACATTCTGGACAAAGTGAATTTTGCCTTGAGCCACGCAAAATTTGACCACCAGCAAGTGCCAAAAATCACCTTTACCCCTGAAAGGAAGGAAAGGGAGTGGTTGATAGATACGATCACCGAGTTTGCAATTGGTAGCAGCACCAAGGAAGAAATTTTAAAGTTTATCCTACAATGGCTATCAGACAGCAGTATGCAATTTATTATAAACTAGTTAATCTCCAGTGGCTTTACATACTGAGGAGCAATTTTAACCTAACCCTCCCAAAGTGAGAAGCAGAGAAGTAGAGTTGGTTGGAGTATTAGAGTAACTCTGCAGTACAGGCTGAGGAGTTGGGTGATGTAAAAACAAGCCATTTCATCAATACAGCTGGTAGGAGGGTGTAACTACAGTGTGACAAGTTTACACGGGCAGATTCATTATAAATATGGACAGAGGAATTTATCATGGGAAAGGTTAACATAAAACTTTAACAAAAATGCAATGAGGAAATAAGATTTTGGACACAGAAAGTGTGCATAAATGTAAAATCTTTGCTATATTATTGCAGATAGTGTGTTGAATACAGAACAGTAGGGACTCAATAATTTGCATGCCCTATTAGGAATGCAAGCAAGAGAAATGAACTTCCAGGTCATCCTATCAACTAGGATCCAATTCAACCATTTCATTTCATTTTCCACCACAATTCCCTTGATCTCTGCTGGAAATGGGCCAGGCCCAGTTTCAGTTCGAATACCTCAACAGAGTTAGTATTTATGACACAAAGTGACAGTTTAATCAACAAAGTGACACTCAGTGAAAATTATACTTTTTTGATTACCCAGCGGGTAAAGACACTGATATACAATCTAGTAGGTGCCAGGTTTGATTCCTGGTCTGTTTTGCATTATCTTGGGCAGCTGTGAGAGCACTACATTTTGGTTTGTGAGGGGAAATCAGCCAGGGTCGATGAATATTTCTATTCAGCAGCTTTTGATGGAATATTAATTTATCTGAATATCCAGTAAGAATCACATCACAATTGAATAGCTGAATATCGTTAATTGGCAAAAAGCACAATGAAAGATACTAATTTAACAAGATGGGATACATTGGGTGTAGGTCAAACATTGTATCGAACTGATGTTTCTCGCTTGGTTAAATTACATATCAAACCCATGCACCTTAGGTGGAGTCAGCTGTCGGTTCAAAGGCAGGTTGACTGTATGTGTAGACCTGGAATGGAAGCTTTCAAAGTTATTCCCTCATGTTTATCAGGTAGGTCTTTGTGATTTTATGTTTGCTATGTAACCCAAAACACATGTTTCAACACACCGTTCAACTTTAAAAGGACTGCACAGTAAGACTAATATTTCATTCATAATGCAACAATCACATAAATATGAAATCAAAACACTTCACATGAACGGAATTGTAAATGCACCTTTAATTGATGTGTCACACATAGACTCTGAAAATATGTACTGTGAAGCCTTTTAGGGGCTGAAATGATGAGCCTTTAGGTGTGCAGTCTTTGGATAAAATTAGCTCTTAAAATTCCCAGGTTTTATTTCAAGAAGCCTAATAATGTGCTTATCAGGCTTTTTTTTTAAAAGGAACATAAGAACATAAGAAGTGGGTGCAGGAGTAGGCCATCTAGCCCTTCGCGCCTGCCCTGCCATTCAATAAGATCATGGCTTATCTGAAGTGGCTCAGTTCCACTTTCCCGCTTTCTCCCCATAACCCTTAATTCCCTTGCCTACCAAAAACCTATCTACCCGTGTCTTAAATATATTTAGCGAGGTAGCCTCCACCATTTCAACGGGCAGAGAATTCCAGAGATTCACCACCCTTTGAGTGAAGAAGTTCCTCCTCAACTCCGTTCTAAACTGCACCCCCTTTATCTTGAGGCTGTGCCCTCTAGTCCTGTTGTCCTTTCTGAGCGGGAAGAATCTCTCCACCTCTACCCTATCCATCCCCTTCATTATCTTATACGTCTCTATAAGATCCCCCCTCATCCTTCTAAACTCCAATGAGTACAGACCCAGTCTATTTAGTCTCTCTTCATAGTCCAACCCCCTCATCTCCAGTATCAGCCTAGTGAACCTCCTCTGCACTCCCTCCAAGGCCAAAATATCCTTGCGCAAGTGCGGCGACCAAAACTGCACACAGTACTCCAGCTGTGGCCTCACCAGTGCCCTGTACAGTTGCAGCAAGACCTCCCTGCTTTTATATTCTATCCCCCTCGCTATAAAGGCCAGCATCCCATTCGCCTTCTTGATCACCTGCTGCACCTGCAGACTGGGTTTTTGCAACTCATGCACAAGGACCCCCAGGTCCCTCTGCACCTTAGCATGCTGCAGCTTTTCGCCCTTTAAATAGTAATCCCTCCTACTATTATCCCTGCCAAAGTGGATAACCTCACACTTGCTAACATTGTACTCCATCTGCCAGGTCCTCGCCCACTCGCTCAGCCTATCTAGATCCCTCTGCAGACTTTCCACACCCTCCGCACAATTTGCTTTTCCACTCATCCTTGTGTCATCAGCAAATTTCGACACCCTACACTCAGCCTAACTCAGTAAAGAGTTATTTTTGTACAGTTTCACATCACTGTGATGTGCATTAACACTCATCAACCAGACAGAACAATTTCTCACAAAGTAATATTTTACTGAACTAGTACTGGGCCCTGAGTGTTATATCAATCTGATGTTAACTCGGAGTCAGCCATTTCATCATAAATTCCCAACTTGGACCTAAAAATTATAGACAAGATTATCTTTGAAATGGTGAAAAGCTAGGAACAATGGCAGTCCAAAGAGATTTCAGGGGCCAGGTTTTTGATGTCATAAATGTCCTAAGCAGGTACAGAAATTAATCAAAAAGCTAATGAAATGCTGATCATTATATCTAAAATATTACAATACATTAGGGTAGAAGTCTTGATTCAGCTATACAAAGCTCTGGTAAGATCACACTGGAGTACTGTGAGAAATTCTGGCCATTACATCTTAGGAAATACATATTAGCCCCATAGGTAGTGCGGTGTAATTTTGCTGGAAGAATATTCAGTTCAACCAAGAGTTAAATTGCAAGGAGAGATTACACATACAAGGGTTATATTCCCGCAAATTTTGAAGGTCAAGGGATGATTTAATTGAAGTTTTCAAATTTAAAAAGAGCTATTTTTGTACAGTTTCACATTACTATGAATAGATTGGGTAAAGAGAAACTAGTTCCATTGGCTGGTTGGGGAGTCTAGAACTAGGGGGCATCGTCAAAAAATGGGAGCCAGATCTTTCAGGAGTGAAATTAGGAAATACATCCACTCACAAAGGATAGTAGAAATTTGGAACTCTCTTCAGCAAGTAGCAAATGACACTGGATCAAATGTTCATTTTAAATCTGAGGTTGATAGATTTTTGCTTTGATATGGGGCAAAGATGGGCTATACGGAGTTAGATGACAGATTAGCCATGATTTCACTGAATGGTGGAACAGACTCAAGAGGTGAAATAGCCTCCTCCTGTTGCGATTAGTGGCACTCTTAATGAAATCCTGGATGGAAATGTTGGGATAAGGGTGGAGTCTCGTTAGAAAAAAAAAGGTTACATTTGTATAATGCCTTCCCCCTTTTCAGGACTTTACAATCAAAGCAAGATTTCTGAATCATAATTATTAATGTTATGAAGGAAATAGAGCAACCAGTTTACACAGCAATATTCCACAAGCAGCAATTAAATAAACGATCCGATCATCTGTTTTGAGGGTGTTGGTTTGAGGGATAAATATTGACTCGGTGGAATGAAAGGAATTGCAGATTGTGATCTCAAACAAGGTGGTACGAATATGGCATTCCTAAACAGAATTTGACTGAATCAGTCACAGTAAACCGGTGACCCTGGTCATGATTTGAAATTATGTGACCCAGCCTCTGGGATGGATGTGTTTAATGGGGACAGTGTAGAGGGAGCTTTACTCTGTATCTAACCCCATGTTGTACCTGTACTGGAAGTGTTTGATGGGGACAGTGTAGAGGGAGCTTCATTCTGTATTTTACCCCGTGTTGTATCTGTCCTGGGAGTGTTTGATGGGGGACAGTGTAAAGGGAGCTTTAATCTGTATCTAACACCGTGCTGTACCTGTCCTGGGAATGTTTGGTGGGGACAGTGTAGAGGGAGCTTTACTCTATATCTAACCCCATGCTGTACTGTCCTGGGAGTGTTTGATGGGGACAGTGTAGAGGGAGCTTTACTCTGTATCTAACCCCGTGCTGTACCTGTCCTGGGAGTGTTTGATGGGGGACAGTGTAGAGGGAGCTTTACTCTGTATCTAACCTCGTGCTGTACCTGTCCTGGGAATGTTTGGTGGGAACAGTGTAGAGGGAGCTTTACTCTGTATCTAACCCTGTGCTGTACCTGTCCTGGGAATGTTTGATGGGGACAGTGTAGAGGGAGATTTATTCTGTATCTAACCCCGTGCTGTACCTGTCCTGGGAGTGTTTGATGGGGACAGTGTAGAGGAAGTTTTACTTTGTATCTAACCCCATGGTGTATCTATCCTGGGAGTGTTTGATGGGGACAGTGTAGAGGGAGCTTTACTCTGTATCTAATCTCGTGCTGTACCTGTCCTGGGAGTGTTTGATGGAACAGTTTAGAGGGAGCTTTACTCTGTATCTAACCTTGTGCTGTCCTGGGAATGTTTGATGGAGTGTTTGAGGGAGCATAAGTCTGTTATGTTATACCTAACTTGAGAGTTTCACTGCTAACAATGATCCATGCTCAAGATGGGAAGTGTTTCACTGACTAGCACTAAATTCTTCAAACAAAGATACAAATCAGAATATGTGTTCTAAAAACAGGAACAGCTTTATAAAGACCAGATGGACTGTTTCAATCTAACTTACAAATATAATTTTATCTTACCCATGTATATTGCAGATCAGACATTAATCGATGAAGAAGATTTTGAGGAGGATGGAGAAATTGAAAAACGGTCAGCTGAATGGATTGAGGAAGTTAATGTGAAAGTACAGTCAAGCTTGGCTTCTTCACAAGAGTGTATAGACAATCTCCATAAACTATCTAACTCTCTATTTAGTCTTCAACATGAGCGTATAAAGGAAAAATCAACAGGTAAATTTAGAAACATATTAGATTTTGCCAAGTGTCCTAGTGTCCAAATTAACAGGAAACACCCACAGTTTTGAGTCCAGGAAAATAATGAGTTATGAGTTGGAGACAATGTGGTCAGTGTTGAATTAAGCACAACTATACAATGGAAGGAAGAGAAAGAGCATATGGGGGACAGCAAATTATGAGCTTAGATGTTTTTATTCCAAATGTATATGAAAATCCACATTTCAAGTTGCAGTGGACATTTTAAAATGTTGTTACTTTCAATCTCAGCAAGACACTTCAATCTCCGAACTTCTGTAGATCAGAACACCATAATTTAAGGATGTAACTTTAAGAACGCTTTGCCTAGAGGTTGTAGTCAATGCAGGAAGTGGCCATAGATATGTACAGGGACATGAGCAAACCTCACCTCACCAGAAAATAA
Organism: Carcharhinus amblyrhynchos; assembly: GCF_965287045.1. Classification (NCBI taxonomy): domain Eukaryota; kingdom Metazoa; phylum Chordata; class Chondrichthyes; order Carcharhiniformes; family Carcharhinidae; genus Carcharhinus; species Carcharhinus amblyrhynchos. The sequence continues at coordinate 9,843,017 of NC_137359.1, read as the reverse complement.
AATGAAAACTAAGCCAGGAAGCATCTTCTCCAGATTACCTAAGGCCACCCCATTGAAAGCTGTTTAGAGCAGGCTAAATATCAGACTGACACCAGACATGAACAAATTAGTTTTAAGACTGTATAGAAGGAAAAATGTGAAGAATTGTCTCAGGAACCATGACATGTATGACCATGACAATGAAGCCAGTTCTCTCTCTAAACGAAAAGTGAAATGCTTTAGATCTGGAAACTTGAAATAAAAACAGAAAGTGCGGGAAAATGTCAGTGGATTTGTTTTTTTCATTTTCAGGATGTGGGCTTTGCTGGCCAGGCCAGCATTCATTGCTCAACCTTAATTGCCCTAGAGAAGGTGGCTGTGAGCTGCCTTCTTGAATTGCTGCATTCCATGTGGTGTCATAGGTACATCCACAGTGCTGTGAGGGAGGGAGTTCCAGGATTTTGACTCAGTGACAGTGAAGGAACAGTGATATATTTCCAATATATACCAATATAACTTGCAGGTGGTGCTGTTCCTATGTATCTGCTGCCTTTGTCCTAGACGGTAGTGGGTTTTGAAGGTATTGTCTAAGGAGCCTTGCAGTGCATCTTGTAGATGGTTCATACTGCTGCTATTGTGGTGGAGGGAATGAATGTTTATGGATGGGGTGTCAATCAAGCAGGCTGCTTTGTCCTGGACAATCTCAAGTTTCTTTAGTGTTGTTGGAGCTTCACTCAAGCAGACAAGTGGAAAGTATTCCATCACAATCATAGAGTCATAGAGTCAAAGAGGTTTAAAGCATGGAAGTAGGCCCTTTGGCTCAACTTATCCATGCTGCTTTTTTTAAAATCATTAAGCTGGTCCCAATTGCCTGCATTTGGCCCATATCCCTCCATACTCATCTTACCCATGCAACTGTCTAAATGCTTTTTAAAAGACAAAATTGCACCCGCCTCAACTACAACCTCTGGCAGCTTGTTCCAAACACTTACCACCCTCTGTTTGAAAGAACTGCCCCTCTGGACCCTTTTGTTTCTCTCCCCTCTCACCTTAAACCTATGCCCTCTAGTTTTAGTCTCCCCTACCTTTGGGAAAAGATATTGACGATCTACCTTATCTATGCCTCTCATTATTTTATAGACCACAATAAGATCATCCCTCATCAGTTAGCAGAGTTAAACTTTTCAACTTCAATATGATTCTTTCTCAGAAATTCCAAAGAAGTGTCATTTTGGACTTGAAATGTTAACCTTTCTCTCTCCACAGATGCTGCCAGACCTGCTGAGTTTTTCAAGCACTTTCTATTTTTATTCCAGTTTACCCTCTGCTCTGCTCAACTACAAGCCCCAGTTAATTTTGTTGAAAATGTTGAAGAAATTAAACTCAAATATATGAGTGATTTCTTTAAGAACTTATGTAATACTTGACAAAAACTTTCTCAAGTGTGAAGATTTAGATAGGGTTGACCCCTTTGATGTTGTCAGCTAATGTAGCTATTAAATGCTCATACGGAGCCTTGAGACACTTTTAAAAATAGTCTCTACTCAAGCATGACACAAGAATGACTGAAACAACTTATTGTTTTACATGTTCACAAGACTGGCAAACAGCTTGGGTCTTTCAGAAGTTGACTTATTGTCTTCAAGCATCAGGGCAATATTTAAGGATATTTATTCACTTAATTATGGAGACTGAGTAAAATAGAGAGATATTGAGCCGGAAGTGCACACTGAACAATTAGTACTGATGTTGAAACAATCCATCATTGTTGGCGTCCTTCCAACTCCAATAGATGATGGATACACAGCAACCAATCCACTTCAGATTGGGTGTCCTCATATGGCATATCTTTGCTGATGGCTGGAGGGCCCAATCCTTGATAGGTAGATTCTGTTGCAAGTGCTGCACATAAGGCTACCAGTTTCATCAGTGTTGATGCTGACACAATAATAATGCAATAAATTCTTGTGACTATTAGATGAGACTTCCTCTTATAGCCATTGTAATCACTACATTTTTGCATAGCAGAACTGCTTTTAGATTCTCACTTGATTGTATTTAAATGCTGGTGAAAACAGTTATTCTTCTTTTAAGTAAAGTTTATTTATTAGTCACAAGTAAGGCTTACATTAACACTGCAATGAAGTTACTGTTTTACTTAATCTAAAGAGAACTATGTCCTGTGGCACACTGCAGTGTGACTGTAACTTTGTCGGATAAATAGTTTTTACAGACCTATTTATCTAAACTTGACCTTGTACAAATATAATATGTGGAGGTCATGTGATGCAGTCGGTCACAATTCACCTCTGAAACATTAGTTCTGGGTTTGAGTCTTACACAGGACTTAATAACTAAGGAAGGTGCTTTTATAACATGGCCAAACAGGTTAATTATCAACCTGCAAATCCTTTCAATACATGCCTATGACAGGCATGAGAGATTCATGGTCAGCCATGTGATGGAAGGGAAGTTGGAGCCTCTACCATCACAGTCCAGACTACCATATGCATATAAAAGTGCAAGTTGCAACTTGGACTCCCTGAGTGATTTGTAACACACAATCATGATTTAGCACAAATTATTACCAGACTAGTTGTTAAACTTTATTATTGTATACATATTCTGATGGTTTTTATCTTGATTCATTTCAATGGAACTAGGTTGATTACTGTCTACTTTTGATGGATTTCAGCTGATTCTCTACCATTCTGCAACCTGTACAACAAGCATTATTAACTTAATATAAAAACGGAAGATGCTGGAAACTTGTAATGGGTCAGGAAGCATCTCTAGAAAGGGAAACAGAGTTAATGGAGACAACCTTGAGCCCACGCTCGCTGTCCATGTGAATACCAGTGGTGGCTCAAGATCCAGAAGTCACAAATCTCGCGGTATTAATATGGCCAGATATTTACCTCTGGCCATGTATTGACACTGCATCAATGTGACATCATTTCAGAGCAGTTTACAACAGGTTCACTAATGTCCATAAGGGAAGGAAATCTTCCCTGGCCTGCATGTGACTCCGGTTGATTTTCAACTGCCCTGCAAGGACAACTAGGGATTGGCAATGAATGCTGGCCCAGCCAGCGGCGCCCATGTCCCACAAATGAATTTTTAAAAACCCAAACGTGAACCTGTTGTGGGGATCTCCCTGGAGGCATAAAGGTAGATATAGTCCCCCTCACCCCAGAAATGGGGGTGGGGGGCAGGACATGACCAGGTAGTGGCTTGGCAATGACCCCTGGCACTGCCCCTTAGAAGATGTTGGCACTGCCAGGTTGACACCATGCCAATGCCATGGGCATGCCCCAGTGGGAGCTTCATGAGGAGCGGGAGGATTTATTTAGATGTGGTGGTGGCTGGGGTGGGGAAGGTGTGTGCCAGCTCTGACTGAGAGAAGGCGGGGGGACAATGATTGGGACGGCGGAAAGGGCCCATGATCAGAGTGGGGTGCAGAGAAGTGCCGAGGGAGAGGGAGGGGAGCCTCTGAGACCTTTAAAGATGGTGCCCCAATCTCAGTGCAGCCGGGTTTTGCTGGCATGTTGAGACCCCACTACCCTGCGAGACAGCATGTATCACGCCCCTTTGATTTTTTTTTTGGCAGTGCCGTAAGATCTGGCAGAATAACTGATGTGTTTCTCTGGAGAGAAAGACACAGGTTTTCTTGGTGGAAACAACACTCTGCAATTTTCTGGTAAGATTCCCCCCAGTGTTTCAAACTAATGAATTTTTATTTATGTGATGCTGGCTGGAAGGCAAGCATAAGCAAATCTGCATGTTTAATTAATGCCCCTGACAAGCCCTTAAATGCCATTACAGGACCTGTTAAAGCAAGGATTTGTCAAACCAAATTGCTCCCCAAACTAACTTTAGGAACTTGGTCAGAAAGGAGGAAAACTCCAGTGATACGAACATATTAAATGACCACACATTAATGGACAGAATAATTTCCAAATATTTTTATTTAGAAGCTGAATTCAAATTCTTAATCTCTCATGGTGAGATTTAAACTCATTCTCTGGATTATTAGTTCAGGCTTTTGGATTTTTAGTCCAGAAACATAACCACTACGATTCTGTACCTGATTGCATTTGGTAAGTGTTTTTCATGTCCTCATGATGTCCCAATGATTTATTTCTGAAGTTTACTCACATTTTTATAGTCAAACATGGAAACCACATTGCACACAAACAGCAATAAAATAAATGATCAGCTAATCTGTTTGGTTGATGGACAAATGTTAGTTTGGATACCAGGAGATTTCATTCCCCTGCTCTTACTTCAAACCTTAACATCTCACTGAATGGAGAGGTGGGATCTCAGTTTAATATTTCATCTGAGAAATAGCACTCTTAACAATGCAGCAGTTTTTCAGTACTGACTTGCTGTATCAGCCTACATTAGATGCTGAAGCCATGAATATGTTGTTTGAACTCAAACAACATATTGTACAATGTTAAAATTATTCAGAGTAGGCACCAAATTACACAATACTCGATTTTGACTGAAAGAAAGAGAAAGACTCAGAATCGTAGAATCCCTACAGTGCAGAAGGAGGCCATTTGGCCCATCGAGTCTGCACCAGCAACAATCTCACTCAGGCCCTATCCCTGTAACCCCACATTTTTACCATTCTATTCCCCTTGACAATAAGGGGCAATTTAGCATGGCCTATCCACCTAACCCCCACACCTTTGGATTGTGGGAGGAAACCGGAGCACAGGACGAAAACAATGCAGACACGGAGAGAACATCCACACAAGGCCAAAATTGAACCTGGGTCCCTGACCATGTGAGGCAGCAGTGTTAACCACTGTGCCACTGTGACACCCCATGTATTGATTTGGCACCTTAAACACTGTCAAAACATTTTGGAGCATAAACATAATCAAGTGTGCAATAATTGGTCTTCCACTCTGATTTTATTGCAGGTCCTGCTGGTAAAGGCACTATTTTGAAATGGTGGAGAGAGAAAAAGATGGATCCTAAAACACTTATGCATCTTCTGGATATGCAGCCAATGAGTACAGCGAAAATGGTGGAACCAAACATTGCAAAACAGTTGGACGCAGCAGTGGGAGAGATTGATATGATACTAACAGACATCACAAAATCCCCACCTTGCAAGAAAGCCCAGACAATTGCTTTCAGATACATCAGGAAATTCATAGAGAATCTTCACAAAGCATTTCATATTCGGTCACAGGAATATTTTGAGGTTGAAAATGAATTGAGAAAGTCAGACACATTTGGCTCCCAGGGTACTGAAGATAATCTGGTGAATGAGCTAAAACATCTCCGAGAACACAGTAGTGCCCTGAAATCACGAGCTGAAATAGCAGAACATCATTACAGGGAAGCAAGCAACACTAATGACAATCTGGAAAACACCATTAAACTTTTGAGGTCCAAAGTTGAACAGCTACAAAATGCTAAGAAAACACACTCTCGTGAGCAAATCACTTCTGAAAATTTCTCTCTGTCTGATGATTTGCAAATAAAAACAAAGCATATGCCCAAAGTAAATAAAAAAAGCACACTAGTGAAAAAATCAAAGGACAAAATCCTTCCTCTGGAAAGTCTCGGGGGAAAATACCCCTGCAGTAAGGAGCACACAAATATTTTGGTTGATGGACATGATAAAGCTGATGAACAAAAGCGTGTCCTTGTAAAATCCACAGAAAGAAATATTTCCTCTGGAGAACCTGAGGACCAATGGGCTAATCTAGAATTATCCAAGGAAGGAAACATTTTCTTTGGAGAACCTGAGGAACAAAGAAATAGCCTAGAAATAACCAAGGCAGAAAACATTCCTGAAGGGGAAAATATTCCAACAGAAGTCTCCAATGAAGGGATCACTCCCACAGCTCAGCCCAAATTGAAGAAGGCTCTTAATGAAACAATGGAGGGTAAGATGCATAAATCTAATCCGAATGCAGAAAAGAAACGGAGAGTGTCAGCTCGGAAAGAAGAAGCTGTAAAAACCAAGGCTAAGCAGATGGTAATGGACTTGCTCTCAGATTTTCAAACTGCTGTTTTATATTCACTGGATCACGGATTGAGCAGTGGCAAAGAACTTTCACCAGATGACATCTGTAAGGTCCAAGCTCTTCTCAAATCTGCTGAATTAAAAAATCTTTATGGGGTGATTGAGAAAACAATCAAAGAAATATTTGCCAAGCCAAGGCAGAACTTTAAACAAGAAGATGCTGAGCAACCTATCCAAGTACTAAAGTCATCAAATGAAAGCCTGGTGGAGAAATTGAAGGATAAACAACCCGAATTCACAACTTTTACTGAACTTCTTGAAGAAATTTCCAGATTCAGTATCATTCAAGAGATTGCACTAGATGAATTAAGTGCTCAAATTCAAAATTTCAATGAAGAGGCCAAACAGAACAAAAGTGTGTCCCAACAAGAAATCCACTTCTACGAAAAGACCCTGGAAGCCCTAGACACAATTCTGACACTTGAGAAAATGTCCTCTAGGGCTGGAATGGATCAGTTAATCAAGATTCAAGAGACAACCAAGAATCTCTACTCTGTCAACAGCGTCCTTGGGCTTAAAGGAAAGGAAATTAAACTACAGGCAGAACATTGTAAGAAGGAAGGTGTTCTTTTGCCCACTATGGCAACAGAGACAATAGAAAGAACAATACAACCCAGAGGAAGTGAAAGAATTGTGGATGGGTCATATATTGTAAATGTGACATACCTCAGAACAAATTACAAAACTTTGGACCAAGCAGTGTATAATGGTATAATTTCCAGACAACTCCATGCCATAGCAACACATCTTATTCATCAAACCTTAACTACAGTTCAGCTTCGACTGGCTTACCTGTTCAGAAAATATATCACCTTCCGTCATATCCAAACCCTAAGGTAGATACATATCTGTCATCAGTTTTAAAGAGTAGCTGATACCATTCTGACCAGACTATTGCAGCTTTCCCTAAAAGTTCTTGTTGGGTTATATTTATAATACACATCAGTTCAAATATTGAATTCGGATGTTTGAAATTAGTCAGAAGTTTCCCATGAGAGTATCAGCTTGGCTTAATGAGGCACCTCTGAGTCAGCAGGTTGTGGGTTTGCGCCCTATGTGAGTGCATAATCTCGTCCAATACTCCCAGTACAGTATTAAGGGAATTTTTTTCCCTCAAAAGTATCATCCATCAGATGAATTTTTGTAACCAGAAATGATATAGGTAGCATGACGTTGAAGTAAAGAAGGGTGTTTTCCTGGCCAGCAAACTTCTCTCAACCAACAACACGAAAGAAAGATGAAACGGTCATTTGGCACCACATTGCTGCTTGTGGGACTTTGCTGGTGGCTGTAGGCAAAATGGCTGTTGTGTTTAGCTATGTAACAGCAATTACTGAAATCCACTGTGTATGAAGTGCTCTGGGATATTTCTGCAAATTTCTTTCTTTGAAATGGAAATATTATAGATTTTCTCCCTCTCCTGAAGGATGTGACCTACTCTTGGATGTGGCTCCAGAAAATGTCCAGATCTTCATCTGTTCCTGTTCTTCATGTGAACTAAAACAGTTATAATCCGATCTTCCAATGGACGTGGAAGTAGTAAACGGATTACTGCTGACGTTAAGTTAGCACCCATTGGAAAATCTAGTCTTGACTGTTAGCAGGCTATTTGACTATGAATTATGGCCAAAGCACATTCTGTTTTACCCAACATGCACCTATCATTGCATAGTGATCAGGGGAATGGTCCCAGGCTGCTTTTTATCCTTTCTGAGTCCAAGGATGCTGCTACTGTTTGTTGCAGCATCCTATTATTGCCCTACTTGATAGCAACTTACTGAGTACAGATTAGGAATCAAACATGGGACTTTCCTTGTTTGTATATACCATATTATATTGACCCAGTGACACACTGGAGTAGTGGTAACATATTTAAGCAGTAAACTTCATCCTTGTAGAAGAGAAATGTAAACTCAGTATAAAATGTCTTTGCTAGTTCTGTGTGACTTTGCGAGCTCATGTCTATAGCACCCAGACCATATTTTGCTGAAAAAATATACAAGGTCACCCAATCTCTTAGTGAGTACCAGGCAAGATAATAAAACACAAAGAATGTCAAAATTGAGTTCATGTTAAGATAGTGTGGGCTTCCTGTTTGACTTTGATATTCAAATGTTCTGAAGTACTGTCATGTGTAATACGAAGCCAATACAGCAAAGGAAGCTCCTATGTTTTTATTCCCAATATGTGCAGAGTCAGTTGATTTCAGCCAGGGCAGGTCCTGGTGTGTGCTACAGTGGATCTTGATATCACTCAGCTGGAGAAAAGCAAAATTAGCAAGGATTCTTGCTTCCAGTGATCTTGCTGGGAAGTGTTAAGTGCATGAAGATTGCTTGCATTCAGGATTGGCTTCAGTGGTGCCCTTTGTGGTTGTACTGGAGGCACATGCAATTAAAGTCCACTCTGGGTGCTTTTCGTCTTTAGGAGATGAGCGAGAAAAGAAAAGAAAGTCTGGAAAAGCATTTGGAGAATAATTTTAGTAGCACCTCCCCCTGGATTTCTTTGGGAAAGACACTGTGAGGTTCTTGAGCAAATTGAAATAGGGAACGACAAGGTATTGAAGGTGTTGGCAGCCTTAAAAGTTGACAGATTTCCAGGTGTGGATGAACTATGTTTCAGGCTCCTGTGGGAGGCAAGAGAGGAGATTGCAAAGGCTCTGACCCAAATTTTTAATTCCTCTCTGGCCATGCGGGTGGTGCCAAAGGATTGGAGAACAGCTAATGTGGTTCTGTTATTTAAGAAGGGTTATATAGATAAACCAGGGAACTACAGACCATTGAGTCTAACAACAGTGGTAGGGAAACTATTGGAGAAAATTCAGAAGGAGAGAATCTATCTCTACTTGGAGAGGCAAGATTTGATTTGGGATAGGCAGCACGGCTTTGTCAGAGGGAGCTCATGCCTAACAAATTTGATTGAATGTTTGAAGAGGTGACCAGGTGTGTAGATGAGGGTAGTGAAGTTGGTGTAGTCTACATAGATTTCAGCAAAGCTTTTGACAAGGTCTGACATGGGAGACTGATAAAGAAGGCAAATGCACATGGGATACAGGGTAATTTGATAAGGTGGATTCATAATTGGCTTAGTCAGTGTCCAGTGGTGTACCACAGGGATCTGTGTTGGGTCCCTTATTATTCATCATTTGTACAATGACACAAAGGATTAGTAAATTTGCAAATAACACAATGATTAGCCGGGTGGTTAACAGTGAGGTTGAGAATCTTAGGCTACAGGAAGATATGGACGGGATGGTCAAATGGGCAGATAAGTGGCAGATAGAATTTAACTATGAAAAGTGTGAGGTGATACACTTTGGAAGGAGTAATTTGACAAGTATTCAATGAATGGCATGACACTAGGAATTTCTGAGGGACAAGGTGTGTTTGTCCACAGATCTCTGAAGGCAGAAGGGCACGTTAGTAGGGTGGTGCCAAAGACATATGGGACACTTGCCTTTATCAATTGAGCCATTGATTACAAAAGCAGGGAGGTCATATTGGGAGTTGTATAGAACTTTGTGAGGCCACAGCTGGAGTACTGTGTGCAGTTCTAGTCACCATATTATAGGAAAGATGTGATTGCATTGGAGGGGATGCAGAGGAGATTCACCAGAATGCTACCTGGGATGGAACATTTAAGTTATGAAGAGAGGTTGGATGGGCTTATGTTGTTTTTGTTGGAGCAGAGAAGACTGAGGGGGCAGGGTGGGGGGGGACCTGATCAAGGTGCACAAGATTATAAGGGGCCTGGATGAGTGGATAGGGAGCAGCTATTCCCCTTAGTTGAAGGGAGGGGACAGAGGTTCAAGGTGAGGAGTAGGAGGTTTAAGGGGATGCAAGGAAAACCCATTGTACTCAGAAGGTGGTGATGGTCTGGAATGCGCTGCCTGGGAAGGGTAATGGAGGCAGGTTGCCTCACATCCTTTAAAAATTACCTGGATGAGCATTTGACACGTCATAACATTCAAGTGCTGGAATATGGGATTAGGTGGGAGGTCAGGTGTTTCACACGTGTCATGCAGACTTGATGGGCCAAAGGGCCTCTTCTGCATAATTCTGTGATTCTGAGTGTATGTTTGGTCTTAGTCACTGAGCCACTGAAGGGCAAAGGAGAAACTGATCAGATAAAGTGCTGCCTTTCAGCCCAACTGTGGCACAAAGTGAGAGTGAGGAACAGACCACAGAGAATGGTGACAAAGGAGCACCTAAACTGCAGCAACAGATTCGCTTACTCATCTTTATGTCTTTCTTTCTCCTTTAAGAAATTATTTAAACAGCAGAATGTTGGATGTTAGCAGTAAGGATGAAGCTGTTGCTCAGGATCTGTACAGATTTGCCAACAGACTTGAAGCGCGTGTAAAGTCCAGCATGCAGCACTGGGACGCAAGACAGCAGCTAGTTAATCAGAGTCGTCAAAGGCACTTGAATCGAATGAATGACTTGTTCAATCAGGTGTGTTCTGATTTTAAGATGATGTACATTTAGTACAGTCTGCTTTGTTTATTTCATGAGTTTTGCTTTTTGTTTTTAACCCCACTAATAATCTTTGTTGTAAAATAAAAACAGAAAAATGCTGCATATGGGTCACATGGAGCATTAACTCTGTTTCCCTCTCTGCAGATGCTGTCAGACCTGTTGAGCTTATCCAGCATGTTTTCTGTTTTTATTTCAAGCACCCACAGTATTTCGCTTTTAATAACTCTTGTTGGTTCTGTGGAGGCAATCGTCTCTTGCTTTTCAGTCATTCTCACCCTTTCTGCCCAGTTGGATATTCCCAAGCTACACAGCCTCCACAGTTGGTTGGAATCCTCCAAGATCCAAGCATTGTGAAAACTATTACAAGGAAGTAAACAATTTGGGAATGATTCCCCCTTTGAGATTCCTTTGTAACTTCAATGCAGCAAAAAGGTGAAGTTGGGAACTCTGGAAGCTCTAAACATTCATATCTAATATTATGATCTAATAGAATGGCAGAACAGGACTGAAGGGTTAAATACCCTTGTTCTAATGTGTAGATGGCAAGGAAGATCATATTGTGGTGCAGCTAGAATGCATTGTTATCTATCCCTCTTCTGGCCCGAGCTGTTCATTAAAATGACTACTCGGATGGGGAACCAGAGGGTAGCCGGAAACCGTGTAATGTAGCCCAGCAGTAGTCACTTCCTTGAAAACCAAAGATCACAAATAAAAATTGATTACCGTTGTATTCACATTCTTTTTAAAGCTTAAACACTGTACTGGCCTACATTTGTTCAGTCCATTTCTGGTCAAACCACCAAATGCAAAGACTAGGAAGCAGATCAGATCCCCGCTTCAGCCAACGTTTTTGATAGCATCCAATAGACCGTGTCAACTTCGTGGTCAGGGCAACTGTGTTTCTCCTGCTTTTCTTGGAATGAGGTATGTGTTCAGTGTTACAGTTTCAAGAATTTCAACTGAATAATGCTAAATAATCCTCACCTTTCTTTTGGCAAAAACAGAGTATGTTAGGACACTTTTTGTAATGTCCTATGTTAGGTGTGTAGAAAAAGATATGGGCTGGGATTCTCCTAGTCTGTTGAGCTGCTTTGGTACAACTGTTCCCCACCAACGGGGACCAGACATGCTCACCCCACTAGTGGAGACAGAGGCCACAGAGGCTCCCTTAGAGGTCAGGGGCTGCAGGGTGCCCCTTGGGCAGCGCCCACTGGGCACCAGGCAGAGCCAATTGGGAAGGTCAGTGATTGGGAAGCCGGTGATGGCGGTGGGGGGCACTGTGGAGCAGAGTGCCGGGAATTCAACAGACTAAGTATGTCCAAAAAACAGGTGGGAAATTCTCCTGTTTTCCCGCCCATTGGGCACTTAGATTTTTTTGGGAGAATCCCAGCCATGGTTTGCATAGATAGATTTAAAGTAACACACAACAGTTTTACTCTAGGAGCTCTTGCTGGTACAGAGTTATAAATGAAACTGAACAAATCATGTGACCGGCTCTTAAAGCAATCTTGCAACCACAAATGACCTTGGATTCACATGGCTTCATTAAGTGAACCCATGACCTGGTCATAGTGACTCCTGGCATGGTTTTTTCCAGGCGTTTTCAGCTTTCCTCTTTGAATCAGATTCAGCAGACCACGACTTAGTGGGCAGTATGTAGTATCTTTGCAAACTAAACGAGAAGAAAGTGAATGCACCTGACTTTACAAATTATAGCATCGAGAGGATATAAGAAAGCATTTGATAAGAAATGTGGCTGAATATGTCACCCTTTTCTTGTAGAGGAAGATCTGCATTGTACCGAAACCTAACTGCATTACTTAGCCAAAGAGCATTCAATACTTGTGATTGCAGTGAGCAATTTAAATGAATCCATTTACCGATGCCAAAGAGTAAGGATTAATCAGGTCATTAAGCTGGTGGGTGCACAGCCAAACCAGAGGTTGAGATTACTTGCTTGAGAGCTGTTAATGATTTATTCCTGTCTTGCTCCCTTGCCTTGGTGGCGGACCTGAGGAGAAGAAGAGGGTAGAAAAGGATTTTTGGCTCACTCCTGATAGAATTTGATTGTCAATTCAATACTGCCTAATGGGGGAAACTTTAGTCGGATTGCAAATGTAATTTCAAATATAGGTTTTCTTATTCCTTGTTTTCTTGACTTAACAACTGTTATCAAACTGTAAGGCTGATGGGAGAAAGAGGACAACAGGATTGAGCTAGAACCTAAGCTAAACAACTGACTATACTGAATCTAAGAAGGGAACAAAGAGGACAAACTGTTACTGAAACAAAAACACAAAATGCTGGAAAAATCTCAGCAGATCTGACAGCATCTGTGGAGAGAGAATAGTGACAACGGCCCTGATTTTACCATTTTGTTTCTAAGTGCTGGGCGAACTCAAAACTGGGGTTGTTTCAGATCCAACTTTTAGACCAGTACTGAGGCACCCCCATATGCACTCTGCCTGCAAAAATATAAGTGATTCCAAATCGTGCTGCAGAGGCCTGTGGGCGGGGCTTAACATGTCCGAAATCCTGCAGCTCTGATCGGCGCCTCCACCTGCGCATGCTCAAAAAAAAGGATAGAATGGGGCTTCCTTGCCACATCCCTCTCAGACTGGATAATGCCTCCCCTGGCCCCCACAAACATCGCCCCATCCCCCCAATATTACTGACCCCCTTATCCCCCCATTCCCTCTGCCACCCTGATTGTGGGCTCCACCCCTTCCCACCCCACTGGTCACAAGCCGAGTGGCAGCAGACCCCCCCCTTCCCCCCTTCTGATCTCAGGCAGAGTGGCAGTGGATCCCCCCTTCCCCTCACCCCCACCAATCTCAAGCAGAGAGCTGTTGGACCCACCCTCCCCCTTCCCCCCCATCCTCAAGCAGAGAGCTGTCGGACCCACCCACTCCCTTCCCCCCACTGATCTCAAGCAGACAGCCGTCGGACTCACCCATCCCCCCCCCCCCATCCACCAATCTCAAGCAGACAGCTGTCAGATCCACCTACCCTCTCCCCCATACTGATCTCAAGCAGACAGCTGTCAGACCCACCCTCCCCCTTACCCCACTGATCTCAAGCAGAGAGCCATCAGATACTCAGCACTTACCTCCTCACTAACTGAAGTGCCTGAATCAGACTTTTGTGGAGTATGTTCATTTCGCATCAATTCTGGATGGGTGAATGCGATGGTAAAGGGGGAAGTGCCGGTAAAGTTGGACGTGCAGTCCATTAAGTCAATTTAAATGTATGCAAATACATTTAAATGGCCATTGCACCTGTTTCAGGCACGGTCCCGATCGGGGCCATTTTCGGGCCTTGGTAAAGGGGGGATTGGTGCGGCAGTGGACACAGATGGTGCTACTCACCTCACGCCCAACCTTACCAAGTTTTCGTGCATGAAAACGGGCGCAACTTGATGGCAGAATTGGGCCCAATGTTTTGAGTCTGGATGACCCTTCAACAGAAGTGTTACTGAGCCTTCATTTGCGCTACTCAGTGTGAGATTACTGACATCCTCTGATCGGGTCATGTTATCCAGGATGTTGCCTATATTTCCATCTTTATATAAGTTGTAGGACTTAATGCAGCTTGCTCCATGCAGATTCTGGCTAAAAGACAGTCTTTGTTATACGTGATCAAGTATTGTGTAGTAGTCACATACTAACATGACTTGTAGCAGTTGTTAACTGTGTTCCTTGGTGCCCAGTGTACACTATTTAACACAGTTTGTTGGCAATCCCGGATTTTTGGTGCGGTGATAAAGACTGATAATATTTGCTCTTATCATTTATGCAGCCACAATTAAAAAGTATCAGGTTCATACTAGTCTATCCTAGATTACCCCAACAACTGTAACAGGTTACCATCAAAAAGTGACTTTAATTGGAATGCATAATCATCACTAAAGTCATTGGAAAATCAAGCTTTAAGATTACAGTTTATAAGAAAATCTAGCCCCCACTGTGCTTCATATCACACGGGGTTAGGGCGGGACTGTGGAACTGAGGCAGAAGATTAGCCGCGGTCTTGTTAAATGTCAGAGGAGGCTGAAGGGGATGGATGGCCTACACCTGCTCCTATTCCTTACATTCTTATGTAAGTGTACACACAATACTTTGGACAAATGGATTTTCTGAATTCCACATTTTGCCTGTAATGGTTCCCAGTGTGCTTGGTCTTGTCAGACACCCGTACTACACTTACACAAGCTTCAAGTGATGTGACTGGCACACATTGAGACGTTTTATGTAAAACAGAAATTACTGGATATTTAGGTTGTTATAAATACAATTTCCTTTTTTAAAAATAAGAGTCAAGTCCAGATTGATGACGTTACTTATTATGAAAGGAAATGCATTGTGCCCCTGCACATTTCAGAGATGCTGTACTCTATAACTACGCTATGCAGCAGGTAAAGACTGAGATTCTGATAAGAATCCTCTACACCATCAGTAAAGATCATTTTTAAGAGACTGGGAAATCCTGAGGGGAAGTTGCCCTGAAGCAGGTCAACAATGACTTTCTGCCAGTGAAGACTTATGCTGTAATTTGCCTCAAATACACATATGTAGTTTACAGAATATTACAAAAATAGATTTTGTACCATTTATTTTCACTCATATTAAATACAACACAGATATTTGAGAAAGGTTGTAATTAGATGCATAAATGCTGAAACAGAGGCCCAGATATCAAAAACAACAGTCCAATGACTCCACCTTTGACTCTGAAACATAAGTGTCTGACTTCAAAAGGAGAAACTAGACCTAGTCACAGAGAACAATAGTGACTCTGCATGTATCAGAACACCCAACAGTGTTTCAGGAAAAATAAAATCAGGCCACCCTGGATTGAATGTTTTTTTTTCTGAAGTACATTGTTATTGCTTAATGACACAATCTCTATATATTATTCAGCACTGGAAAAATAGCCCACTAGCTCTTTACATAGGGCATGTGCAACTTAAGCACGCACAAAAGGCCAGAATTGGAGGAGGGCAGTGATCTTGAAAAATTGTGTAGCATAAGGGTGTGTTTGGCTTAGCAAGGGTTAATTGGCACTGGAGAACAGTACCACTCACAGTGTTACATAAAGGGCCACCCCCCCCCCCCAACACACACACACACACACACACACACACACACACACACACACACCACAGAGTCGAACAAAAAAGTGAAAAGAATCCCTCCAGTGCAGAAAGATATTTACCCTGCTAGTCCCCCAACACTAGGGTTAATTTTGAATGACCAATCAACCTAACCCACACATCTTTGGATTGTGGAAGGAAACCGGAGCACCCCCACACAGACACAGGGAGAATGTGCAAACTCCACACAGACAGTGACCCAAGGCTGGAATTGAACTTGGGATCCTGGTGCTGTGAGGCAACGGTGCTAACCACTGTGCCGCAGTGCTGCCCTGAAGAGTCCTTTGATTGTCTTCAAGGCATAGATTTTAAACATTGCAGCCGATTTGGATTAGCTGGTTTGGTGGATGTGGTCAGATGTAGAAGATGTTACGACTATTATGCAATCTTAGTTCACTAGTGGATTTCTTGTAAAGTTGTCTTCTGAAGCAGGCTTTGCAATCTCTCTGAAGTGGCTGCAGCCTTGTTTTCTGTGGCAGCCATTGTTTGCATTTAAATATCTCTTAAATAATGATGAGTTTTGATGGGTCTCTGAATTATAGGAAATATCTCTTGGCACTCCCTAAAGGGTGATTTGTTTATTTTGTATCTTTATCTTGGAAGGTGGCCTTTTTAAGTAGTTTGTTCTGTCTCATTTCAAAGTCAGTTAAAGATAAAAATCATATTTTCAAAAGTAAAGGAGTGTCCTGAAACTGTGCACATGAAAAGCCAAACCAGCAAATTTGCAGATGACACTAAGATGGTTGGATTGGCAGACAGTGAGGAGCAGTGTCAGGCAATACAATGGGATATAGATATGCTGGTATATTGGGCAGATAAATGGCAAATGGAATTTAATCCTGATAAATGTGAGGTGATGCATTTTGGCAGAAATAATGTAGGGGGGAATTATATGATAAAGGGTAGACCTATAAAGAGTATAGAAATGCAGAGGGACCTGGGGATGCAAGTGCACAAGTCTTTGAAGGTGGCAGTACAAGTGGAGAAGGTTGTGAAGAAAGCTTATGGTATGTTAGCCTTTACAGAAGGGGTATAGAGTATAAGAGCTGGAGTCTAATGTTGCAGTTGTATAGAACGTTGGTTAGGCCGCATTTGGAGTACTGCATCCAGTTCTGGTCGCCTTACTACCGGAAGGATGTGGAGACCCTGGAGAGAGTGCAGAGGAGGTTTACCAGGATGCTGCCTGGTATGGAAGGACTGGGTTATGAGGAAAGATTGAGCAAATTGGGGCTGTTTTCCCTTGAAAGACGGCGACTGAGGGGAGATCTAATAGAGGTATATAAGATTATGAAGGGTATAGATAGAGTAAATAGTGGTAAGCTTTTTCCTAGGTTGGAAACGCACATTACAAGGGGCCACGGACTTAGGGAGAGGAGGTCGAGGTATAATTCGGATGTTAGAGGGAGGTTTTTCGCACAGAGGGTAGTGGGGGTATGGAATGCTCTACCAAGCAAGGTGGTGGAGGCAGGCACGCTGGAGTTGTTTAAGAGTTACCTAGATAGGCACATGAGTGGGATGGAGATGGAGGGATATAGGAGACTGTTTTAAATAAGGATCAGGAGCCTTGGGACGTCCCTGGGAATCAATTGATTCCTGCGGACCTTCCAACATAATTTCTGGCTCACTTGTTTCACTTGGGGATTCCCTTGAATGTGTGTATAAGGATGTGGCTGATACTGATGTTTTTCTTTTAATCCACAGGTGCTTTGGTCCGCCTTGTTGTCCAACAAGGGGCATACACACGATGGGTCATATGAGGGCTGCTCTTGGTTGTTTCGAGAGTAGCCTAGTGCTTCACGTCGTTAGTGTACACTTAAACTGGACCAGATGCTGGGCAACACGACAGCTCAGTGACTATCACTGTTTGCTGTGCAGATACATGGATTTGGGCCGGTGTCTGTGGGAGTTTGTGCATTCTCCCCGTGCTTGTGTGGGTTTTCTCTGGGTGCTCCGGTTTCCTCCCACGCCCTAAAGATGTGCTATTAGGCTGATTGGTGTAACAAATTGTCCCTTAATTAGTCTTCCCTCCATGTGGAATGCCATAAGCATAGACAAAGGTCATGGGTGGAGGGGGGACTCATAATGTTAAAATGGTGGCACGGGCTCGTTGGGCCAAAGGGCCTGTTTCCCAGGCTGTTTTGTTCTTTGTTCTTTGTTCAGGTCGAACATAGTCAAAGGGTTAAGCCAGATTACAAAAAGGGCGAGCAAAATTCACTTTCTTAGTGTGTGCGGTAATCATAAAGCCAGGCAATAGCTTCTGCGGTGACTAAATGGACCTCTGTGAGCCCTCTGCTGAATTTTTTCAGGAGGCAGTCTTCAATGATGTCAGTTATTTATTGGGATGTACCACAGCTGCAGTCTGGGTTCCCTGCAAGGACCCACTTGTGCCAATTTGCTGCACAAAAGAATTGGCCGGTGCAGAAATGGTTGAAAAGTGCCCAATGTCGGCATGGCAAGTCGAAGCTGGATCGGCTGTGGGATCTGTGATGAGGAAGTGTTTTTTAACAGTGGCCTCTTTATTCCATTCCTGCTGTCACAGGGCCTCTGCTGTTATTCCTTGCTACAGTCGTCTTAAACATCCAGGCTGTGATAGGAAACAAACAGCAGGTGGATTGGTAAGGTTCTTGTGTAGCAGCAGGCTTGGGTTGATGTAAATCTTCTCAAGGAGCTTTCTTGTTGCAAGGGGATGGGATATTGCTCAGGACTGGGAGCCAGGGGTGTTGATTTGATTGGTGGATGTCTGAGATGAAATGCATTGTTGTGTTAAACTGGGTATCTACAGGACTGGTAATGGGATGAGTTGTCATATACTAGTGCACAGGACTCTGCAGTTGAGTAGGCAATGGCAAAAGCTGAAGTCCTTTCGGATTTAGTGTCTGAAGAGTCATGAAGAGCAGCAAGTTTGCTGAAGAGGTTGTTTTGCCTTTTGATCTTTGCTGCTATCTTGCTGACATTTTTTTTTGTATGTCAGTATTTGGTCATGGTTAATGCCAAGATAAATGGGATGTTGTTTGTGATTCAGTGTCTTGCCATTCAATGAGATGTTGAATGTTCCTTTTGGCATTGGCATTTGGGGTTGGAATATAGTTAACGATATAGAGACTGTTTTGTTGCTGCTGGGCTAAAGGTGTCATGTCTTATAGTAGTTGGCCAGCTTTGCAACTCATTGTTTAGTGTTGCCTCTACTTTAGAAAATGTCTGAGTATGAGAAGCACAGGAGATGTTGTTAGCATTGATGAACTTCCAAGACAGCATTGGAGGCATTGATATTGAGATTTGAAACGGTTGGGCTCGAACCAAACCCTGGGAAACCCTGTTGGACTGTTTCCTCCAGGCACTTGGTTTATCCCCCATGTGCACCCTGAACCATCAACCTCAGAGTAATATTAATGCAGGAAGGAGGACTCTTAAGATTTTGACAAGGAGACCAGCATGCCAGACTGTGTTGTATGCTGCAGTGAGATCAAGAAAGACAGTGCCTGTTTTGAGGTTCTTTTCAAAACCATTTTCAATGAAGGTGGTCAGAGCAAGGACTTGGTTGCATGTGCTTCACCCTCGCCAAAAACCAGCTTGATCAGCTTTCAGGATTTTCCCACCCTGGCTCTATCCGCTGTAAGATGAGACACTTTAAGACCTTGCAGCACCTAACAAAGATATTGGTCGGTAGTTTTATTCACTAAAGGCTGGACTTTTCAAAATAATAAGTGCATTAATTAAGCAGAGCATACCAATTGTTTAACCACCGGAGCTGGAAGAGGGTTACAGCTGGGTCTAGCCAGCCATATCACCACCAATCTCAAAAAAAGTTTTTAAAACGACAGCCAGAATCTAAAATCACTTTCCTATCGAGGTTTTAGAAACCCATTCCTGACCCAAGCTGCTGAATTTTATCATTTTCTGCCGAATCAATTAATTTAAAGAATTGGGCTTGTAACCACTGTAGGAACCTGATAAGGCCCAACGGGTGCAGAAAGAAGCATCGAGAGGATATTTACTGTAGTGCCAATTTAGAAGAAAAAATCAATTAAAATTGTACTCCCCTGTTTAGAAAATGGCCATGGATGGTAAATTAAAACTGCCAGACCAATTTGAGGTCATGCAAGGGCTAAAGCAGATGCAAAATTGGACGTCATGTCGAAGAAATTTAAGTTACCAGAGTACAACAGGAAGAAAACAGACGAAGTCCAAGTTAGTACGTTTTCATTTTTATTAGGTGAGCTTGGTGATGAAATAATCCCAATGCAAGGCACTGATGAATCCTCAGCTGGCTTTCATGAGATCTTAAAAGCCTCTGACAAGAATTAAATCTTCATGTTGTGGAGTGAACAGAGCTTAAAAAAAGGAATAAAACAACCCCAAGAAAACAATGAAAGGGCAAAAGACACTACCCAAGCAAACCACAAGGTGAAAACCATGTCAGTGGATTTAAGTGCACAAGCCGAAGACTTTAATGCAGAGGAAAGAAGAGGCTGCGAATCTGTCTGAAAGCTTAGAAATCGACCTTTTTGAAAATGCCAATGCATTACCCAAACTGCAACAGCAGGTGGCAGTGCTGAGCCAGTTGCTCTGATTAAGGTAAAGTCGTAGAGAGCATTCCAAGCTGAGTGGATACCAAAGTCATTTACAGAACTGAAAGAAGTTAAGACTTAGCTCGAGACAGACCTTGCCAACAGTGAAACCAAAATAAAGGACAAGGACAAAGCTATGCTCTGCAGATAGAGAAAGAAGACAGAAATAAAATCAGAAAATGTAGATCTGACACTGAAGATCAAGGAAACAGAAGGAAAAGCACTGGATGTCTCAAATTTACTGAGAATCGCAGAATTGTTGAAAAATGAAATGGCTGAAATGAAAATCAAGAACCTAGAATGGTAAGAGAAAGTAGAAGTTCTCACAATAGACCATGAAGAGTCTCAGATTTATGCAAGCTTAACCTTCCACCACTTTCTCAAGAGCAACTAGCGATGGGCAATAAATGCTAGTCTAGCCAGGGATACCCACATCCCATAACTGAATAAAAAAAGGCCATGGAGGGATTGGGATATATGGAGTTGCAGTGCTGCTGGACCAGGATCCAATTAGGTCAGCAAACCCCAGGGTGATGGGTGAAGAGGGATAGTGGAAGTTAGGATATGGGCAGCAGAATTCTGGGTGATCTCAAGTTTATAGAGAGTGGAAGATGGGAGGGCATTCAGAACAGCAATGGAATAGTCGAGCCTGGCAGTGAAATAAAGGGATGGACAAAAGTTTCAGCAGTAGATGGGCTGAGGCAGAGGTGAAAACTGGCAATATTATAGCAAGTAGAAGTAGGTGATCAAAGAGAAGAGAGAGGGTTGAAAGCTCAACTTATGTTTATATAGTATATTGGAGGTTGTGAACAGCTTGCAAAGTCACAAAATATCCATTTCAAAAGCTCCACTATTCAATCATGGCCAGAAGCTCTTCACAGTTAGTCAGTCTGTCTCCCTGTTTCTCAGTCTGGATCACTGTGCACGTATTGTGATTTTGTGAGACCATGAGCAGGATTTTCTGGCTGCGCGTATGTACCCCAAGACTGAAAATTCTTGCCCAAGTGCAACAGACTTTCCAATGGTCTGCCTAATTTTCTGTCTTGCCTGCTACAATTCCTGCGGTGGACAGGACGGGA
Source organism: Carcharhinus amblyrhynchos (assembly GCF_965287045.1). Taxonomy (NCBI): domain Eukaryota; kingdom Metazoa; phylum Chordata; class Chondrichthyes; order Carcharhiniformes; family Carcharhinidae; genus Carcharhinus; species Carcharhinus amblyrhynchos. The sequence continues at coordinate 9,821,709 of NC_137359.1, read as the reverse complement.
AATTTTTGGGCCAAATCTCCAGTGATCTCCGTGTGCAGATTGGTTCAAGAGGCTTGTGATTGAAGGACCCCAGTGGAGCAGCAGTTCTAAGGTGTTGAGACTTATGGCCTACTCCTGCTGCTGTTTATGTTCTTACAATTGCTGGCTGATTAAATGTCAAATGTTGTACTCGATTAATAACAAATCTTATCCTTTGTTAGCAACTCCCACATGTGGTCCACAAACATTGTAGATGGGAGTTTTCCAATTGCCAAGAAGAACTCTGGAATTCCAGCTTCATTTCCAGGGACTCCGAAATTAGTGACAATGGACAGGTAAGAAGTCCATTGTTATTGTTTGTTATCCTGTTCATCCGCTCCCTCGATCCCTTCTCTATCTCATACTTGAAAGAAATTGAAAGTGATAATTTTATGTTCATTCACAGCAGTTTCAGTGCTAAAGTGTTGATACTTTTTACTTTCCCTTTGTCCTGTTTGATAATTAAATTGGGGGTTTGTGCATGGCGATAATCTAAAGGATGAAATAATCTGGGGCCAGGTACATGGCAATGGTTTGGGGGATGTACATGGCAATAATCTGGACTGATAAAGAAAGCGAAAGGTTCCTTTGCCTAAGTCAGTGTTTCCCAAACTATTTTTCAATGTGATCACATTTTAATATTTGGAAATTAACATGACCTCAGACATCAACAAAAAGAGAACAACAATAAGGCATCATAATAATGTTCAGTACATAGTGATTAAACTTTGCATTTATCAATCAACATATACTGGTAATACATTATATAAATATGAAAATCTGTGATGAAAATCCCAGACCCTCAGTGACCAAGCCACAAACTTCTCTCATCCAAACAACCCAGCAAAGTGCTCCCCATCCCCCAGTGCCCCAACCAACTGATCCAACCACCATGCCACCCAACAACCCAGTGCTGCCAAAGCCTACAGGGAAACCAGTTGTGCAGTATCAATCCAAAGGAGGTACCCTCAACAGATACAACCTGAACCCACACCCCCATTTCCATCAATCTAAAAAAATCAATTCTCAATAACCTCTGCGCCTCCAACCGCATTTGTTTCCTGACCCCTTCTGCTAACATATCCCCTTCTAGGTAATAGTGAACAAAGTGTGTTTGAAATCAAGAATTATTTCTAAATTAGCAGCACTATGTATTACTCGAAGAAAGCATGTGAACCCAGCATCTAAGAGGCTGTTTTATGAATTCTGGATTGGATATCAGACTCGCACTCCTTTAATAAAAGTTCTAAGGTACTGCTAGAACAAAATAGAGATCACAGGTTACAGATTGCAGTTCTTTCCTTTGGTGATTTGCTGGTTGTTAAGAGTCATTGTTGCATTTGGCCTGCTGTATGTTTTTGGGCATGATGGTGACTTGCTCAGCATGGATGGTGCACAGATTGGTGTCCACAAAGAGCTCCACCAGTTAAGCCTCATTGGCTTCCAGTAAAGCTATGATGGTCAAGCTCTGGAAACACAGGGTCTGGCTAGAATCCTTGAGTGATCTCTCACACCAGGTGTTGGGCAGGCATTTTGCAGATGGGCAGATCATTGGATTTCTGGTAGCAATGTATCTTGCTCAAAGCCACAGGGCCAGGCCTGTCACAATGAGGCTTTTTACTTTGCCTGTGGCTGCAGCACTCTCTTAGGCCACTCTGTCAGAGACCACTGAGCAGTAATGGACTGGAACCAAGCAGATTGAAGTCAAACTCTGAGTAAGAAATGAAACACTGGCTACAAGTGGCTGATTTATAATTATTCATCAGTGTCAAAAATCCTGTCAATTTCAGTGTAGGAAACAACTTTTTCAACAAAAGGAAGTTTTTTTTTCTACTTGTTAATACAACTAATGACCAAAAATATCTGTGACCCCATTTGCTATTACTGCAGCTCCAATTGGGGTTATGATTCACTGTTTGGAAACTGCTGGCTGAAGTTCCATTACCTGATTTTCCTTTTCAGTCCCATTCAAATTTTTTTTCTTCTTTTTCGGAAAAGGAAGGGGAACAGAATCCCATTCAATTTCCCCGGCCTTTCCCGAAAACAATGATGCAGACAGTGTTAATTGTATCAATTGAGGTTGAGTACACACAGGTGGGGCGGGGGGGTGCTGATTGAAGGGCTACTTGACCACATATAAGGAGAAACTGACACAAGCATAGAGTTTGGAGATATACACTCTGTGAATAAGTCTATTCTAGGTAGCAGACTGGTCCTTTTTTGCCAGCTGGCTATCAGGAGCTTAACATGGAGAAGGATAACTCCACAAGTAGCAGTCTTCTTATCTCTCACAGAGATAGCCTAGAGAATGAGGCATAGGAATTGGTGAAGGTGAGCTTTTGAAAGGCTTTGCAGAGAGTGACCCTATTGTAAATTGCAGGATGTGGGAAGGTGGAGTGGTCATATGGAGAATGGGATAATCACAAGAGGATCACTCCTCCTCTTGATGCCACAGAAACACTTAACAAAATAACTTATTGGCAGTCACTTCTAGGTTGCAACTGAAACACTCTAAATGGACCAGACCCAGTGTCTGCTCTAATTATGACATCAATTTTGGCTTAAGTCAGACATTAAGGGCTAGGTTTTTGCAGTTGTGAAGACTCCTAGACCCTCAAAAATTGCAGGAGGGACTTGGATATGGAAGCCCTACTCCCATTTCCAACAGATCATTTTTTTTCTGAAATGGGGAGGGGAAAAAGGACAGAATATGATTTACACTTGAGGGAAAACTGAACTCAGCAGAGCTTACGAATTCAGTGCTGATAATGGCCTTAACCAACAGTGTGGAAGCCACAAATTTATGGAGCAGATGTAAGTGGTATTTGAGGATAGATAAGGTCTCTTTAGTTGCCAATGATTGAAAGTTATATAAATCCTTAGCTGATTAAAAATGAAGAGAAAAGCTTCATGTGTCCATGATTTTTTAAAAAATTCTCATTGGTTAGATTGACAGAGCAGATGGTGTAGGATCTGGTCTATTGGCTTCAATAGTTTACTGACACTACCCTAAGGGTTCTTTGCTTGACTGATTTCCAGAAGATGTAATCTTGGTGGGGGAATTGAGTTCACAGTTGACTTTACAGGTTGAAGAATCTATTAAAGGATTAATTGTCTTTAATTTGGGGTATGAATTTAGTCTTTTCATAAGAGATTAAGCACTTGGAATTTAAAATTTTGAATGCACTTTCATGGATGGGATTTTTACTATCATGTCTGTGCAGTGTGATGTGCATTGTATTTTTAGAACTTATCTCCATATGGCTCTGGAGATCTGATCAAGGTGGATACTGAATGAGTTGGCCTGGGGAGTACAAAAGGACCATAGGGGTTGGGAGGCATGTGGCAAAAGAAGCCATGGGTTGGGGGTGCAGAAGTTGGTATTGCTTGTATAAGGCCCATGGGGTTGGTAGGGGCTGAGGGATTTGAGGTGAGGGCATCTTCTAACACAAGAGATTCTTCTGTAACCTTTTAATTCAGCCTGCCTCAGTGCTCAGCTGCTTGTGGTCACCTGCATTTTGTTTCTGGGGTTGCTGGCCCCAACTCTGTCGCTTGCTACCCACCCACTTCAGGCAGTTGCCAAGATGCTGAAACAAGCCTCAACCAATAGCAAGTCTTTCAAATATTCTTGCATTGCAGGAAGATGATTTCTAAACTTGGTCTACATTGCACCTGTTTTATAACTATAAAACAGGCACACAAAGTCCAATAAACCCCCTGAACTTCAGCAGGCTGATTGGCAATGGGGAACTAAGGGTCTTCATCTTGAGACTTTTGACTTTGCCAGTCTTGTTTGGTACCATACATGGTGCAATTACCAATGGAGCCACCACAGACCTCCAATTTTCTTTTTATAATTGGAACCACTTAAAGACTTTTCAAGGTTTGTAAAGACTCAATTGTTTCTTCCCCTGCAGTTTTGTGTAAATGTTTAATCAAGATTTCGATTTCTTTACCAGAAAGAGTTCTTTCAGGCAGATGTTGGCGAAGACACAGATTAGTATTGTAGGAGAGAGCCTGCAGACACCAACAAAGCCTTTCCATCTCACCTGAATCACATTTTCAGACTAAAATATGACCTTAGCCCTTGCTACATCTCCAAACAAGTTTAATTTCTTTCAGCAGGGGTAAAGAGTTTGCTAGAAAAATTGTTCTGCCTCAAATGTTGTGCTCTTTGTTCCATTTTTATTTCTGTAACTGTTTTGGCTTCAATAAAATATAAACAATACTTGGAGATTTTGGTTCTTTACTTCAGCTCTTTTACAGCCAGATCTGGCAACAGGGACTGTTTTCAGCTTCCTCTTTGTGATGTCTAGTGCTTTCACAGTGTAACCTTTTCATTTGTCCAAGAAATTTTTTTGGAACACCTTCATTGGGATAGATGCTATCGACAAGCTCAATTATAATGTCAGTCGATTCCACTGCTGTGCAGTCACAATTATGTCCAAGACACACTGCATCTATGTATGAAGTGGTCAATGCTCTCTGCTGCCAAATGGACATGAATGCCAGATGGTATATTCTGAGTTGAACTTCACTTTAATCTTCCAGTCTTGACCATATTTTAGCTGGATGCTTAAGATAGCTGTTGCATAGACCTGATGTGTTCAAACTGCAAAGGCCTTCGTTGCCTATAGCAATCTTAATGGCCTGGTTTTGCATTGAGGTCGAGGGAAAACAGAGCTTGATGCCTAGGAAACATTGATAGGGGATCCATTGCTTTCTAATTGAGTTTTGGGAATGGTGTGGTTATCTCTTAGCTTTTTTGAAGGATTTTTAATACTTTTTGGTCATTTTTCAAGTTTCCTCTAGCTCTTAAGAGTTAATTTGTCTGAGTTGCAGTATCTTTAGTGGCCTCTACCTTAGCTGGTCATTGGCTACTGCATCACAGCTCTTGATTTTTCCCTGGTTTTAGCTGTGCTCTGTCCATGAGGCAGTGACTTGGGCAAGAAAGTGGTTGCAGGTTCAAAAATGAAAGCAAAGTGAAAAAACTTCTAGGTGTTATCAGATAGTCAACCTGAAAAAGAACGCCTTATCCCCATTAGCCAATTCTCTATCCATGCCAATATATCACCACCATCACCATGGGCTCTTACAACTTAACCTTTTGTGAGGTAACTTGTCAAATGCCTTCTGGAAGTCCAAATACAAAACATTTACTGGTTCTCACTCTGGTTAACACTTCCTCAAAACTCTAATAGTCTGACATAAATTTGTTTTCATAAAGCCGTGCTGACTCTGCTTGATTGGATTCTGATTTTCTAAATGTATTGCTATTTCTCAATCCAGCCTGTAGGTGCAACAGGTGGTCAGGAAGGCTAATGGGATGCTGGCCTTCATAGCGAGGGGGATTGAATATAAAAGTAGGGAGGTCTTGCTGTGGCTGTAGAGGGCATTGGTGAGGCCGCAGCTGGAGTACTATGTGCAGTTTTGGTCGCTGTACTTACGCAAGGATATTTTGGCCTTGGAGGGAGTGCAGAGGAGGTTTACTAGGCTGATACCGGAGTTGAGGGGGTTGAGCTATGAGGAGAGGCTGAATAAACTAGGCTTCTACTCGTTAGAGTTTAGAAGAATGAGGGGAGATCTCATTGAGACGTATAAGATGATGAATGGGATGGATGGGATGGATAGGATAGAGGTGGAGAGGCTCTTCCCGCTCAGAAAGGACAGTAGGACTAGGGGGCACAGCCTCAAGATAAAGGGGGAGCGGTTTAGAACGGAGTTGAGGAGGAACTTCTTCACTCAAAGGGTGGTGAATCTCTGGAATTCTCTGCCCGTTGAGGTGGTGGAGGCTGCCTCGCTAAATATTTTTAAGACGCGGGTTGATGGGTTTTTGATAAGCGAGGGGATTAAGGGTTATGGGGAGAGGGCAGGAATGTGGAACTGAGACATGACAGATCAGCCATGATCTTATTGAATGGCGGGGCAGGCTTGAAGGGCTGGATGGCCTACTCCTGCTCCTATTTCTTATGTTCTTATGTTAAGCTAATTAGCCTATAGTTACCTGCTTTTTGCCTCCCTCTTTGAGTAGATGCATCACATTGGCAGTTTTCCAATCCTCTGGCAATTCTCCAGAATTTTCAAAAAATCTTTGGATTAAAACCAATGTATCCACTATCTCTGTAGCTGCTACTTTTAGGATCTGATGATGCAAGCCATCAACCAGGTGATTTTTCTATCTTTAGCCCATTAGTTTGTCTAATACTACTTCTCTAGTGGTGATTATTAATTCCTCCCTGTATTTCTTAGTATTAGTGGGATGTTCAAAGTATCTTCTGCCATAAAGACTGATGCAAAATATCTAACGCCTCTATTTCCTTTTGCACTACAACTATCTCCCCAGAACTACTTTCTAAGGGACCCTTGTTCACTTTGACCTCTCTTCTTCATGTTTAAAGAAGCTCTGTCAGTTTTCATTTTCCTTGCTATTTTGCCTTGTTTATTCTCATCTTTTTAGTCATCCTTCATTTGGATTATGAATTTATACCAGTCTTTGGGGCTATCAGTGACTTTTGCCTCCTTGATAGCCTTTTTTCAACTTGATACACTCAATGCCTTGGCTAACTATAGTTGGTTTATTCCTTTTAGAATTGTTCCTCCTTGCTGGGATATATTTTTGCTGAAAGTCATGAGTTACCGCCTTAAATGTTTCCTGTTGCTTGCTTACCGCCTTTCCTGCTAATCTATCCACACAGTCTACTTTAACTCTATCTCGTTAAGTTAAACACGGTTGTTTCGGACCCAAGTTCTCACTCCAACTGAATATAAAATTCTATCATATTTTAATCATACTGTCTAGGGGATCTTTTACTCTTGAGGTCTTTTATTAAACATCTCATTATCCAATACAATAGCATGCAGTCTGGTTGGTACCATGACATTGCTGTAGGAACCTACCCCTAATGCACTCTGAATTTGTCATAGCTACTCTTCCCAACATGAATAACTGAATTGACATGAAGATTAAAGTCACCAATAATTGCTCTATTCTCTACATGTTCCTATTTACTGATTTTAAACCCTTTCCTACAATATGGTTACTGGTTTTTGTGGGGGGCGGGGGGGTAGTCTATACACTCTTCCTATCAATGTTGTCTTTTTTCTTGCTGTTTTTTACCTCCACCCAAATGGACTTGCTCATCTGACCCTAGATTGTCTCTCACAACTGACCTAATTTTATCTGTTAACAATACTACCCTACCACCTTTTCCTTCCTTCCTGTCTTTCCAAAAGTCAAATATCCCTGGACATCAAGTTTGCAGTTTGATCTCCTTTTGCAAGAGATCATATTTATATCTATGTACCTTGATTTGTGCCATCAGTCAGCTACCTTATTCCAAATGCTTTGTGTATTAATATGCAAAGCCTTTAGTCTTGTTTTGCCATTCTAATAGAACATAAAACAATACAGTACAGGCCCTTTGGCCCTCTGTGCCAAGCTATGTCCAAACCCAAGATCAAGCTATCCCACTCCCTATCATTCTGGTGTGCTCCATGTGCCTATCCAATAAGTGCTTGAAAGTTCCTAATGCAGCAGACAGTCTATTCCACACCCCAACCACTGAGTAAAGAATCTACCTCGGACTTCCCTCCTATATCTCCCACTATGAACCTTATAGTTATGCCCCCTGGTAACTGCTACATCCACCCGAGGAAATAGAGTGGAGAGTCAGAGACTATCTATCCCCCTCATCTTTAAACCTCTAAGTCACCTCTCATCCTCCTCTGCTCCAAAGAGAAAAGCCCCAGCTCCCTCAACCTTTCCTCATAAGACCTACCCTCCAAACCAGTCAGCATCCTGGTAAATCTCCTCTGCACTCTCTCCAATGCTTCCACATCCTCCTTACAGTGAGGTGATCAGAACTGCACACAATATTCCAAATGTGGTCTCACCAAGGTCCAGTATAATTGCAGCATAACCCCACAGCTCTTACACTCAAACCCCCTGTTAATAAACGCTAACACACTATAAGCTTTCTTCACGGCTCCATCCACTTGAGTGGCAACCTTCAGATCTGTGGATATGAACCCCAAGATCTCTCCGTTCCTCCACATTCCTCAGAACCCTGCCGTTGACCCTGTAATCCGCATTCAAGTTTGTCCTACCAAAATGAATCACCTCGCACTTATCAGGGTTAAACCCCATCTGCCACTTTTTGGACCAGCTTTGCGTCCTATCAATGTCTCTGCAGTCTACAAGAGCCCTCCACCTCATCCACTACTCCACCAATCTTGGTGTCATCAGCAAATTTACTAACCCACCCTTCAGCCCCCTTCTCCAAGTCATTGATAAAAATCACAAATAGATAATCATCCTAACTTTTTTATTGTGGCTATATTTACCTCTGTCCTTTGATTAACCTGTCGACTCTATTTGCATTCCACTGTTCTTTTGTTACTGTCCTTGTTTCTCTTGTCACCCTGGTTAGGTTCCCATCCTCCTCGATCACAGAAGCAAATACCTGTCCTCAGTAGTCCCAGTCCTACCCGGGTGTAAGCTGTCCAGTTTGTGCTGGCCCCACCTTCCCCAGAACCTGTCCGAGGAATCAGTCTCCCCCTTGCAAAATTTTCATAAAGCACTGAATGTGTTTATTGAAAGCCTGATTAAAATCATTTTTCTAAACAGCAAGTTATCCACAATGTTGGAGTCTTCTGTTCTCACACAACTTACCATTACTATCCTTGTCGAGCTCCAGTGAATTCTCAGATTTGACTTTCAGATTATTGTTCTCATTTGAAACCCTACCATAATTCAGCCTTCCCACCTTGCCCCCAGTCCCTGGAACCCTTTGTCTCTCCATCACTGCCTTGCCACCTCTCTCTAATTCCTCAGGACTTTTTATCCAACTTCCTTCCTCCATCTCAGGCTCTATCCTCTATCCCTTTCCCTGTATTAGAAACATAAAAATGGGAGTAGACCTTTGCACCTGCTCTGCCATTCATTATGATTTATGGCTGATCATGAAATTCAATATCCTGATCGTGCCCCCCCCACCCACCAATATCCCTTGATTTCTTTAGCCCCAAGAGCAATATCTAATTTGTGATTGAAATCGTACCATGTTTTGGCCTCAACTACTTTCCGTGGTAGTGAATTCCACACATTGACCACCCTCGGTGAAGAAATTTCCCTTCACCTCAGTCCTAAAAGGTCTACTCCTTATCCTCAAACTATGACCCTTAGTTTTCAACTATTCTAACATCGGGAGAGACATTTATCACTAAGCACTGGGCGGTATGGTGGTTAGTAATCCTACCTCAGTGCCAGGGATCCGGATTCAATTCCCAATTTGGGTCACTGCCTCTGCAGAGTCTGCACGTTCTCCCTGTGTCTGCATGGGTTTCCTCCCACAGTCCGAAACCTATGCTGGTTGGGTGGATTGGCGGTGCTAAATTCTCCCTCAGTGTGCCCAAACAGGTGCCACAGTGTGGCGACTAGGGGATTTTCATATTAACTTCATTGCAGTGTTAATGTAAGCTTACTTCTGACAGTAATTAATTTTAAACCACAATGGAACTGTAATTTACAAACTATTGTGTTGCAAGCAGGTAATATAATTCCCAGGAAGTTGGATTAATACATGAGGGAGAAAGGATTACAGTCAAAAAGATATGATGGGGTGAGATGAAGCATGGATTGAGGAGGTATAAACCTGAGTGGCCAAATGGCCTGTTTCTATGCTGTATTCAATGTGGTTGTGGTACAGGAGGGGACCATTCAGGTTTTTTTTCTGGCTTTCTATAAGAACTTGGTTTCATTCTCCAGCCATTCAGTTGTTTATCCAATGCCCTTTTGAATGCCATGATTGAATCTACCTCCACCACTCTATCAGACAATTTTCCACCCAGTTGTGGGGCTGTTGAGATCTCTGACTGCAGCAGGACTGGAAAATCTAGCATGAGGTGTGAGAAAATCCTATCCAGTGGTTGAGACTTTCTGCTGCCAAGGTCAGACCTTTGCATGGTCTATGCTGTGCCACTGCCCCCACCCCCAAACTTGCTATGATTCCTGTGGCAGGGAGTGGGTGAGAAAAAAATCCCACCCAATGTACTTTAGATCCCAACCACTCTGGGAGAGGAAGGTGGGGGATGGAATAGCCCCCTGTCTCTATTGCTTCTTTTACTAATTACCAGGCGTGCTCTCTGGTATTGAATCCTTCCACTGAGGGGAAAGGTTTCTCTGTCCAGACCAGACCCTCCTCATGATTTTGAACACATCCTCTCCACTTCTCTCTCCAGAATAGTAAGAAGTCTCAATATCAGGCTGAAGTCCAACAGGATTACTTGGTATTATGCGCTGCTCCTCCTTCAGGTGAGTGAAGATGAAGGAGCAGCACTCCGAAAGCTCGTGCTACCAAATAAACCTGTTGGACTTTAGCCTACTGTTGTGAAACTTTTTCCTGTGTCCACATCAGTCCAATGCTTGTATCTCCACATTATCTCTCTTCAGAACGTGGGACAATCCAATTACTTTGTTCAGAAACAAAGTGCAAATTTCTTTCTTTAAAAACAGCGTGGCATTGCTGGTGAAAACCAGCAGGTGGTGTAAACACTGGAACATTCATGTCCCCCAGTCCTGCAGATGATGTTCAACAGGACGACGCATCCGCGCGAGGCGTTTGTTCGCTGGCGTCGGAGGGCTATGGGCGCCCCCTGGAGGTTCGGAAGACCAGTAAGGATGACTTCAACTCCAGCGCTCGCGTGGTGAGGTCATTCGCTGGTGCGTGGCTTAAAATCTCGAAACAGTGCCGTCGGTCTGGGAAATTGGAACTGGGGAGGCAGGTGCGGTAGCGTGTGTGTGTGGAGGAGAAAAGCTTTCTCTTTGCTGCGATATAAACTTTCGTTGACATTTGGAAAGCCGTCAGGGGCGAAGAGCGTCGGACAGGTGAGGAGAAAAAAATCTAGTAAAAATATACACGATATTGAATAAATTTTCCTCTTCAAAAGTTGTTGATTAGTCTGAGGTGCTGTGAAAAGTCAAGCCATTCTGTCTTGGACTTATGGTCAGCAGAACATTCTGGATGTCTTTCAAGGACTTTGGTCTATTAAGTCACTTGAAAAAAATGAGTCTGGGTGTTTATGAATTGGTTTCCTGGGTTTGTTGTATGCTTTCCTTCCCCAGTTCTGCAGATTTGTGTACAGGCAACCACCTGTTAAGGTGGGTCCCACCAATTCGGGTAAGGAATTTTAAAGACTTTTTTCGTTGATATTTTTTAATTGAGGTATTAACTTAAAAATGACTTGGAAAAGCTCGTGAATAATTGTAAAGGGAAAAGGTCCAAAGCAAATGGTTTAACACGTGAGATGTTTACTGTTTTTAAAAAAACTGTTTTGTAATTACTGAAAATGAAATCCTGACCATGCTTTAAATTGCACTTTTGCCTTCACTTTGTTTCTATCCAAACTTGCTTTCCCAAACTTCTAGAGTGGGCATTGGTCGTTTTGAGAGAGATTATTCATCAGTTTTTCCTGTATAAGAAATACACCAAAACAAATTGTGTAGTCTGCTGTTAAATGTTTAATGTGATGCGATCCAATTTATTTTTCTTTAACATTTTGAGTTGAAATCAAATGGCTTTATTGAATTCAGAAGATGCTTCTGTATTTGTTTACTGACTGCAATTGATTGAACAAAATACAGTACTGAGTAAAGGAATTAAATACGGACTTGATGTTTTCCATTTATAAATTTGACTAATTCCTTTATTTTGTGACCAGTACTGTTTTTATGTTGATAACTGAAGAGGTAAGCATTTTTTGCGGTCATGGCTTGGTGTTGCCATTCAATAGGTTTCCTGGTATCCCAACAAAGATCAGGAACTTTATTATACGTATGGTTCTGATTCTATGCTTTTATGTGCTGGTATGTTGTATTATGTGGCTGTTGTATGAAACTTGTTTAATAAAATATTATGGACTTTAAAAAAAATGATGCAGGGACTTGCCAGAAGGCAGTAAGGATATAAAAGTTGTCTAATCAACTTGGAAGGTATCAGTTGATTTTAACTATTAATCAGGCATTATTTGCCTGACCAAGAAGCTTCTCTAAAACTTAAATGTTGTGAAGCTTGGAGGTGCTCCTCTTCATATTGCATGGCCTCATCAGAGGAGCTGCTGAATCTGATGGTCTAATGGATAAACACCAGTAGCTGACACTTTTTTTTCCAGCTGCCCTTAATTCAACTTCAGAACATTCTTGAGCTACTTTCCACAAGTGGTGCCATCACACTTGATGTTTTTTAAAAAAATTGTACTTTTGAATTATACTGATAGAAAAAATCTGGTGGACCTGAATTAAAACATTGGCTGGAAATTACTTCCACCTTTCCTGGTGAGTCAGTTTAATGAATTGTGTGCTTAAGCTTGCATTGTGCCAGATGTTTTGTGTGTGGTGCCAGATTATGCAATAAAAACAAAATTGGCTAATCTGTTTGATTCTGTTGACATGACCTTTAGTGTAACTGACCTCCTGTGCCATTGGGTTCAAGTCTTGTTTCATGCTGACACTTGGAGGGAGTGTTGCTTTGCTGGGATGGGAGTTGCTGTTTTAAAAATGTATTTAAACTGAAGCTTTAGCTAGCTGTTCAGATGGAGGGGTAAAATTAACATGGCATATCAAGACCCAAGGGTGTCCTGGCCAAGTGTAAAATATTTTAGTAATGTCACTGAACCAAGGGTTGGTCAGATCAAGCATTTATTACCTGTGGGATCTTGCTATGTTCAAATTGACAGCCAAATTTGCCCACTTAAATGACTACACTTCAAAAATACTTAATGAAAGGAGCAGAACTAGGCAATTTGGCCCATTGAGTCTGCTCTGCCATTCAATCATGGCTGATGAGTTTCTCAATCCCGGTCTCTCACTTTTTTCCCTGTAACCCTTAGGTTCTTTGAGACCATCTATCTTTGTCTGAAATGCAATCAATTACCTGGCCTCCACAGGCTTCTGTGGCAAAGAATTCCATAAATTCATGACTCTGGTGAATTCCTCCTCGCCATCCTAAAGGGCTTTACTCTGACTCTCTCCAAGGCCAGCACAACCAGAACCTTATAAAGCCTCAGCAATACATCCCTGCTTCTAAGGTATTTTTCCATGTCCAGAGGCATCTGGACAATCAAATGCAAGTTGATCATTGTTTGGGTTGAACTTGTTTCCTTTACTGATCCATACTGTAGAACCGATGTGTGGTTGTCTAGTGGAAATGGAACTGTATTTAACTAAATTTATTTTTCCCCTCCCCTAGTTGAATTGCCAACTGACACTTCTTTATCTACGTGAGAATTACAATGTGAATCATGCATCTGTAGATAGGAGAGGGAGGAAGTTGCTGTCTTGATTTGGAAAAAAAACAAAATTGTCTGAGTAATGGATAGTATGACAGCACAGCAAGTTGCTCCAAAATAGTTGTTAGTGGACACTTGGAAGGTTTGATTTGCTGATCTGCCAAAGATTGTTTCATAGTGTTGAAAAGTTGCTTTTGTTCAAGTTTGTCAGCAGCTGCTGTTTTTATTTTCCAGTTACGCAGCAGTGCTGCAAAACCAGCTTTTTTTAAAAATCTGTTGTGCAATAATACATCTTTCCAAACTTCCTTCTGGGCAGGTTGTTACTTGGGAAGTGAGAGAGAATTTTCTTGGATTGTTTGTGTGTAGACAGTGAAAATATGAGGAGGTTTATTTTGGTACACCGATTATCGTGCGGTCTGGGGTGGATGGAAACTTAAAATGAAATCACTAGTTCTCCCATCTTTCTATGTTCCCACAATTGTTTATTAACTCGCCCATAACTCTCAATCATTTTGAAACAATTCCAGTACTATATCACAATTAACTTGCATCAGTGTGCCTTTCATTGGTGTTGATGTATTTGTCTCTCGAGACTGGGGCTTGAAGTCACAGCCATCTTGACTTGAGCATATAATTTTGGCGCTCAAAAAAAGTGTCAGTCTTTGTTGGAGGTGCAGTCTCTTGAATGAAGCATTTAAACTGAGGCCCTATCTGCTTCGGTGTACAACATCTCGTGGTGCTATTGGAAGAAGGGTAGGATGTTACCCTGGTGCTCTGACTACTGCATTTTGTTCAAGTAGCACCCAACATTGCTGTTTGTGGGATCTTGGTTGGTTGCAAACTGGCCAGCATATTTGCCTTTGTTCTCCCTGTGTCTGCGTAGATTTCCTTTGGGTGCTCAGGTTTCCTCCCACACTATAAAGATTTGCGCTTTAGATTGGCCATGCTGAATTGCCACTTAGTGTCAGAGGAACTAGCAAGGTAAATGTGTGGGGTTGCGGGGACAGGGCTTGGGTGGGATTGTGATCTGTACAGATTCGATGGGCTGAATGGTTTCCTGCACTGTAGGGATTCTATGATTCATAAGTGACTGCACTTAAAGTATTTCATTGGTTTTTGAGGCACTTCTAGAGCATTCTACAGATATACTCTTTTCTTTCTATCCGATTGCACTGACATGCTAAATCCTGACCTTGAGCTCACAAGTTATACACTCTTTCTTTCAAATCCAGTGTATGAGTTTCCATGAGCAGTAGCACAAGCAATCTGCTAATGTAATGTCTTTTCACAGGTGTAACAGGCAACCAGCCCATGTCAGTGATATTTCAATCAGTCTTTTGAGGTGTACTTTATTTTTGCCATCCTTTGTGACAAAGTAAACCAAGAAGCTTAATTGAAATTAGTAGAGACCATGCATGCTCTCTCTGGTGTTTTTGCCAACTCAACCCTACAGTTTTGATGTTGTTTGAAAAATGCCTGAGAGGCCTGGTAATGTGGAAACTTTTTTTTTGGAAAAGTGCAGTTGTGTTTTTCTAACTTTGCCTGGCTGAGGTGTACTTTTACCGCAGGGAATAGGTGAACTGCTTGTTTTGTTGTGGGCCAGACAATGGAGCTGCCGCTTTAAAAACGCTCCTTGAAGGCACAGTAAAACACATGCATTGGAATAAAAATCAAAATGCTGAAAATAAATTAGGGAGAACCTATGGAGAGAGAAATGGTTAACATTTCAGGTTAATAGTCTTTTTGTCAGAACTGAGGAAAATTTAGAAATTGTGGTGATACTGTGCCTTTAAGAAAGATATAAGGGGTACATTTAGAATTCAGATCTGTTTGCAAGGTGCCAATTTGTCTAACAAAAGCTTTTTAAATTGATAGCTGGGAGCACAGGACAAGGACTCATTTTGGACCTGGAATGTTAAACAAATGCATTAATCTAGCTTACTGGGGTCTCCCCTGGAGGTTTGAGTAGTGTTTTGATTAGGTTGATTGACCAAGACAGAGTCATGTGCTTTTTGAAAATGAACTAAGCTTGCAGGGAATACAGTTTCCCTTTATTTTGTTAAACAAGCAGTTATAGTGTGGTTCTGAGACAATCAAGACCCATTTGTCAAGAAAGGTTGTCTGAAAGCTCCAAAAATGGCTAAGTACAAGCAGGTGGGCCTGAATTTTGCTGACTAATTTTAAAGAGAGTCTCGAATCCGTAAGAGGAGTCATGTTTAAGTATTCAATTCTAATTTTATGCTAGTTGATTTGATATAGTTAAACTGGTTTTAAGTAAAACTTGTTTTGATAAAAGCTCCTTAGTTTATCAGTAGAATCACATCTGGAGTGAAACCTCATATCATCACAATGCCAAAATAGCACATTGTTTGGGTCTAATCTGACTTCATAACATGGGATTTCAGATCTGGTATCCTAATAAAGTACAATGGGTCTTAAGCAAGTGCAAGGGTGAAGAGTAGGGGGGGGAAAAAACAATTGAACATTATGGGGTTGGGGGGGGGTGGGTGGTAGGCTGAGGAAGGATGTTAGACAACTGGAAATTGACTCACGTTACTGGACTGAATGGTGTATTTTGCAATTTTGAAGTAGCCACCTAATGTGTTTTTTAAAAATTCATTCATGGGTGTTGCTAGCTAGTCCAGCACTTATTTTCTATCCTTGACTACCCTTGAGAAGGTAATGGTAAGCAGCCTTCTCACATCACCATAGTGCATGTTGTGTCATTACACCCACAGTGCTGTTGAGAAGGAAATTCCACAATTTTGACCTAGTGACAGTGAAGGAACAGCAATTACTGTTCCAAGTCGGGATGGTGTGTGTCTTGGAGGGGAATGTGCAGGTGGTGGTGTTCCCATGTATCTGCTGCCCTTGTCCTTCTAGATGGTAGTGGTTGTGAGTTGTTAGCTGTTGTCCAAGGAACTTTAGTGTGTTCCTGCAGTGCATCTTCTAGTTAATACACACTACTGTATGTTGGTAGTGGATGGAGTGAATACTTGTGGATGGAGGGCTGTTTATCTAGGTGAGGTGAAGATTCCATCACTATCCTGACTTGTCTTGTAGACAATGGACTGGCTTTGGGAAGAAAGGAGGTGAATTACTCACTGCAGGATTTCTGGACTTGTAGCTACTGTATTCATATGGCTAGTCCAGTTCAATTTTGGATCAATGGTAACTCCCACAAAGTTGATAGTGGGGGATCTGGTAACGGTAATGCCTTGTTTGGGGATTAGTATCCTCCATGTAGAGCAGACCGCATTGTGAACAGTGAATAAGATAAACCAAAGTGTAAGAAGTAAGCACAAATCACTGTTTCACTTGGAAGGAGTGTTTGGGGCCTTTGTGCGCAGGTAAAAGGGCTGAAAGGTTATCGACCTATTTCTTTTTCCGTGGATGCTGCCAGATGATCTGTATGTTTCCAAAAATTTATTTTTTTCATATTTTGAGCATCAGTAGTATTTTGCTTTTGTGCAAATGAATTGGAATCCCTGAGTAACCAGATCATTGTTGTTCAGCAGCTGGAGTTCTGGCTGTGGTGTGTAACGAATATGACTACCTTTTGACCTGAAAGCTGTACAGTGAAGACATTTTGTAATTTCTTGTGATGTTTTGAGTTGGGATCAATTATAATTTTCTTGGATAATAAAAAATACTGGTCTTGGTGATCCTTGATCAGGAAGCAGTACCATCAGAAACTGGGTGGCTGACAAAAATGCTGCAGACACAAAAATGAAAACTACAATCAGAAATGTACAAATGAAAATAAAAGGACAGAATCCTAAAAAGTGCTGCAAATATCCCTGGCATGTAAAAGCAAAGAGTTTGCATCAGAAGTTACCAGGCAGGGAGCTGGGATATTATTATTGGTTGGTCATTTGAAAAGGAATTCTTCAAAAGCTCCATCAGAACTGTTGTGACCTGAGGGGGAGAGGACACATAGAAGTGTCTTGCTGATGATGATCACACTGAACTCTTCATATGAAAGCTATTGTTGAACATAGGACTCCTGACCTACTCCATGTGAATAAGGAACAGCATATTGTGGAACTGTGTAGCTGCCACATGTCTGTGGAGAGTGGTGCAAATGCTTGTGGTGTGTAAGACCTAAAGTGAAATTTTACCTTTTTCAATTTGAAGTATCGTCTGCCTGTTTAATTCGTGTTCAATCCGTGTAAAGCTTAAAAAAAAACTCCCCCCACCCACCCACCCACCCACCCACCCACCCACACACACACACACACACACAAAATTATGGATTCCTGAAGTTTCAAATGCTGAGTTCTAGGAATTCAATGATGGGTGGGACCCATTCTTTTTGAATCACTTAGTTTTGCTGAAAGGGTACAAAATGTGAGATTGTGGGAGGGAACTGATTTTCAAAAACTTCATGTTAAGTCATGGTTGCTTTTGAAGGATGCTTCTCATTGTCTCTTGTGCATTCCTATCCCAATTTAGGACCATTTCCTCGCTATTTTGTTTTGCTGAGTCAATTAGTTTATGCAAGGGGTAAGGTGCACACTTCCACTGAGAATCTGAAGGGTACTTGATTTCTGGAAAACAGCTCACCCAACTGCAGGTACTTTTTTTTTGTTCTGTACAGCACTTAAATAATTCCACACATGGAGGAGCATCTTGGTGGTGCCTTGTCCAGCTGTTTGGATGTCTTTTTACAAGATAACTGGTGGTGTTTGTGTATTTAAATTGAACTTTTTGATATGTTTTCAGTTCAGGACTTGTATTCAATCCTCCATGCCAATTTAAATAACGACAGTATAGAACAGTTCAATCCTTGATTTGAGAAGGATGTCATTTGGCCCACTGCCTATATGCACTGGTTCAAGGAGCCATCAAATAGTCTCACTGCACCTGTTCTTTTCCTGTTGCCATGTAAATTTCTCCTTTAATGTCTGTGGACCGTTTTCCCATTGAAAGTTGCTTTGAATCTGTGCCCACTACCTTTTGTCCAAGTAATGCATCACATCATTAATTTGCTGCCTTTCTTTAAAAGAATTCTTCCCATCCTTGGGGATTTGTTCTCCAATTCTCTCTTTTTATAGGGTTAAGCTATTTTGGCTTTCAGGTCAGGTGAAAGCAGGCTCATCACTGGGGAAGGATGAAACTGCTGAAAGGATGCATCTGAAAATTTTGTTTTTGAGGCCAGGAGGAGCAGTGATACTGCTCTAGGCTCCACGAAGCAAGTGATGGCTTTCAAACCCACCAACTATTGGAATAGTTTCCCACAGGCTCCCAAAGACCATACACTCTTCAGCCAAATTGTGTTCTCTGGCAGCATTGAAATGAGATGTTATTGCAAAGCAATTTTAAATAATTTGGAGTGATAATCTGCAGTTCATTGCTAATCCTGATTTTGTGGTAGTGTTATTTATCATGTTGAGGGGGGGGTGATCTAGTATATGAACACCAAAGTGAATTTCGTCTATCCTTTTGAAAACCAGTGGCATCCATTTGTTTATAATGGAATGCATCCCTCAACGTTTGCCTTTTAAAGTTAGACACATTTCATCCTGCTATATCCTTGTGATGTAGAGTTGCCAGCGTTGGACTGGGTAAACACAGTAAGAAGTCTCACAACACCAGGCTAAAGTCCAACAGGCTTATTTGGTAGTAAACACCACTAGCTTTCAGGACTCACCTGATGGAGAAGCAAAGCCCTGAGCCTGTTGGACTTTAACCTGGTATTGTGAGACTACTTCTTACTGGTGTTTCTTGTTGTGCCAGGGTTGCAAAGTGGTCAGGTGAACTACCTGCATTGCTTCTGGTCCTGTGTCAAAATTGAATCCTAGTGGTTTTATATCCTTCAAGAACATGTGTTGGGCAGGTTGTATGGCACTAGGGCTGTGATTTTTTTTCTTGTAACCTTTGTCTTATTAATGGTGGTATATACTAATATGTATCCTTTTACTCTTGTCTTGGTTAACGTGCATTGAGTCTCCTGCCATGGGGGTGGAGGTTGCAGGTGTGGTCCAATAAGTGTTTGTAGATGATGAGAGAAACTCCCTTTTAGAACTATTGTGTAGCTTTTGCACATGACCAACAATCAGTGATGCCCCCTTGTGTGCTGGAGATAGGGATGTATGCTTTGGTGTGCACTTAAGCATGGCGTGAGAACTTTGGCTATCCAGTTCTTTGTATGCCTGTGACAATATCTTGTATTTTCCTTGGCGGAATACACGTGGCAGTAGTTAATTCAAAAATCCTGGAATGCATGGCGAAGACTATTTTTAAAATGGAATGCATCCCTTGATATGCTTCTTTGGATGAAGTGTGGGAGACTTGGCCTAGAATAGCACACTATGTACATTAGTTTAAGCCCAAGACACAGATTCAATCTTACTGTATCCTTGGTGTGCTGGGGATGTGGGGTGGGTGTGGGCGTCTACCCATTTTTGCCTTTGGTTCTGTGTCAAAATCAAATCCTGATGGGTTACTATCTTTGAAGAGCTTGAGAAATTATCTTGGCATTGGCAGTATGAGGAAAATATCCTTTCTTGACTTATGATTGGTGGAGGGTCTCCTTTTGTTTCATGGGAGGGTGTGTTGTGTAGGCTGTATGGTACTTATCCAATCAAAGGAGGAAGGAGTTCCTCTTAAATGGGAGAGGGTTGACATTGCTTTATTCCAAGAAACCCTCCTGGAGAGTGGGGAGCGCCTGAAACTGGAAGATGTTTGTATTTGATCTGCCTCCCTTGTAGGCAGCTGTGTTAGTTTTCCTGAGATGTTCCATTTAACTTTATCCTTCAGACAGTTCTTCTTGGTGCTAAGCTCCCCCTGGTGGGGGGGGGAAAAGAAATCCTGTTTTCTGTGGAGCCTTCGCAAATATTTTGCTTTGGATCATGTGAGTTGGACTCTGCATTGTCTGACTAACTCCTGTAACACATTTTCCATAAGTTTAGATGACTCTCTTGCTAGTATCTTGAGCGAGGGCACCATTTATGTCTTGTACTCATGCCTTTATCTTATCCTATTTTCCCCCCACCCCCCAATCTCTGAAACACCCTTGGAGGTGCTGTATGTAATGAATAATCCAAACCAACTGTCTTGGTGTTCTGTTTCTTTCTATATGTATATGTGGTGAAGCGATTATGTTGTGCTGTACCAATCTTTGTGAGTTGGTTGTGTTTCTAAAATAGGGAATTTTTAAAAAAAAAATTGCTGTACACCTCTTACTGAGGTTAACTAACTTGTTGGAGCAGTGTTCTGTCAGAATACCTGCTTTGTTTTAAACTGTGTCCATTTATACCCACCCCACTCCAGTGAGAAAACCGGAAAGGATTGCACCTTTGACACAGATCCATGGGTAGAATTTGAGCGTTCTGCCTCCCTAAGGTAACAGAATTGCGTCAAATGACGTTCAACCAAAGCTTTGGGAGGTTTGCTGTTTTAACTGTTGCTTGCCTCCATCCCTACGTAATTAGCAACCCACATTATACAAATGAACTATGCCTCTTTTTTACCCTCCAGACTATAATCTTGCTGTAAGATCTTTGGAACGCAATTGATATCAACTTGTAAATTGTGTGCAAAACAGATTGATATTAAGAAAATCCCTTGTTTGGTTAATAATGTTAGCTATTTTTGGTATCCGTTTCAATCCAATTATGATCCAAACAATAGTCCAATTAAAGAGGAGCTTAATCGAGTAAAGAGGACTGTAGACAGGGCTTTAAACTAATTAGGGGGGGGGAGGGTGCGAGGGTAGGTGACGCTACGAGGTCTAAAGTTAAGGATAGGGTACAGGTAAGGGAAGAGGCCAAGGATGTCCCAATTGGTGGCGTTACGGCAAATAGGGTCCAGGTGAAGGCTGGGATGAAAGCGCTTTATCTGAATGCACGAAGCATTCGGAATAAAGTGGATGAGCTGGTGGCGCAGATCGACACAAATGGATACGATCTGGTGGCCATTACAGAGACGTGGCTGCAAGGTGACAGGGACTGGGAGATGAATGTACAGGGCTATCAAGTGTTTAGGAAGGATAGGCAGGAGGAAAGAGGGGGTGGCGTAGCTCTGCTGATTAAGGATAGTATCAAGGTGGTAGCAAGGGATGATATCGGAGCCAAAGAGCAGAACGTGGAATCGTTGTGGGTGGAGATTAGGAACAGCAAAGGGAGGAAGACGCTGGTGGGTGTCGTCTATAGGCCCCCGAATAATGATCTGGAGGTGGGGCGGGCTGTTAACACGCAAATAAGTGCGGCGTGCAGGAATGGGACGGCAGTAGTTATGGGAGATTTCAATCTGCATATTGATTGGTCAACCCATGTTGGACAAGGTGGGCTCGAGGAGGAGTTCTTGGAATGCTGCCAGGATAATTTCCTTGAACAGTGTGTGTTGGAGCCGACGAGGGAGCGAGCTATCTTGGATCTGGTGCTATGTAATGAGGCGGGTAGAATTAGGGACCTTGCGGTGAAGGATCCTCTTGGAGAGAGTGATCATTGTATGGTGGAGTTTCTGGTGCAGATGGAGGAGGAGAAAGTGGGTTCCCGGACACGCGTCCTTTGTTTGAATAGAGGGGAGTATGGTAGGATGAGAGAAGAATTGGCAAATGTGGACTGGGGGAGTGCGTTGGAAGGTAGGTCTGCTGAGGAGCAGTGGAGGATCTTTAAGGAGATCTTTCTTGGTGCTCAGCAGAAATTTATTCCGATGGTTAAAAAGGACAGTAGGAAGAGAGGTAATAAGCCGTGGATAACGAAGGAGGTGAAGGAAAGTGTTAAATTAAAAGCGGAGGAATTTAGAGTAGCTAAGAGCAGTGGGCGAGAAGAGGATTGGGAAAGGTTTAAATGTCAACAAAGATTGACAAAGAAGTTGATAAAGGAGGGTAGGAGAAGCTATGAGGCTGGGCTAGCACTTAATATAAAAAAGGATAGCAAGAGTTTTTATAAATATATAAAAAGGAAGAGGCTGGCTAGGGTGAACGTTGGTCCTTTAGAGGATGAGAAAGGGGAGCTAGTGGTAGGGGATGGGGATATGGCTAAGGTCTTGAATAACTTTTTTGTTTCTGTCTTCACGGAGGAGGACGTGAATAATTTGCCGGGTGTTAGCGATGGAAAGGTGGTAGGACTGGAGGGTCTTAATGACATTACTGTTACTAGAGAGGTGGTGCGCGACAGACTGGAGGGGCTGATTGTGGACAAGTCCCCAGGACCGGATGGAATGCATCCGAGGGTTCTGAAAGAAATGGCGGAGGTGATAGTGGATGCCTTGGTGGTTATTTTCCAGACGTCGCTGGATTCCGGGGAAGTGCCGGAAGATTGGAAAACGGCTAATGTTACGCCGTTGTTTAAGAAGGGTGCCAGGCAAAAGGCGGGGAATTATAGGCCGGTTAGTTTAACGTCTGTGGTAGGTAAAATGTTAGAATCCGTCATTAAGGAGGAAATTGCGAGGCATCTCGAAGGGAATTGCTTGATAGGGCGGACGCAACACGGTTTCATTAAAGGGAAGTCGTGTCTGACAAATTTACTGGAGTTCTATGAGGATGTGTCTAGGGCAGTGGATAGAGGAGAGCCGGTGGATGTGGTCTTTCTGGATTTTCAGAAGGCGTTTGACAAGGTACCTCACAAGAGGTTATTGCAGAAGGTCAGGGGACATGGAGTTGGGGGTAGGGTGTTAGCGTGGATAGAGGATTGGTTGTCAAATAGGAGGCAGAGAGTGGGGGTCAATGGGTGCTATTCGGATTGGCGGTTGGTGACTAGTGGGGTGCCCCAGGGGTCGGTGCTGGGGCCTCAGCTATTTACCATTTATATAGATGATCTGGAGGAGGGAACCGAGTGCAGGGTGTCGAAATTTGCTGATGACACCAAGATTGGGGGAAAGGCAAATTGTGCGGAGGGTGTGGAGAGTCTGCAGAAGGATCTAGATAGGCTGGGCGAATGGGCCAGGAAATGGCAAATGGAATTTAATGTTGGCAAGTGTGAGGTGGTCCACTTTGGTAGGAAGGACTATTACTTACGTGGCGAAAAACTGCAGCAGGCGACGGTGCAGAGGGACCTCGGGGTCCTTGTGCATGAGTCGCAAAAACCCAGCTTGCAGGTGCAGCAGGTGGTCAGGAAGGCGAATGGGATGCTGGCCTTCATAGCGAGGGGGATTGAATATAAAAGTAGGGAGGTCTTGCTGCAGCTGTATAGGGCATTGGTGAGGCCGCAGCTGGAGTACTGTGTGCAGTTTTGGGCGCCGCACCTGCGCAAGGATATTTTGGCCCTGGAGGGAGTGCAGAGGAGGTTTACTAGGCTGATACCGGAGTTGAGGGGATTGAGCTATGAGGAGAGGCTGAATAAACTAGGCTTGTACTCGTTAGAGTTTAGAAGAATGAGGGGAGATCTCATTGAGACGTATAAGATGATGAATGGGATGGATAGGATAGAGGTGGAGAGACTCTTCCCGCTCAAAAAAGACAGTAGGACTAGGGGGCACAGCCTCAAGATAAAGGGGAGGCGGTTTAGAACGGAGTTGAGGAGGAACTTCTTCACTGAAAGGGTGGTGAATCTCTGGAATTCTCTGCCCGTTGAAGTGGTGGAGGCTGCCTCGCTAAATATTTTTAAGAAGCGGGTTGATGGGTTCTTGATAAGCGAGGGGATTAAGGGTTATGGGGAGAGGGCGGGAAAGTGGAACTGAGCCACAACAGATCAGCCATGATCTTATTGAATGGCGGGGCAGGCTCGAAGGGCTAGATGGCCTACTCCTGCTCCTATTTCTTATGTTCTTATGTTCTTAAATGGACTGTAAAGCTTCCTGATGAGGTCCCATCCACCATGTAATAAGATGCTGTTTATTTGAATACTTCAGGAAACCTGGGCTTGTTTTGGTAAGTGAATAATTCAGGCAACTGGTTGCATATTCCAGTATTGTATTAATGAAATGTTCAGTGAAACATGTATAGCATGATGAAATAATTGTATGTAGGACATGATGGGTGGTCGAGGACTTTTTTTTGTCATGCAGTTGAAATATTTTCCTCTGAATAAGTATCTTACTCCATTTTGTTGCTCAAGAAATCCATTGCAAAGGTCCATTTTATAAGTTGGTCTTAGTACAAGTGGGCAAGGTTATTAACACTGACCAAAAGACAATTTTTTGGCATATTGTTGCAGTGTGACACTGTTTACTCAGGATAGAAATATTTAAATAAGTAGAAGATCTGGGCATAATGTTGAAAAATTACATTTGTAGTCATCACATGCAAGTCCTCCTGGGCTGTCCCCCAGAATCATAGAATCCCTACATGCCATTCAGCCCATCAAGTTTGCCCCAATCCTTCAATGGAAAATCTTACCCAGGCCCTGTTTCTGTAAGCCCACATTTGCTCCACTAATCCCCCTAACCTACACACCTGTGGGAAGAAAACGGAGCAAGCACACTCAGAATGTTTGCCTGTGTGGCGTTTGCACAGTCACCCAAGTCTAGAATCAAACCTGGGTCTCTGGTGCTGTGAGGCTGCAGTGCTAGCCACTTGTGCTTGGCAAATATTCTGAAATGTATAAAACTGCATAGCAAACAAATTTAGATCTTGTTTATTTGTTCATGGGATGCAAAGGCTAGCATTTATTGCTAATCCCTAATTCACCTTGAAGGTGGTGGTGAGCTGCGCCTTGAACCACTGCAGCCCATGTGCTGTCAGCACAGTGGGGAGAGACTTCAGGGATTTTGATCCAGTGACAGTGAAGGAATAGCAATATATTTCCAAGTCAGAATGGCGTATGACTTGGAGAACTTGCAGACGGTGGTGTTCCTATGCATCTGCTGCCCTTCTGGTCATAGAGGTTGTGGCTTTGTAATCTACTGTCAAAGGATCAAAGGAGCCTTGGTGAGTTGCTGCAGTGCATCTTGATGCACAATGCTGCCTTGGTAGCGGATGGAGTGCCAGTAAAGCAGGGTTGCCTTGTCCTGGATGGCATTGAGCTCCTTTGGTGTTTGGATTTGCACTTATCCAGGCAATATTGTATCACGTTCCTGATGTGTGTCTTTATATTAATGTTGGACAGGCATCTGGTGGGTCAGGAGGTGAGTTATTCAACTCGTGGCTGGTCAGTGGTAATCCCCAGATTGTTAGTAGTGGGGATTCCGTGATGGTAATGCGATTGAATGTCAAGGGGCAATGGTTAGATTTGATGTTGGAAATGATCATTGCCTAAACTTGTGTGGTGCAAGTGTTACTTTCCACTTGTAAGCCCAAGCCTAAACCGGTTGTGTTTTATATGGATGTTGACTGTTTGCACCACAAAGGTTTAGGCAATGATCGTTTCCAACACAGAATCTAACCATTGCCCCTTGACATTTAATTGCATTACTGCTTCAGCATCCAAGGTGTCACAAATGGTACTGAACATTCGTGCAAGTATCAGTGAACATTCCTGCTGACCACCTGATAGGAGGAAGTTTATTGAGTGACTTTGTGAAGATGGTTGGGCCAAGGACACTACCTTGAATTCCTGCAGTCATGTCCTAGGACTGGGATGATTGACCTTCAACCACCACCTTTAGTGATCGGTATGACCCCAACCAATGAAGGGTTTCCCCCGATCCCATTTACTCCAGTTTTGTTAGGGCTCCTAGGAAACACTGACCTTGCTGATGCATCTGAAAGCAGATTAAGGAGCAAAATCTTTCAATTCCCTTGGTGGAAAGAAAGATGATGTAATCTATTACCAGAGGAGCTAAGTTTGCAGAGAGCATAAGCTGCTGAAGAGTTGAATTTTTTTGTGTATGTTCCTAGTCTGCTTCCTTTTAAAACCTGGAATTTGAACACTACAAAATTTGTTTTGAGATAAGGCCAGAACCAACATTCATCCCAATATGTTGATAGGCTGTGGGGCAAGTACTTTGTTGAAGCTTGTAGATAGGGTTGGAGCTGGTGCTAAAGTGCTTGCTTTACTGCACATGCATTTCTGTTTTATGTTGACTTCTATTTCAGGGATCAGAAAATCCCTGTCCCCCCTCCTAATGCATCAATCCTGCTTTTTTTATTTGGTCTCAAGTCCTTTTTTCTTGCAGAAATGCATCTGATTGCCTTTTGACTTTCAGTACATTAGATTTCGATAGCCTTCCTACTCATAACAATCTACACTACTTCCATTTCTTAGTACTAACTTCCTAGGTTTTAGCTTCTACCCTGTGGTGCTGGAGCTCTTCCTTGATTGATTTTGCGAATTTGTTATCATAAACTTCTTTTGGTTCCCCTTGTTCTCCTTTGCAGCTCGAATTCTTTTAATCGTTCCTCAAAGTTTCCAGTATTTAAGTTTTTTAAAAAAAACCTATTTCTTTGGTTTGCTGTGTTTATCTAGGAGTAGTTGATCCGTATCTTCAGGTGAGTTCATATCTTTAGCTGAGCTCAAGTGCCAACCCTGGGTTAGGGGAGGCATAATTGGCCAAGGTGCTCAAAACTGCTTGTTTTGAAATTCCCTTTCAACAGTGAGTTTGAATGATGACTGAAAATAGGATCTGCTCCTGAGTCAGTAAATGCTAAAATGTGAAGAATGGCTATTTGGATAAAAGGATGACTGTGCAACTTCACTCTAACACACAGTTAATCACTTCTGGAGGGAGCAGTGTGAGGGGTGGGGTGGGTGGGCAGGGATAGGAGGAAAATAAATGCTCCCAAGTTATTTAGTTAAAGAAAAGTCTTGTGTTTGTTGTAAAATCTTACGTGCCTTCCTTCATAAACCTACCTTGATCTTGTCTTTTCTCACTGCTCTGGTTATTACTTTGTGATGCTTTAAGTTAAAGTTGCTATAAATGTGGTTTGGAGTGACCTTTCCTTATTTTTCTCTCCCTAATCCAGCAAAGAGC
This sequence comes from Carcharhinus amblyrhynchos, assembly GCF_965287045.1. Taxonomy (NCBI): domain Eukaryota; kingdom Metazoa; phylum Chordata; class Chondrichthyes; order Carcharhiniformes; family Carcharhinidae; genus Carcharhinus; species Carcharhinus amblyrhynchos. The sequence continues at coordinate 9,794,610 of NC_137359.1, read as the reverse complement.
AAAAGTTGTTCAACTGTCTTGGTTCCTTTTTGACCTCCCAGTTGAGAAGAGCACAGCAATTTAAAAAAAAACTGGTGCTTGTTTATTACAGCTGAACTTTGCATTCTCCCTATTTTTATCAGCTTGAACTTAATCAAGAACTCCTGCCCTCAAACACTCATTGTTCAAACAAAGAGCTCATAAAATCAATAAAGGCTGTGTCTGGGAGGAGGAAGTGTAGCAAAATCGTTGCCGATGAGCAAATTGCCTGATTAAAAAGGCAATTGAGTTTTCTGCTGCTTGTAACTTGGTCTGATAATGTAAAACTTAGGAAGACTTCTCTTGCATTATTACAGTACACTGTTGGGGAAAGCTGTTCTCTTTAGAGCTGTGTTCTGCAAATACCCATTTTATTTGGATCTGGTGAGACTGGATTCACTTCCTAGTCTGCTGAGTTGATCTTGGTTTGGGCACCAGTAGAAATGTTGTAATTGGCAGGTGGTGCCTTCAGCTGTCTAGGCTCTAAACTCTAGAATTCCCTTTCTTAAAGTACCTCCACTTATCTTTTTTGAAGTGTTCCTTGAAACTTGGCTCTTTAACCAAGTCAGCTGTCTTAAATGGCTCTTTTGATTCATTTGTTTGTGAGAAGGGGACTCTGTCTCATAATTCTGCTTTCTCTTGTTTGAATTACCTCCTGATTTTTGAGCCATTTTGTTTGAATGTGATTTAATGTCACTGCGTGAGGTCCTGGAGGACAACTCTGCTGTGGAACTGGACCCCAGCAAAGATTAGTGTCTTCACAGAAGAAGGGGGAGAAGAGTAGCCAAAAAACTTGAGACGATTCTCTCAGCCCCAGTTGGGCCAGTGAGTTTGGCGAGAAGTCTGAAACAGGGTTTACACTGCATGTTAAATAGTTTCTGGTGCTCCTGCCCATTCCAATTGGTGAGAGTTGAATCTTGTGTCGCAAGGGCTAGTCTTCTCTCTGAAATGGAATGCAAACGAAGCACTTCAAAGTGTTTGAAAGTTGCAAAGAGAAAGATAAAAAAAAATACAGCACCCGAACAGGCCCACCAGGCCTGCACCGACCATGTTGCACGACTGAACTAAAACCCCCTACCCTTCCAAGGACCATTATCCCTCTATTTCCATCCTAGTCATGTATTTGTCAAGACGCCCCTTAAAAGTTACTATTGTACCTGCTTTCACCATCTCCCTTGGCAGCGAGTTCCCAACACCCACCATCCTTTTTTCAAAAAAAAAACTTGCCTCATACATCTTCTTCAAACCTTGCCCCTTAAACCTATGTCCCCTAGTAATTTTTTCTTCCTGGGGGAAAAAGCCTCTGACTATATCCACTCTACCCATGCCCCTCATAATCTTGTAGACTTCTATCAGATCACCCCTCATCCTCTGTTGTTCCTGTGAGAACAAACCACATTTTTCCAACCTGTACTCCATAGCAAATGCCATCCATACCAGGCAACATCCTGGTAAATCTTTTCTGTACCCTCTCCAAAGCCTCCACATCTTGTAGCGTGGAAACCAGAATTGAACACTATATTCCAAGTGCAGCCTAACTAAGGTTCTATAAAGCTGCAACACGACTTGCCAATTTTTAAACTCGATGTCCTGGCCGATGAAGGCAAGCGTGCCATATGCCTTCTTGACTACCTTCTCCACATGCATTGCCACTTTGAGTGACCTGTGTGCCTGTACACCCCAGATCCCTCTGCCTATCAATACTCTTAAAGATTCTGCCATTTACAGTATATTTTCTATCTGTATTAGACCTTAGAAAATGCATTGCCTTAAGCTAAAGGTAATGCATTTAAAGTTATCTTAACACCCCATTAACTTTTACAACTCCTTTTGAGTGGCAGCTCCTGGGCCTTTCAAAGGAGGATTAACATTATTTCTATAACCCTTCATGGTCCATTAATTTTGAAGTGCTTTTTCAAAGGCACAGCTGTTCTGTAAAGGGAATTTTTTCCAACTCTGAAGTGCTTCTGAGAAAGCACAGGTGTACAGCCCAAATTCATTGGGTTTTTCTTTTGTACCTAAACAGCATGCTTTTAGCATAACTCAGACATTAAAATCCCAATTGTTCCTCAGTGAGGACCTTCTCGCAGCCACTTGTTGAATTTACTGGATAGGTCCGATGACCATGCTGGCATTTTTGAGGGCTTGGAGGCTATTGCAACTCCCAGTGGTCAGGGACATAGCTACATAGCATCAGGTTGGTACTATCAAGGGGCTTGACTTGAAGGGAGTAGGTGTTTTGCAACCCCATTATAGGGTGCTGCGCACTTTTGGGGAGTGGGGGGGGGGGAGACTTTAGACATTTTTTTAAATATGGGTGGATTCGGATCCCTCCAACCCAACTGGTGGGAATCACAGTCTTCCCTCTAGAAATCACACTTGGAAATATTTTGGCAAAATTATGCCCTTGATCTCTGACTTGATGTTTTTAAAATTTGTTTCTATAATTGCCCTGTGCAGTATTTAACAATCCAAGGGTGGGGAATTGAATACCTTTTTAAATAGTTTGGGAGTTGGAAGCTCGCCTTGGAGCAATTTTTTTTAATCTCGTCTTGTTCTCCTTGCCTTTTACATAGTGGGTTTTAATTTGGGTCTGTAACTGGGTGTGAACTCAAATTACTGAGAAAGGTGCCAACTGCAGTGTTGTGGCTTTTGAAGTGTGTTGGCAATCAATGATGGGAATGACTTTCCAGCCAGGTTTTGTGCTCATAACTTGTGCTGAGGGTCAGCTTTATACCCACCTCCATCATAACTGTCCTTGGGGATGTAGCTGAGCACAGACATTAACACTTTCGTAATTCAACCAAACTGTCAGATGAAAAATTTGGAGGTCAGAGCATTTTTAATGAGTGGGGTGTTGTCATGAATTTTGAATTGCTTTCCTTCTAATTAAAGAATCATGTTGTGTCCTTTGATCCTAGATCAGATTGTGTTTTTTTTTGGTTTATATTTCAAAGTGGTCTGTTTCATGGATGGATTGATTAGTAGTTTGTGGGGACTTGTGTAATTGGGGTTTGCATCTCCACAGACGTGTGGAAACAGATCAAATTTAAGTATTTTAAAATATGCACATAATGCAAATAGATGGAATTATTATCAGGAGGTGAAATTTCTCCAAGATGTCCAAGAGAAATGGTTCTTGTCATTTGTTTGCACAGATGTTCACAAAATGTTACCAATACTTAATATTTTGTCTATCAACATACTCATTTTGCCCTTCAACCAAGCGCCCACCTCAAGTCGATGCCGTATACCCTAAACTCCCCCTTTTTTACCTTTATTGCCTTTCTCTTGCATCATTAGCAAGTAGTTGCCCTTCAAAAAATGCTTTCTGATATTTTACAGCATCTTTTGATGCAATAAGTATTTGTTGGACAGACTGGTGATGGGGCAACTTTGTGTTTGGCCAGAGAGCAAAAAATTGGAAGACTTTCAACATTCCATTGTAATTTCCAGCACCCTCTGGCCTGCGAGGCATGTGAGAGTTTGTAGACACTTGCAAAAACAGGTTTGGGGAATTGAACATTCTTTTAGCAATGGAGGCATGTCACTTGTGTGTGCTTATTGTTCCTCTTTCGTTCCCCTCTTAGGGGGTGGCAGGAAAGACCGAAGATTTGTATTTTTCAGAACTATAGGAGCCATTCTGTTTCTGTTGTGTTGGGAGACTGCAGTTTGACTCGATCAGATTTTCACTCTCTCTCCCTCCATTTCAACAAAACTGCTGTCCTCTTCCAAAATCCCAGTCAAGAACCTGTCTGATTTATGACCTTAATGCTGTAATGTCAAATGATACTGTCTCCTGAAAGAAACAGCTTGAATGAATTTGACATTTGAGACTTTTCCAGTGTGGAAACATTCCCCTGAAGTCCTGTCTCTTAAATTTTTTTACTGACAGAAGTGCCATAACTTGAATAACCAGACCGTGGAGCTTTGTTTGCCAGCACAATACTCATTGAAGCTTTCATTTCAACGAGAATAATTCAAAACAATCTTTTGACTGACTGGAACTCGTTCAGCCTTGCTTTTCCCAAACTCGAAAACAAAACTAACTGGAGTTTGGTTCACCACCCTCTTCCACCCATTTTGTTTAAGGCCACTCCCTTGCTATGCAGCCTGTGTGCTGCTGTTCTCAAATGGTGCTGAAAAATTGCTAATCTGACTCCCATTGGCTGCCAATTAACTTTTTAAAAAATTGAGTGTTGAGCAGTACCACACAACCAGCAGCACCAATAATTTTCTATTTCTGCCGCACACATGACTGATTTACAGAAATTGCCAGTGTTTCAGCACTGTTAAGAATATTTCTTTGTTATCTAATCATATTCAAATTTGATACTTTTTAAAAAGACCTTGTGAAGTAAGAGACTGGTTACCTCTAAGACACTAAACAGGCCAGTGTATTGTGGCTTGCATGGAAATTGTTTCGAGTGAATTTTTTTTGCAGGGGTGGGGGGGGAAAAGGTGCAAGTTTGGTTGTAATATTTTTAAATCTCACTAGTATTAAGCAGCAGTTTAGTGCTGTTGGACTATATCAATGCTGGGCTATATGAGTGGAAGAGTGAAGTAACTAAATTTTCAGCATTTCATGTTTTGCAGATCATGCCCAAACATCTATTGTAGGCTGTACAGGCCAACAGAGAAGATTAAAGTTTGATATTTATTTCCACTAGCTCATCACTCCAGATCTTGCAGAAAAAGAATATATCATCCTGCCTTGGCTAGTGGCTTCTGTACATACGGTGCTTGTTTTAATGCTGTTTTCCTACCTGCACTGTTAATGTTTAAGTTGTAATATGAAGCTGAGTTTCTTGAGCATGGAATATAACTGGGTTATAATGAGCTACACAATGTCCTTTTTCAAGCCTGGCACTTGTTTCTCTTTCTCAGTTGGGGCTGTACTGTATGATTCCATTGGCTTGGGGGCAGATTGTTTGTTTGGTGGTTCTTGTTGAGATAAACGTGATTAGAGAAGTTGGCTTTCATTATCTATTAATTTTGATTTAGATATTCATTTGTCATTGGTATAGGCTAACAATGGTGGTGTATTGGGCCGAATTGGTGAGGGAGTTCCTTTCTCCCAGGGGAAAAGATTACGATGGTAGGTTGGAATTGGACAGGATGGTGAGGGAGGCCTGGAAATTATCCAAGGCTGCCTTGCCTGTAATCCAAAGCAGTGAGGTCTACATAATGGTCAAGTCAAGGGGGAGGCCTTGAGTATGGATTGGGCAATTAAGATGTAGGGTGTGGTTGCAGTGAGGACAGGAGAGCAGAGAAGTCTGTGGAAAGAAGGGTTTGAGTAAAAGTTGCAACTCCTTATTCTCTGATTTCATGATGTAGAGGCAGATTGTGACCACAGTTAACTGAGCACTGGACTCAGCTGTGGTGAGGCACAACATGGGTGTGTCTCCAACATTGGGAGTAGGGAGAATTTAGCAGGTGGACGAACCTAGCTCACTCATGCCTCCTCCTACACCAGCAATATTGGCCAAAAAGATAAGAACCTAAAATGTTATCATTTGCTGGTGCACTGACATTTCTCACATTTTTGTGAAGCTTTTTATAGCAAGTCTGTTTAGTAACATTCTTCCTAAACCAGGGTTAAATGTATTTGGGCTATATTGAGAGGAAGAGATGAGGTAGTGAAGTTTTCAGCATTCATGTGTTTTGTGTTCAAACTGGGAGTGTGCCACATATAGCTCATCCATGATGTTAAAGAAGTGTTTTTATGGGTTTGGTTAATGGTTTGAATTATTGGATTAGCCTTGAGTGCAAGACCAGTCCATGTGTTTCAGTTGCAATGAAAAGTGACACTAAATGGCCCAAGCTATTCCAATTCTGAATTGGGAATTTCTTTCTCTGGAACAAACTTGTATTTGACAAAAATATCCCAGGGCACTTTACAGTCAACTGATAAGCAATTGTGGCGGCCAACACTTCAGCTTCAGTGTGTGCACAGCAAAGTACTACATGATGAACAGCCCAGGCATATGCTAATTTTTAGTAAATTTAATTAGCCAGTTAATTTTTGTTTTATGTTGAGAGTTGACTGTGACATTCTTTGTTTTCTGTTTGAATAGTGCCACAAAATCTGTTGCATTTGTTGGAATTGGCAGATATGGCTTCTGACATCTCATCTTGCCCAATCACTCCCCCAACTTGCATCATGTACTGAAGTTAGTGTATAATGAGTCCATGACTCTTTGATTTAAAGTGGACATTCCATCAATTGAGCTAATTACACTCTAATAAACAATGAATTGATAAGACTCCAGCAACAAATATGGCCCTTTTTTATAATAGGTAAAACATTCCAAAGTGCTTTATAGCAGTATTATTGAACAAAAGTTGACATTGAATCACTTAGTGGGGATATTCAAAATGACCAAATACTTGGTCAAATAAAAATCTTGAAGTGAGAGGCTCGGACGGAATTCCAGAGCTGGGAGCTGAAGACATCGCAACCAATAGTCTGTAGAAAATCGGGCAAGAGGCTGGAATTGGCAGTGCTCTCAAGGCTTGTCAGGCTGGAAGTGGCTATAGAGATAGGGATGGTCAAGACTGTGGATGAGAATTTTAAAATTGAGGCAGTGCCAGACAAGGAGCAGTTCTGATGTGATCCTGGTGGTGTTAAATGAACAGGACTTGATGCAAATTGGGATAGGTACGTAAGAGTTCATTCTTTTTAAAATCCAAATTCTGACTAAACAACATTTATGACTTGCATTTTGCTTGTGTTCTTATCCTTCCCAATTGTTAATAATCACACTTTTTTTTTAAGATTTGTAAAGATCTTCTTTGGTTGTGCACACATTAGTCTCTAGTGCAGCAACTTTGAGTTCCTAGCTATTTGTCGATTTACTTAACAGCTATAATAATATATAACATTCTCTTTCTATAAAATGTAATGCCCCTAATTGCTGAAACTATTCCAGTTGTTAACATCTAAACTAAAGATTATGAATCAATCACTGGAAATCAAATGACTTGCTTTGGAAAGAGTCTTTTTTTTTATATGGTGGTATTGCTTTCTGAAGTATTAACTGTAGTATCTTGCTTTGGTCATGTTGTGGCTCCATCTTGTAGATGTAGCATTCATGGCTTTTAGTGGTGAATTCATGTTTTCTGATGTTGTGGGAG